>NW_027664633.1:170837-522278 GCF_963921795.1 Nannobrachium achirus
CTTCTTTATGAAAGCAATCAATGAGTTCAAGTTTGTTTAACTATTACACCAACATCCTTATTATTCAAGTCCTTATTATTAGGGCCCGAGCACACAGTGTGAGGACCCTATTGTATTTGCAAAGATTATTATTATTATTTTCCCGAAAGTAAATCGCGTTTTTGAGGCGCCAAACGTACTCCAAAAGTTGTGCAACTTTGCAAGCACATTACAAGTGGCGAAAAATTACGTAATTCAAAAAAAATAAAAGGGGGCGTGGCCTAATGGCGCAACAGCGCCCCCTACAATATTTCAACGCAACAGCCCCACTATACGGTTTCACCCACAAGTACGAAAATCGGTACACATCTGTATCATGTCCGGACTCACAGAAAAGTCTCTTGGCGCCATGTCCGAAACCAAACAGGAAGTCAGCCATTTTGACTAATTAGTGGCGTTTTGGTGTATTTTTGGCCGTTTTCACGTGTCGCACTTTAACTAACTCCTCCTAGGGGGTTAATCGGATCAACTTCAAGTTCGCTCGGCATACTCAAGACACCTTAACGTTGTGCGAATCGTGAGTTTTCGTAAAACGGCGTGCCCGTGGCAAAGGGTCAAACTTCCTTCACCAAACAGGAAGTGCCCCCTTTTCTGATTGGCCGAAACTTGATTGTTCCTTTTTTGGCTGTTACTCATCAACCGTTTATCGTACAGAATTGTGGCTGGTATCATATGACTTGATTAAGAGTCCTTAACCTTAATTGACGCTTCCTTCGCCAAACAGGAAGTGCCCTTCACCAAACAGGAAGTGCCTCTATAACTCATGAACCGTTTGTCGTACAGACTCACGGCTGGTGTCATACTTTTTTTTTTTCTCAAATTTTTTTTTTCTCAAAATTTTTTTTTTCTCAAATTTTTTTTCTCAATTTTTTTTTTCTTAAATTTTTTTTTCTCAAATTTTTTTTTCTCAATTTTTTTTTAAATTTAATGCTAATGCTAACAAATGCTAATGCTAACACATGCTAATGCTAACAAATGCTAATGTTAGCATGCTAATGCTAATGCTAAAAAATGCTAATGCTAACATGCTAATGCTAACAAATGCTAATGCTAACACATGCTAATGCTAATGCTAACAAATGCTTATGCTAATGCTAACACATGCTAATGCTAACAAATGCTAATGCTAACACATGCTAATGCTAACAAATGCTAATGCTAAGATGCTAATGCTAATGCTAACACATGCTAATACTGACAAATGCTAATGCTAATGCTAACACATGCTAATGCTAACAAATGCTAATGCTAATGCTAACACATGTTAATGCTAATGCTAACACATGCTAATGCTAACACATGCTAATGCTAATGCTAACACATGCTAATGCTAACAAATGCTAACACATGCTAATAATAAGAAATGTTAAAAATGCTAATGCTAATGTTAACAAATGCTAATGCTAACACATGCTAATGCTAACAAATGCTAATGCTGATTCTTAAATTCGAATGCTAATTGGCTGCTACCCCTTGTGACGTGGGTAGATCTCCGAGGGCCCGGTCATTGCTGCTTGCAGCTTTAATTAAAGTTGTTATTCCTTCATTCCAGATCAGTGTGTGGAGTCCAGTCTGCAGGTGAAGATCAGTTCTCCAGCCAGGACTGTTTCTATTAAACAGGAACCTGAAGACCACCTTAAACAGGAACATGAAGACCACCTTAAACAGGAACATGAAGACCACCTTAAACAGGAACATGAAGACCACCTTAAACAGGAACACGAAGACCACCCGCATCTCAGTAAGTTTCAAGCACCCTGTCTTTGTATTGTATTGGTGAAAGTGGGCCGGTACTGAGTTTACTAACCTGCTGTTACTTGTTATGCCAAATGATTCCTCCCCACACACATGTGTGACACTGGTTATCTATATGAATCGATACCTGCTTCCACCACAGTTTAAAATTGAGGATATTAATCTCTTGATACTTTTTCCAGACACAACTATGAACTGAGGTTCTGCTTTTGAGGCACAACATTCAAATGTTAAGGAGTCTGATGAGTCATCATATATTTTTTCTTAGACTTCCTGCACGTCTCTGTGTGTAAAGAGGAGGTTTCCCCTGAAGAAGAGTGGAGTTGCTGTCTGGTCCAGGAGGAACCACAACCTCCACAGAAGAAGGAGGAACAGGAGGAGCTACTTGAAATACCAGAGGAATCTGGTTTGTCAATGTTGACTTTACTAGCAGTGAAAAGTGAAGATGATGAAAACAGAGAGACAGCACCTGTAGCCAGCACCTCAACTGAACACATGAAAACACAAGCTGATTTAGAAGACTGTGGAGAATCACAACCAACTAGTGATGACCATCTTCTCCGTTCTGAATCAGAAACTGAAGACAGCGATGAGTGGGAGGAGACCAGGGGAGATCAGTCAGCTATAAACACACTGAAATCACACAAGACACAACATGTGGGAGGACAGTGCAAGCTGTCCCAGGACCTGAAATCATCAAAACAAACTCAATCCATGAGGAGTCACACAGGGAAGAAAAGTTTTAGTTGTAGAGAGTGTGGCAAAATGTTTAATTATAAGGGAAATCTGAAGACTCACACAATGATCCATACAGGAGAAAAGCCCTTTTCTTGTACCATTTGTGGTAGAGGCTTTGTTAACACAAGTAATCTAAAAACACACATGATGATTCATACAGGAGAATCCATGAGGAGTCACACAGGGAAGAAAAGTTTTAGTTGTACAGAGTGTGGCAAAATGTTTAATCAAAAGGCACATATGAAGAGTCACACAATGATCCATACGGGGGAATGGCCCTTCTCTTGTACTGTTTGTGGTAAAGGCTGTGTTAGCACAAGTAATCTAAAAGCACACATGATGACTCATACAGGGGAAAAGCCCTGTCCTTGTACCATATGTGGTAAAGGTTGTCTTAACAAAAGTAAACTAAAAACACACATGAGGTCTCATACAGGCGAAAGGCCCTTTTCTTGTACAGTTTGTGGTAAAGGTTGTCCTACCGCTAGTGATCTAAAAAGACATATGATGACTCATACAGGAGAAAGGCCCTTTACTTGTACCGTATGTGGTAAAGGTTGTCCTACCGCCAGTGATCTAAAAAGACATATGATGACTCATACAGGCGAAAAGCCCTTTTCATGTACAGTATGTGGTAGAAGCTGTGTCAGCGCAGGTAATCTAAAAACACACATGATGACTCATACAGGCAAAAAGCAATTTTCTTGTACATTATGTGGTAAAGGCTTTAATACAGCAGGTAATCTAAAAACACACGCAAGGACTCATACAGGAGAAAAGCCCTTTTCTTGTACAGTATGTGGTAAAGGTTGTCCTCACATGGGTGATCTAAAAACAGGGTTCGAGTTATGTGGGTGCCAGTAGGGGCTTAGCCCCCATAGATAAAGTCTGGGACCCCATAGTCAAAAACCCCTATGGGGTCTCTTTTTTTTTGTGTTTTTTTTTTTTTTTTTTTACTGACAGTCCCACATATCATACCTAAATGTCCAAATAGATAAACGTATTCCCACCATACATTGCCGGCAAATATCGAATTTTCATAAAGGATTTTCAGTTTCACAGTGCAAGGAGTGCAGTTAACATAGGTGCAATACAGCCAGCCGCCTGCACTGTTTGTAGCGGGGGCGCTAGCGAGATAGAGATAGTTGAGAGGACTGAATTTTGCACAGTGAGGAAGAAGAGAGACGAACGCTCCGTGCAGTGAGCAGCTGAGGAGAGGGGACTGGAGTGGACTAGTGGAGGAGAATACGTTGAATCTTGTCTTCATTTTACAATGTGAAGTTAATTTGAGCAACACAGCACTGTTTGTGTTTAGTGGACACACATACTGTACACATGCTGTTACCCAAACCACGCATGCACACCCACATTAATAAATAATTATGAGAATAAAAGTAGGCTATGTAATCATTATTAAAATTATAATCATTATAGGCTTCACTAAATGGTCAGTCCATAAATGTAGGCCTATTTGCAAATGGAAAGGGGGGAAAACAGCTCGTTTACAATTCACTTTTGCTACCTCTGAAAGAAGTAAATATCATGGAATTAAATTTATATTGGAGGTGAGTGAGAAAAGGAACAAATATTGATGGTTAAACTTAAAACTTAAAAGTAAGACTGAACAATGACATCACACCGTTTAATCCTACTATTAAATGGAGGGAAGTAGGGGTGCTGGGGGTGCGGCCGCACCCCCTCCCCCACGTCCCACCGCACCCCCTAAAGGGGGGTTGGGGGGAAAATATTGCCGATCGGCAAGTAGAGGCTCTGACATCAGTGGCGTGAAGTAGGAGCTATTGGCTACTTCTATTTCCAGTACAATTTCAAAATAAACATGTGTTGAATGATCGATTGTATAGACAAAAAAAAAAAGAAAGGCTCTTGTTTTGAAATGTGCTTCTGGGCACTGTTCAGAGAGGAAATGGCTTTCAAAAGACTTCCCTTTTAACTTGTCTGTCTGAACGTCTGTCTCTCCGTGCGTAACTGATGCGTCATGGACTCGGTGGATTATAACAATACGGCCATAAAGGAATATACAGAACACCAAGACAACACAACCTAGGCTTTGAAGGCATTAAACATCGCCCTCTGCTAGCCCTGGCGTCCTCACTGGTGAGTCGTGGGCTCGTGGCTATAGACTTGTAATGATGAATGAATGCTATGTTATGCTGCTGTGCTGCCTGGCTAGGCTAACGTTTGGGCTAGCTAGTGGCTAATGGCTATGGTGTACCAGAACCATCGCCAATGAAGCCTGGGTTTCCGAGGCTAGCTGTTTCCTAACACTGGGGTCTGGACCGATGTGGCGGACACGTTGTATGGGTCACAACGCACTGAACACAGTGCGAAGCAACTCGTTGTGAGCTTGTACATCTGCTATTTTCACTACTTGTTTGGTACAAGGTAGTAATGTCTCTTGGTTCACGGGCTAAAAAGTTTGGGAACCATCATACTTGCTGTTGTAGACAGGTTCACGGGCTAAAATGTTTGCTTGCTGTTGTAGACAGTGGTGTAAAGTAACTAAGTAGATTAACTGAAAAGCTCTGGGAACTGAATGATTTTATGAAACTGGCACTTGTTGTCTGACTGTTGGTACCAAGAAATCCAGACTATATACCGAAAAATACCTGATTTAATATGATTTAATATAGGAAAATACTCGTTTTAGCCGACTTTATACCCGAAAAATAGGGCCCCCATAACTATGGGGGCCACCCCCATAACTATGGGGGCCCTATTTTTCGGCGGCACCTTCGGCGCCGCTAGAGGGACCCCATAGTTCTCGGGGTATAACTCGAACTCTGTCTAAAAAGACACATGAGGACGCATACAGGCGAAAAGCCATTTTCTTGTGCAGTTTGTGGTAAAAGCTTTGCTCAAACGTGTAGTCTAAAAACACACATGAAGACTCATACAGGCGAAATGCCCTTTTCTTGTACAGTTTGTGGTAAAGGCTGTGCTAGCGCAGGTGATCTAAAAAAACACACAAGGACGCATACAGGGTAAAAGCCCTTTTCTTGTACAGTATGTGATAAAGGCTTTAATCAAATCAGTAATCTAAAAACACATGAAGACTAGTACAGAAAAGCCTTTAGTTTAAATGTGTGCAAACATACACATAAATGATGATTCCGTCTAAGCCAGGGTGACCAGCCAGAGTAATCATATAATCTGACAATATCAACATGACTGAATAACATGAACATTAATAGTTTCTTTCGATGGATTTAGCTGTGCTTGCTCCAGAACAGTAGAACAGAGTCTCTCCACATTTGTCAGAATTTAACAAGTCATATTCATGTAATAATGGTGTAGCTGTTCACTGTTGACAGGTGTGTTGTTTGGATTGTTAGATTATCAGAGCATTTGGTAGATAACAGAGTCAGTTGAAATCACCCCTTTTTGATTGATTGAATACTTCATTAACAATTTGCAAAGACATATACAGGGAAGTACAGTACAATATAAGGTCTGCTATTTTTTTCTTCCAAGAAAGCCTATGACTTGTTAACATTCTACATTGTTACATTGTTTTTTGTCTTTATAAAGTTGCTTTGTGAACTCAAATAACTATGTATACATGATTGGAAAATAATGATAATGTTTGTTTGATTTAATAAAGGTTTCGTCACTACGTACATGTTCTCTGTGTGTGCTTTATCATTACATAATGTTATCGGGATATACAATAATCACTACTTCATTTTACAGCATGCACATCTTGTGCTTAAATTATTATGTAAGCATTTATTTTACAGTCTGCATACATAGTTTTTGTGGTTGCTTATGTAGTGATACGCGGAAGCGGGGATTGAACCCGGGACTCCCACTCGCCAGTCCAACGCACAACCAGTCGTGCTAATAGGGCTGAGCCCGATTAGCAGGGCTGTTGTTGCTGGTTCATGGCTGATACTAACTGTGGGGTGCTACACTTACATACACATGGGGAACATATACACATTCAGAGGGGGTACAGCATTGTCAAGAACCCCTAGGGGTCTGCAGAGCCCACTTAGAGAACCACTACCATAGAGGCTGGGAACTGTACTGTTAAAATATGTAGTTATAAAAATACATTTATAAATCAAGGACATTTCTGTTTATTTTAAATAATAATACTATTTTTGGTATCAAAACCTTGACACCAAAATATCTAACCATGAACTTTATAAACCGCGCTCTCTCTTGACGTTTCCAGAGTACTGTTCCTCCACTCCCTCTGGGCTTCCCAGGTCAGTTTGGAGATATAATCCAGTGGGACGTGCATCAAGGACCTTCCTAGGAAGGCGCTCTGGAGGCATCCGTACTAGATGCTCGAACCATGTAAGCTGACTCCTTTCCAAATGCAGAAGCAGCGATTCTACTCCAAGTCTCTCTCGGGTGACTTATCTCTAAAGGAGATACCAGCCACCCGCAGAAAACTCATGGCCACTTGTACCCGCGACCTTATACTTTCGGTCATGACCCACACTTCATGACCATAGGTGAGAGTAGGAACGAAGATTGTTCGGTAGACAGATTACTTGGGTTCAGTTATTAATTATGGTTATTGAATATTTTAGATTATTGAGTAGCACATGCGTGTCCTTGTTCCCGGCTGAACCATTGCCAGAGCAAAGTGACCGTCTGATGAGGAGACACAGCCAACAGAACAAATACAGGGAACATCAAGTCTGAAGGAGGTAGAGAGAGAAAAAGAGGTGAAAGTTGTTGAGCCACATTCCACAGAAAATGTGCAGGGAACAGAAGACAGCTGTGACAATCACTTCGGCCGCAATTTGAGCAACAAATAAAGGTCTTAAAATATTGTATCTGATTTTGACATAGTCCCATGCACCCACCCTTTCACTATAGTGGAAAGCAGAAATGATTAGATGTGTGTGTGACTGGTGTGATGACAGTCGCAGACAGTGATGGGGTTTTGGATTGGAGGAATGATTCCACATGGGACATTTAGTCCAGTCATTTTAGGCCAACATTAGGCCAAACCTGGAACAAATTGCAATAGTAGCAAACTCAACTGATTTTGTATCCTCAATATGTCCTTAGTGAGGGAAAAAAAGTCCCAAGGAATCCCACCGGGGCAAAGTTTTGAAAACGACCTATCTACCTTCACTTACTATACACTACAATATAAAGGAAAAAATGACTGAAAAAAAATCTGCTTTAAGTGGGATGTGAGGGGTCAAACTAGGGGTTTTTAATTATTCTGAATCCATTGCAAGCATTTGTTTTGCACGAAAAACATTCCTTGGACCAGAAATGGCCACTCAAAACGTCAATTTTCATCAATTTTCATCAATTTTCAGTCTTTTGGGGTCCGTTTTTAGCCCAAGGAATGTTTTTCATGCAAAACAAATGCTTGCAATGGATTCAGAATAATTAAAAACACCTAGTTTGACCCCTCATATCCCACTTAAAGCAGTTTTTTTTTCCAGTCATTTTTTCCGTTATATTGTAGTGTATAGTAATTGAAGGTAGGTAGGTCGTTTTCAAAACTTTGCCCCAGTGGGATTCCTTGGGACTTTTTTTCCCTCACTAAGGACATAATGAGGATACAAAATCAGTTGAGTTTGCTACTATTGCAATTTGTTCCAGGTCTAACCCTAAAATGACTGGACTAATTGGGAATGCCTTGCATTGCCAACAGTCTCAAAGAACTGAAAACACCTAGAATCTCAACAGAGGCACTACAAGCTGTGAAGGTCTGCACATTCTACGACATTTAAGAGGAAGACAAATTGACAGAACAGGACATCCATGCTTTCGATGGTCAAAGATCTAGAGCATTGGCCATCATATCTTTGGTCCCTAACATGTCTAGGCTGATTCAGATACATGGCACTTTTTACAAACTAAAGCTGCCAACTGTCCAGCCTTTGCAAAGAGGAGAGGTTGTCAGATCTTCTTTTGTTGGCAAATGAGAAGGACGTTCACAAATGTGATTTCTACAACAAGTCAATCCAGTTTAGATAGCTATTCTGCTCTGCAGTATCAAATTAACACAAGAATTGGAGTGCTATGCTTTATTTCAGATGATAATCTATGATATATTTTGTGTCACTGCTGAATGTAACAGTGCCACCGCTATAGGCATACACACAGCATGAACTCTAGTCTGTATAGGGCACCACGGTGCATGCATATGTGATGCGTCCTCAACTTGCGTGCTCTGCTCAGAGCTGAAGCCCCCCCCCCCAACACACTCTGCATGCACATTCCCACTATGCAACCTTAAATGTTGTAGACTACATGTTGTAGACTACATCTTTGTTCTGTATTTGAGATAATCAATAAACAACACACACACACACACACACACACACACACACACACACACACACACACACACACACACACACACACACACACACACACACATTAAGTGATACATGATTAAGCATTATTAGTTGTTACACTCAGGTTAGCTACTCAGCAGCTCATAAAATAAGCCCCACCAGCTGCAACATTAGAGTGATGACAATGCATTAGTACAAATCACACATGATTTGACTCCTCGAGGCCCGGGCCCCTTACACCGCCTAAACTGTACTAAGACTTCTCAGAAGGTGAGGTTATGCGTAGAACAAGAATCAGTATGAATGTGCCATAAAACAAGTACTAAAGACAGGAGACTTCTATTTAAAATAATAGCTGTTAACTTTATTATATCAATACCGTTTGCACAAATGGATTATACTAAGTTCTAAGTAAAATCTATGTAAGGAGACAAAAGAGAAAATGATCCAGGTACCGGTACCAAAGAGGTTCGTTCAGTAAAGTACACAACAGCAAGCTGTAATGTTCTCGTAGAGACGGACGCGGACCCCCTCAAAGCAAGAGGGGTTATACTAATGTTCAGTTCTTCGGCAGGGGAGGCGAGACTTCTGATTGGTTCGTGTGAGGAGTCCTGAGCTGGACTCCATTGGTTGTTTCTTCAACTGAGCAGGCATGATTGGCCACATACTCAGAGAGGTAAGGCTGTCTGCCTCCACCCCTTTCGCCACGCGGTCTTCACTCCTCCTTCCCCTGCCCCTGGACTGTGCCAAGGTGTCGTAGACTGATTGAGTAGACGGTTGAGGAACCGAGCTTCTTTGCAAACAATGGATAAGTGTATCTTTTGAGACAGTTTGAGGAACCAGGAGCATGTGGACGTGCACCCACTGACCTTGTGCAACAAATAGCATTCACAGTACATGTGCTACTTTATCGTTCACAGCACTAGGCAGGCATGCGCCGACCATGCTCTGAGTGCATGCTGGCGTGCGTGTGGGACAGGGCTGTGCACGAGTAGATGAACTCTGAGAGAACCTTTTGGATGAACTTATGAACTTCTAACACATGAAGTGTGGCCTGGCCATAGGACAATACTGCAAGACATTGGCTTTCGGTACTTAGATATAATGTAAAAATACAGCACACACACACACACACACAACCATAGTATGATTTTCGTATACTTTCTATCATTTATCATTGATTCGTGAGTTAATCACATTATAATTATCAGGTGTAAGAGTATTCATTGGTAATCAATCATTAGAGTAGAATAGATCCTTTTGTAGTCTATCAAGGGATTACACTGTGTTAACATAGATAACCATTTTTCCTTCCACACCATTCAGCGGTTTTAGACATTGGGCGGTGGTAGCCTGCCCGTTATAGTGAGTAATTGGGTGTGGGACCAACCGTCTCTCTACAGATGGTATGCATGTTGCAATGTCTTGACCTCTGCTCTAGTAGAAAGAGGAAGGGTGGTATGGTTTAAGCAGAGCAGAGATTCTGGAAAGTATCTGTAATAACAAGGTGATGTCGAAATGGTTAACAACAATCGAACTGTGTGCGTGCGAAAATATATATCTATTTAGGTCAGCATAGGTCAGACACTAGCAAACATTTTGGTACAAAAAGTATTTGCAATATTATCATATCATATCATCAGACCCCCTTTGATCTGCCTCCAGGGCAGATCACCAATTAGTGATATGATAATTGGCACATTTTTCAGAAAAGTTCAAACTCCTCCCTTTGGACTTGCTTTTACGAAGTCTACTCAAATCGGGTAACGTTTCTGAAAAACATGGTGAGCAGGGGTCAACAAAATAAACAGTTGCTTTTAATATTCTTAGGAAAAGCAATAAACGGCACCTCCTTTAGGGTGCTATTAACACATAAACAATGGCACAATATTCTATGTTTCTGATGACATCTATTTCATACTTGTCAGTTTCTATCTGTTGACCATGAGGTCAACCTGGTCTCTGAATCCAGAGTGTTCACTTGGTTGGACAGACCACAGTTTTTAGCCACTGACGTGTCAGTCTATAGTGGGGTATTGTTGATCAGATCCCCTAACTTTTTCTGTTACAATTGTGATCAACGTACCCCTGTCATCCCTGTGTGACTGTCCAACTTCACTTTTTGGTTGTAAGACAACATCCATATGATGACATCAGAAAACATGAATTAATACGAGACCCCCTTTGGGGTAAAACAGAAATCAGTGTAGAAAATACCTAAAACTAATATCACCTAGTCCTTTGGGGATGCTAGGGATTCACATAAGCAGGGAAAAACAATTTTATAGAAAACAACGGGTTCAATGTGTAAATAGACTGGAGGCTGGTCTATGTGTGGGTGGTTTAAACCATCAGTATGTATAAAAACAAAAAGGCTCACTCATGTTCCTCCCTGTAAACAGGAGGTGGGTAGACCTGGTCTGATACGAGGTCCAGGAGAGGAAAAGCTCTGGTCAGTTGAATTAGCTGGAAATCGGTGGAGGGGTTAACAGTGCGGACAGCTTTGTTAAACATGCATTTCAACATTGGTATGGCTATGAAAATGATGAGGCCTATGATTAACAGGACAGGGCAGCACGATTTCTGAGGACTACTGCCCTGATCTGGGATTGTTCGTTTGTTAGGAGCTGACCTGCTAGCTGGAGGTCAGACATAGAGTCATGCATCATTAGCAGTTCGGCGGCTAGAGTGTTAATCTTCTTGAGAGTGAACTCTTCAGTCAAACCAGAGGTGATAAAGCTGGCGGCACCTAGGCCATAGGTTATTTGGGAGTCTGAGTCAGTCCATGGGTCCTTGAACGTGTAACCTGGATATTTGGCCCTAATGTATTCTAAGTTGGTCTGAGTCTGGTCTGGAGTGGCCCAGGCAGTGGTGGGTGTTAGGCTCCTCTTAACTTTATTGTGGGCATTGTCATCTTCTGGGGGAACAACAGGGTAAATCATAACACTGGTAAAAACATAACCTGGGTGGCAGCAGCCATTCCATTTGGGTGGGAGAAAATGTCTTGCGGCTCTGCCACAGGTCCACACAGCTGCATAGCTAAGGTGGGAAACGGGCGCATTAAACCATGGACATGAGACATTTAGCAGGGTGCCATCTAGAGCTACAGAGGTGCAATAGCCATCCTTAAGATGAATGTTGCGTTCACACAGAGATATGCCTAATGCTACGGTGTCTGAGGAGGTATCGTGAGAACACAAACATACTGGGGCCTTGATGGGTTTGACAGGTAGAACGTGAGTACGTTGGGTCATTGATTGGGCTGGTTCAATACACTTCAGAGTACCATCTAGGGAGGAGTTGGTGATGGTTATGTTCCTGTCTATTAAATGGGACATTGCTAGCAACTGGAGCATGTCACGGGGAGAGGTGCAGTTATCAGTGGAGTTATCATGGTCAGTGAGAGAAATGGGGGTTACCCTAAGATCAGGACGGTGATGGACACAGACCCAACAGTCGGCGTCCCGCGTTGCATGGTGGGCGGCGATCGCTGCCTTAACACATGCAGTATTACCTTCACACCTCTCCAAGTATCCGTGGACACGATGTTTGGTGATGTTTGGCAGTTCAGAGTTGAGGTCTCTAGTAAGCCATTCATCGAGCTCCTCCCCATCATCGATTTCTTCTTCAAAAGTGAGGCGTTCAGGGAGTTTAGCTGCAGCGTTAGGTTTGGGAGAAACGTCAATAAACAGTTTAGCATAAGAGTCTCGTCCTGGCAGAGTCACACTTAACCATATTTGACCTGTGTCGAAGAGGTGAGGGTTTCTTAGTTTTACGAACACGTAAGGACCAGCCAAAGCCAGAGTTAACCTTCCGTTACCATTCCCAGTTGAATCACTTTCCAAGGATCCCCATGGTTCCCTTTGGGCTCTGCAGTTTGAACCAAGGAGTCTGTCGGCTGAGTTTGCAATAATCTGGCAACCTCTCCGGCAGTTCTCTATGCATGCGTATACATTGTAACCAGGGCCGTAGTAGGTATACCAATCCCCTGTCACGTGAGTGGAACAATCCACTCCCTCAGTACAGGCCATGTAATGGTGATAATAATGTGGCGCTTGGTAACCTCCGGATGTGCGTTGTGCACCTTGGACAGGGGTTAGCAAGTGTACCAACACCCCTATTTTGAGGAGCGTGGGTACAGTCAAGAGCATGGTATACTTCAGACGGCTAGGCATAGTGTTCCTATACATCCTAATATCACTCTCTGACTTACTATATGTTTTCAGATCTTTGTTATTACTTTATGGGCTTGTGTATGATTTCTGACTATGTGTAAATGTGGGTACTTATCTATACGCCCAGATCACTCAGTGTGGACTTTTCACGTCAGAGGTGGTGTTCATGCAGTTATCAACAAATCTGTGAAGACAAAAACAACAGACATTAGTACATGACATAACATACAAACATTTAACAGACTTATTATCATTGTGGAGCTACTCAGAGCAATATGGTACTCTAGAGAAGGACAAGGAACGCTAAGTCTAACGTTTGTCCTCAACAACCTTGGTCTCGCTCCCAATCCATATCTACTGGGAAGGGGCACTGCTTATTTCTTTCTGCTGCCTGTTCCTCTTCTTGGTTAAGCTGAGTTAGATCTTCCTGAATCTGATCTACACTCCTAGTGCTATCTCCTTCTGGCATTACCTTAACGTGCACCTTGTGGTACCAAACATGTTGACCTTCAACCTTGACTGCAAATTCTGTTGCGTCTGTTACCTTGAATGGACCTGACCATCTTACCATGTTCCACTTTCTCTTGAACCTTTTGACATAGACCATCTGGCCTATGGGGATGTACTTGGGCTTAAAAGTTTTAGGATCTCCTGATTTGTCTTGGCTCAACCTGAAAGCATGCATTTCGGCTATTAGAGAAGTTAACTCTCGGTACCACGTGGCTCTCTGCCTGTCTGTGTAGGCAGGTGGAGTGGAAGAATGGTTCAGGTTAAGACTAGCTGGGCCCTGCATCTCATACCCATGTACCATACGGAATGGGGAGATTGTTAGAGTGCTGTTGGTATTACACCTAAGGGCGTAAAGGGCGATTGGTAATGCCTGGATCCAGTTTAGCTTTTTCTTGGGATCTGAGTCTTCCATAATTTTGCTTATTTTAGCCTTAATCTGCTTGTTGGCATTTTCACAAGAACCTTGGCTTTCTGGCCTATAGACGCTTCCAAACTTATGTTTTAGTCCCATAGCAGACTCTACCTCAGCTAGGTGTTTGTTGCTGAAATGGCTGCCGTTGTCACTACGGATAAAACGTGGTGGACCATGAAGTGGGAGGTGATGGTTGATTAGCCATTTGACCACTGACTTCGCATCTTCTTTCTTACAGGGAATGGCATCTATCCATTTGGAGAATTCACAGACTGCAACTAAAAGGTACCTACAACCATTTACTTGATCTATCATGTCTGTGAAATCTATGGTTATGGTTTCAAACGGAGCTGAAGGCAGGGGACGAGCCCCTGTGGGCATTCTGAGTCCCCCTTGGCTATTCATTTTAAGACAGGTTGGACAAGCTTTACAGTAGAGATTTACCAAGGCATTACTTTTTAAGCCATGCTAGGTTGTACTCTGGTTTGTACGTGGGTGGGTCAGGTGGGACTAGAGAGACAGATACTTGTCTGGTTACCATTTCAAGAGTGGGTTCTACATAGCCACAGGCTTTTTTAGCTGCTTGATCAGCTTGAGCGTTGCCTCTTGCAGTGAAGGTTTTAGCTAGACTATGGCCTTGGACCTTTAGTACAGCTAACCTTTTTGGTTCCATAAGGGCTACGGCTAACCTTTCCATTAGTGCTTTGTGTGTAACCCATTTTCCGGTGGAATTTATCCATTGATTTCTGATCCAACTGGCTAAGTTATAATGGACAGCCTGGTGTGCATAGGCTGAGTCAGTATAGATGTTAACTGATTGATCCTTAGCTAGTTCACATGCTCTTATTAGGGCCATAATTTCTGCCTTCTGAGCTGATAGCGTACCTGTGGCTAATTCTTCTGCCTCTTTTAGTTCCCACATTTCTAATGGCACCCCCTTTACTCTGCCCTCTACCACTGAGTAACCTGCTCTGATCCCCTTAGTGGGATCTCTCCACGAGGAGCCGTCTACAAAGAAGTGTTTTACTAGTGGCTCATCGAACTCGTCTTCAATCTCTATGGTGGATAGATCCTGTCTAACTTTGGCATCTTGTGCTGCTCTTTCTTCACATATGTGTACCTCTTCTGGGGTGGTCGGAAGTGCGTGCAGTTTGTGGGCAATATTTGGAGTCTCGCTTATGTACGAGATGTGTGGTGCAGTCAGGCATTCAGTAACTTTATCTCTTCGATCTAGGGTGACTGCAAACGTTTGGCTCCTAAGGAAGGCTCTGATGCTATGGTTGGTGTTGACAACAAGTGGATGGAACATAATGATGTGTGACAGACTCTCCACCGCTAGTTTTAAGCCTAAAACATAACGGGCACATGGGAGTTGGGCTTTCTCATAAGGTGGCAAAGTTTTCGAATAGTATGCTATGACACTACGTTCCCCTCCATCCCCCTTATGTTTCTGATATAGGACTGCATTAAAAATGCCGTCTTTCTCAGAAAC
Organism: Nannobrachium achirus; assembly: GCF_963921795.1. Taxonomy (NCBI): domain Eukaryota; kingdom Metazoa; phylum Chordata; class Actinopteri; order Myctophiformes; family Myctophidae; genus Nannobrachium; species Nannobrachium achirus. The sequence continues at coordinate 186,258 of NW_027664633.1, forward strand.
ATCTAAGATAAAAGGTTTGTTGGCTTCCTGCGTGTAATCAGGTATGGCCCTTGTAGTGGCCTGTCTGCAGAACACTTTCATCTGGTGGAATTGGGCTCTAGCTTCTGGCGTCCACGGTCACTTAAGGTGACCGTTTAGGGAGCCATATTGCTTCACAATGGCTCTAAGGGCAGAGATGTTGGTCTCATAGTTGGGAATGAACGATCTGCTGTAGCTGGTCAGTCCAATAAAGGACATGAGGTCACCAATGGTCATGGGCAGCTTGTGTTCCAAGATGGAGGACTGGTGTGTGAGGCTAATGTTCAGGGAACCTGCTTTAAGGATTCTACCTAGGAAATTAACCTGGGGTCTGGCTATCTGGAGTTTGCTTTTGGACACTTTATAGCCTTCTTCTGCGAGCAGGAGTAGGAGGTCCTTAGTAGCCTGGAGACAATCCTGAGCATTCTCTGATGCAATCAGGCAGTCGTCTACGTACTGGAGAATGACAGTACCTTTGGGTGGGATCAGGCGGGTCAGCTGACTTTTCAGTGCTTTGTTAAAGAGCCCTGGGCTCAGTCTCATCCCTTGTGGTAGAACTGTGTACTGCCATTTCTGGCCACTGTTGGGTGGGAATGTGAACGCAAAATACTCTCTGGAAGCCTCCGCCAGTGGAATGAAAAAAAAAAGCATTCTTCAGATCCACGCAACTAAAGTAGCAGTGTTCTGGCGTAAGGCAGTTGAGCAAGACAGATGGGTCTGGGACTGTTATGTCTGCTGTGGACAAATGCACATTAACATCCCTGAAGTCTTGTACCATTCGGTAGTTGGAAGAGCCTGGTTTTTTAACAGCCATAATGGCCGTGTTCCACTTGGAGCTGGACGGCTCTATGACACCCTTGCTCTGGTGGCTCCTGATTGTGGCGTCTATATCTGCATAGCCTTCCGCCTTAATGGGAAATTGGTGTTTTGTGACCACAGGTGCGTCCTTAGTGAGTGATACAGTCTGGGGTGGGATGTTATGACAATGGCCCACATCCTGGTCGTCGGCAGGCCACAGGGTGGGTGGCAAAGAGTCCAGCAACTGTTGTGCTGCTTCATGGTCAGTTTGTTCCCGACCATGGAACCTAGTCATAACAGTATGTTCCCATCTCACTGTTTCTGAGGTGTTAATTGGGCCTATCCTCACAGCACTAGATTGAGGATGCACGACATATTGGGAATGCTCGGTCCTTTCCCATTCATTTTCAGGCAGTGCTGCCAACCTTTTACACATGGGCCCGAGAGCTCTTGCTTCTTGTCCTGCGGTCAGAAATAATGAGATGTGAGGCACAGCCGTTCTCCCTAGCATATACAGGTTGGAGGTGTCATCTGAGAGCTGGACAGAAACTGCCACTCCCTCTTCTCCTGCATATACATAAAGGGCCTGAATGGTCGTAGTCCTATCTTCAGTGTGCTCTGACCATGCTTCCTGATAAGCAATGTCAGTTTCAGTCTGGGTCCTGGTATAATTTAAAGTGACATGAGGTGGGTCTTTCAAGTCATGATAAGGTCTGAGGTCAAGGATAGTGGTCTTCCATTCACTGAGAAACTGCATGAGTGAGTTGAGTGGATGAAGGTTGGGCTGAAGCAGGCCCCAAAAGATATCAGCTTGTCCCTTAATGGGCTCAAGATGGTGGAAAAGAGTTGGTTGTTGGCCCAGCTGGACCATGATGACCCCGCATTCTCCATTGTCATCAAAACCAAAACCGGCCACCCTGGAGATTTCCTTATCAGTAAAACCGGACATATTGTACATTAAACCTGAACCAGGCAAAGCCATAAGCATGCCTGACTGAGTACAATAGATGGTGGGATGTAATTTTATGAGAATGTCTCTTCCCAACAGATTGACTGGACATTTTGGAGCGAACAGGAATTTGTGGTTAAACACTTGTCTACCCATTTGAGTGCGTAGTGGCTGAGTAAATGGTTGGCTTTCTAATTTCCCAGAGAATCCTATTACACTAATTCTGCTGCTTGAGAGGAGAGGTTTGCCTTCGTTAAGTGTAGAATAACGTGCTCCCGTGTCACACATGAACATGTATGTTTTGTCATTGATTATGAGTGGGATCATTGGTTCCTCTGCTGCAGCTAAAGTTTCTCTTGGGCAGCCCTAGTAGCCTTCCTGATTGTAGTCCTGATTTTGGGTGTGATAATCTGATATCACAGCTTGAACTGCTGGATGATCTTGTGGGGCTGTGTTGGGGACCGGATATGGGTACTGGGATGGGGCACGGTCGTGGTTGCCGTTAGGGGGTGGGTGGAACTGCTGCTGGGCCTGTCCCCTTGGCGCAAAGTTACCTCTTCCCCCTCTGTATCCCCCTCCCCTGTTACCCCTGTATCCTCCCCCTTGGTTCTGCCCATATCCCTGTTGCTGCTGCTGTTGGTTTTGTGGGTGTGGACAATATCTGGCCCAGTGATCAGGTGCCCCACAGTTGAAGCACTGGAACCCATTAACTCCTGGCCCATATCCTGTTCCTCCTCCCCTGTTATATCCTCCCCCTCTATTGTACCCTCCCCTGTTACCCCTATACCCTCCCCCTTGTTGCTGTCCTCTGTATGGGGTGTTAGGGTAGGAAGCGGCTGGGGTGTACATGCCATTGATTGGGACTGGTGCGTATGTCAGGACATTTGGATTGGGACTGTCTACATCTGGGAGGCAGGACATTTGATACTGCATGATGGGCAGTATGGGAGCGGGAGTGACTGGTTTAGCCTCGGTCTGAGTCATGTTTTTGGCTGCAGTAGCCTTGTCTTTTGTTGCTTTGGTCAAGTCCTTGAGGGTTGTCTCCGCTATTTTGAGTTGTGTTCTAAGCAGGTCGTTAGTCATTTGTTGTTGTTGTTGTTTGGTTATGTCAGTGGTGCTTTTGTGTGCGTTGATGTGATGTGATACAGTGTCCGACCATTGTTCGAATGGCATGCTCATGGGATTCACAACCATTTTGAATGAATTTCTCACTGCCTCAGGTAGAACATCCATCACCTGTCCTTTGAACAGGATTTGCAAGGCTGGATCTCTGCTAGGGTGTGTACCTGTGATGTCAGTCCACTGTCTGCATGATTTGTCTAGGAACTGAGTGCCTGATTGCTCTGGGGAGTAGGAGAGGAATCTCCCCTCCGGCATTTTAAAAGGCCATTTGCGTGCTGCCTCACGATTGAAGCGTGCAGAGTGCATGACCCACTCAGTGTCGTGGGCGTCGTTGGATGATCCTATGGCTACCTCTATCTGAGTAAGGTCATATTCTGAAGTGGAGAGAGCCACTATACTTCTGATATCACCAAGAGCGATGGTGCGTCCACTGAAGTGGGGCCTGAGATCATCGTAGAATCTTCGCCATCCTACGTCCGCGGGTTTCGGGAGTTTGGAGAGAATGCCATCCAGATCTCCGGATGAGAGTGGGTTATACACAGGTAGAGCTGCTGCTCCACCCGGTTGGGGTTTGTACAGGATTGGGGCCTGTACTACTGGGGCCTGCATGGTGGTTGTGCCGTTAGGCCAATGCATCACCATCTGGGCTGGGTTGGACTTGCATTCTGCTGTGTGGCGTCTATCTGGGTTGGGCAACCCACAGTGGGAACATTCTGTAATAATGTTGGCGGTGGACAGTTTTGGGGCCCCTGGGGCACGCGTTGGACATGCGCTAGGGTAGGAGGAAGGTGTGTACCCTGTGGCTCCAGGAATTCTCTGGTCAACAGGTGTGGTGGTGGAAGAAGAGAGAGTGACCGTGTGCATGACTTGGGTCCGGTCTGGGACAGCATCCAGCCCCAGGTGCGGGGCCAGATAGGGCCCAGGGTGCGGTGAAGGTTGACTGCGGGTGGCAGGTGCGCCTACGTGAAAGTCCTTTCTAATTGGCGGAGGTGGCCCATGGTCATGAGGCTGACTTTGAGGGAAGTAGGTCCCTTCGGATCCCTGATAACCATGATAGGCTAACTGCTGTTCCCGTTTTCTTCTCTCTGCCTCTGTCAGCTCCAGGTGCCACTGCCACAACTGCTCTTTTTCTGCGGCCAACTCTCTTTTCTGTTCTAGTATCTGGCTGTTGGCCACGCTCTCTCCTGTCTCTCTATTGTCTCTTGCTTGGTGTCTACCCCTACCCTGAGCTCTAGCTCTGTCCATCTTGTCCCTCTCCGAGCCTTCAGAGGAGTGAGCACGCTCACTAAAAGCGCGCTCACTCGTCTTTGGCCTTGCGCTGGGGCTCTTCTCTTGTGACTTCTCTTTGCTTGACCTTTTCTCACTCCTCCCATCCTCACTAGAGGATGCTCTATCTGTACTTACTGATCTCTCTCTTTCTACTTGCTCTTCCCTTCTTTTCCTCACCGTAGTTCTTCCCTTTCTCTCCTTTCCCCCATTGTCAGACTCATGCTCAAGAGCCTCTCCCATTCTTGTCAAAGATGCCAGGTCGGGATAGAGCACACGCAAAGGATCTGCGTGGTCAGCTGTGAGGTGACCGGGTGTACCTTGTGCAGAAATGTTAACAAACTCTCTCTCTATGTCATCCTTTACTAGGAGACTGCTGACCATGATGTCGGTGCTCTCAGCACAGGGCTGGAGTTTGAGGAAACCTGTAACTTTTACTACACCCCCATCGTCATCCCTTCCCCCATTAAGTACTGCTTGTATGGGTGGTCTTTCTGTTGGTCGCCCAGTGGGACCTGCTGGTAAATATGGTGGTGGCAGTGTCCGTGTTTGTTGTGCTGGAGGGGCACTAGCTAGGGCCCTGGGTGGCTCTAGGGAAGAATGATACTTACCAGGGTCTGTTGGATACAGATCAAAATCAGGCGGTGGACCAGCCACCATCTGGTTTGCTTCTGAATATTTGTTCTTAAAGTGAGCCCTGTTTGATGTGTAGGACAGTTCTTTTTGCTGAAGATGTTTGGCTCTGACTCTGATCACTTCTTTTAAAATTTCTAATCTGTTTTGGTAGCCTGCTAGCTTTTTGGCCTTTGCATCAGCTCCCCATATGCCTGAGAATTTTTGAGTGGTTTCTTCGAATTTCTTTTCTAATTTGTGAATTAGAGTATGGATTTGGGTGACATATGCTGGCTGTGTGATGCCTTTGGGGTCCACTGTTACTAGTTCGTCATTTCGTGGAAGTGATTTGTCTTTCTGCCATTCTGTCAGGTAACGTGCAGCGTCAGCTGAAAAGGACTGCCTAGAGAAGGCATTCTCAGGAAAGAGAGCGGCCGCGGCTCTTTCCACCAAGAAAGCCCAGGTGGCCTCGAACTTTTGAGGTGCTGCTGGATTCATGTCTGACTTTTGGAAGGTGTTCAGATATCAGTGGTGTGTGTTCGTTGTAGCTTACCTTGATTACGTTAAATGAACAGGAAATGCACCAGGAGTATACCAATGCTCCAAAATGCAATAAACAATATAATGACGTGCTCAATTTTTATTTGATTAAGGTGGTCTGTGGATAATTTGCTTTTTCTTTTACCCCTTAGAGTTTTGGTTTTATATAAGCGTAAACCTATAGAAACTTTCTTAATAGCTTTGATTCTTCCCATACAGATGTTGAATTACTTAAAATAATTTTATTCTGTTATACTGTGCTTAAATTTAGTTGATTTATGTTATACTATATTTGTTTGTTAAAATTGAGTTGATTTTAATGAATTAAAACTACTTTAGGGTTTTTCATCCAAACCATCTAATGTCCGGGAGCTCCTCTAGACCACCTAACTTGAAGCTCTTCGGACCCGTCTAAAATTGGTTTTTATTCTAAAGTGCTCAAAAATGATTTTGCTATACCAATTTTATGCTCAAGAGATGCGCTGTGATGCTTTCTATCTACTAAAATTATTTAGAAGTCACACAAAATTCGTTTTCTATTTTTCATAAGATACAAAGCTCATTCAAATCATCAGTCACTCACTTTATTCCATTCACGCTCTCAGTCTCACGCCTTTCTCACTTGTGTCCCAGACACTGCTGATAGCAAAACATATTACATGCTGTGATCAGGCCTTGGGATTTACTATAACTACCCCCTTCACACGCGATCTTGGGCTAGGATTTACTATAACTACCCCCCTCACGCTAGGTTCGGGACTTGAGACTTACCCTCCTAGTGCTCCCCTTACCTGGGTTCTGGACTTGAGACTTACCCTCCTAGTGCTCTAGGTTCGGGACTTGAGACTTACCCTCCTAGTGCTCCCCTTACCTGGGTTCTGGACTTGAGACTTACCCTCCTAGTGCTCTAGGTTCGGGACTTGAGACTTACCCTCCTAGTGCTCCCCTTACCTTTTACTCATTCAACCCAGGCGCGACCCGGTGTTGTAGATGCCTGTATGTATACCGCACACTATTCACGGTAGGATGCAGTTATACTACGCTCCCAAGCAGTGTTTGTCCCACAGATTTTACTATAATATTCCTATCGAACTAGAATGTTTGACAGTAGCATACAACAGTACAACTGAATTTGGAACCTATGCCAATGTGCACAATTTCAGTTTAAGAGGTTTGTGCTTACCTTATTAGATGCAGTAGATGCAGTAGGCGGCCGCCCGTTGTACTGGATGGAACTGGAACACTTCAGGGAAAGCGACAACGCGTTTTTTCCGAAAATTTTGAATCTTGAAAATTGTTAAAAAGGCACAAAACTGATCACGTCGGACGGGTCACCATGTTTTGAAAGAACCTCTCTTCAAATGAGAAAACCAAGGCTCGAGGCCCGGGCCCCTTACACCGCCTAAACTGTACTAAGACTTCTCAGAAGGTGAGGTTATGCGTAGAACAAGAATCAGTATGAATGTGCCATAAAACAAGTACTAAAGACAGGAGACTTCTATTTAAAATAATAGCTGTTAACTTTATTATATCAATACCGTTTGCACAAATGGATTATACTAAGTTCTAAGTAAAATCTATGTAAGGAGACAAAAGAGAAAATGATCCAGGTACCGGTACCAAAGAGGTTCGTTCAGTAAAGTACACAACAGCAAGCTGTAATGTTCTCGTAGAGACGGACGCGGACCCCCTCAAAGCAAGAGGGGTTATACTAATGTTCAGTTCTTCGGCAGGGGAGGCGAGACTTCTGATTGGTTCGTGTGAGGAGTCCTGAGCTGGACTCCATTGGTTGTTTCTTCAACTGAGCAGGCATGATTGGCCACATACTCAGAGAGGTAAGGCTGTCTGCCTCCACCCCTTTCGCCACGCGGTCTTCACTCCTCCTTCCCCTGCCCCTGGACTGTGCCAAGGTGTCGTAGACTGATTGAGTAGACGGTTGAGGAACCGAGCTTCTTTGCAAACAATGGATAAGTGTATCTTTTGAGACAGTTTGAGGAACCAGGAGCATGTGGACGTGCACCCACTGACCTTGTGCAACAAATAGCATTCACAGTACATGTGCTACTTTATCGTTCACAGCACTAGGCAGGCATGCGCCGACCATGCTCTGAGTGCATGCTGGCGTGCGTGTGGGACAGGGCTGTGCACGAGTAGATGAACTCTGAGAGAACCTTTTGGATGAACTTATGAACTTCTAACACATGAAGTGTGGCCTGGCCATAGGACAATACTGCAAGACATTGGCTTTCGGTACTTAGATATAATGTAAAAATACAGCACACACACACACACACACAACCATAGTATGATTTTCGTATACTTTCTATCATTTATCATTGATTCGTGAGTTAATCACATTATAATTATCAGGTGTAAGAGTATTCATTGGTAATCAATCATTAGAGTAGAATAGATCCTTTTGTAGTCTATCAAGGGATTACACTGTGTTAACATAGATAACCATTTTTCCTTCCACACCATTCAGCGGTTTTAGACATTGGGCGGTGGTAGCCTGCCCGTTATAGTGAGTAATTGGGTGTGGGACCAACCGTCTCTCTACAGATGGTATGCATGTTGCAATGTCTTGACCTCTGCTCTAGTAGAAAGAGGAAGGGTGGTATGGTTTAAGCAGAGCAGAGATTCTGGAAAGTATCTGTAATAACAAGGTGATGTCGAAATGGTTAACAACAATCGAACTGTGTGCGTGCGAAAATATAGATCTATTTAGGTCAGCATAGGTCAGACACTAGCACTCCACAATTTGACATTTGATGCTGAAATGTTTAGCAGTTCATGTTGCACATATTGACCCAGTATGACTGTGTTTGCTATTGGAGACAGAAACACAATCACTCTGTGATCTCGCCGGGTGAAATTACACTTAGAAGCCATAGTTCTCGTTCTCCTGCACACCAGCCACCAAACGTAGAAAGAAAAGCTGACCACAATCCAGCTCTTGCCGCCCGCGAGCGCATGCACGAACGAGCACGCTCATGGGAATTTCACAGGACCGCGCCCGCTCGCCGCCCCTAAACCGCTTTAGAGTGTAGGGTTAGGGAGAATGTTATGTTCAACTAACTTCAGCTACAGTACACTGGCAGTCAATACATTATTGTTGGGTTAAAGCTATTTGAATGACCAAATGTCATTATATAATTGTTTTCTTATTTCAATTATGCAGAGCAATTACGAATACAATCATATAGGACTACAGATAGAAAATGTATAGGCCTGTGTGTATACATAGGCTACGCTGTATTGAGCATCACAACAATTTGCAAATCGTTGTTGGGATTTTTACATTATCAGAGTAGATGCACTTAGTTTTGATTGATTGAATACTTTATAACAGAAAACATATTGATAAAATAGGTTTTCACCGCTACAGGTCCTCTGTGTGTGTGCTTTATCATTACATAATGTTGCCAGAATATGAAATGCTAACCTGTCGACGCTGGTGAATGCTAACCTGTTGAATGTTAACCTGGTCGGACCAACAGGAGGTCTAACCAACGCTCAGTCCCCTACATTCCCAAAGCAAGTGTCAAAATATAATTAACTGTTGAAAATGGGGAACAAATATAGAGTTGGAGGGTGTAAACCATTCATATATATATATATATATATATATATATATATATATATATATATATATATATATATATATATATAATTACAGGGTATAAAGCTTTTGGAACATATTGCACAGCATAGGAAACCACACTTGCAATTCCCGGAATTGCACTTTTCTTGTTGATGTCTCCGCCAGGCTGAAGGCATGGCCAAGACATTTTTCTTCCTGTTCGTTCATGTGTCCTTGTGAGTGTAAACATAAATAATTATTTTAGTTGTGTATTGTATTGGCTCTGAGCAAGACCAGTGTGTGATGTAGGAGTATAAACAGTAACACCTCCTCCCACCTCCTCACAGCTCTCCTCCAGTATAAACAACACCTCCCTTTTGTCTTGGAGTGGAGAAACACCTCCTCCCAGCTCTCCTCCAGTTAACTGCAGTCAGGTGTCATTTCAATGTGAAAGGCTCATAACACCTTGATGATGATGATGATGATGATGGGCCATCATCAGAAAAACACTTACATAGACACCAATGTCTTCATCAACACGCAGACTGTTTTGTCTTGGCAAAAGAAAGCAAGCCAAGAGATGAATTAGTTTCAATAAAACGGTCAATTTAGATGATAAAAAGTGAGTCTACTGGAATGAGAATACAACAAAGTGATGATTTCCATTTTCCCATTTTGTTTGTTGTAAAAAGCTGATCTTCTAGCTACAACGCACAACACTATTTTCATCGGATTTCAAATACCCTAAGTATAAAACAGGTTAACTTTGTGATGCTACATGAACCACCTTGTTGACTGTCCCCCCTTTCCTCTACACCAAACGACCAAATTAGCTGATGTAAAAGCTAATTTGCCTATTATTATGACTTGCCCTAACCCTTGTTTCAGTTTTTAAATGTTTCTACCAAACACATGAAATGCACCAAACAGATATCAGTATGCCTATATCAATTAAACTTATTTTAACAATGTGTAATTATATTCACATTAATAGAGGCCTATATAGCTGGGTGATATGTAGGCCTATGTGCAACACTGCTAAACATTACAGCAATCAAATGTCAAATTATGAAGTCACATCAAAATGTGGATGTTGTACTGTTTGGGGGAGTTCAGATGTGCAGGGACTTGAAGGGTTCAACTATTGGCCAGTTTCTGTCTATTGTTGCCCCACCCACCCATTCTCTGATTGGACCATCAGACTCTCTGTGAGTATTTAACAGGGCTCTTGTCACGTTTGGTGACACTTTAGTCTCTGCAAGTTGTTAAGGATTGAACTTGCTTCTCTTGGTTGGTGTATCTGTCACAGAAACTTGAGAAATGGCTTTACTACACACACTGAAGTCCTTGGTCAATGAGAGACTATCTGCAGCTGCTGAAGAGATATTTGGGTCCGTTGGACAAATTGTAACAGCGTATGAGGACGAAGCTTTCAGCTTGAAGCAAGAAATCGACCTCAAAAGCAGACTACTGGACATGGTTTTAAAACCCTACATCAAATTATACAGAACAGGTTCGTACAATAACTACTTATACAATAACACATTTTTCATTTAAGAGTCAGAGTCAATAATATGTTGTTTTAACTGTATTCAACTTGTGAGACCCATGTGTTTTTAATATCCAGGATGGAGTTGTGTGGGGATTAGTTCTAATTAATGTATATTACTACTTTCCCTTGTGGTATGGCCTCAACACCCTTTGAATAGTTTTCTGTTTACAAGTCAATCAGCCTCTGAGAGTTTCTAACAGTGCCATGTTATGTGTGCTGTTTTGAATGCATGTCAGACCAGTTGTGGAAATGAGGATTTATAGAGGATAATGGCGTTGAAATGTTAAAATACGTTGTTACTCCGATTGTGTGAATTTGTTGCCATTTATTTAATCAATTGGGTAATCTAAAAACAGACAAGCTCATACAGGGGAACACATTAATTTACTGTAAAATGCCAATTTCTTGCACTGTATGTGGTAAAGGCTGTTTTCACAAGGGTCAACTAAAACACACACGAGGACGCATGCAGTCGAAAAGCCATTTTCATTTGCAGTTTGTGGTAAAAAAAAATTGCTTTAACAGGCAGTCTAAAAAAATCACACAAGGACTCATACAGACGAAAGCCCCTTTCTTGTACAGTCTGTGGTAAAGGCTGTTTTCACGCAGATAATAGTAATAAAAAAAAAAAAAAATGATGACTCATGCAGGGGAAAATACAGCATGTTTCACTGTGTTGTCATTTGTGTTGTTTGGATTGTTAAAGTATTAGCCGGGGAGCCACAGGCTTAAAACTCAAAGAATAGGGTTTTACCTGTGATGTCATGACATACTTTTTATTTTTGTTTTTTCTATTCATTTGGTCATTAAGGTACACAGAATGAGAGGCCTGCTCTGCCGGAAACTCTGCGAAAAAAAGTTATGGCCATTTGTATATTCACTCCACCGACTTCAATATACAGGAAATAAACACACCAAAAAAAATATGCTTTAAGTAGCATGTGAGGGGTCAAACTATGGGTTCTTGATGATTCTGAATCCATTGCAAGCATTTGTTTTGCATGAAAAACATTCCTTGGGCTAGAAAACAGACCAAAATAACGGTGAAAAGTGGTGACTCATCACTTTTCACAGGTTTGAGAGGCTGAAATCTAGCCCAAGGAATGTTTTTCATGCAAAAAAAATGCTTGCAATGGATTCAGAATCACCAAGAACCCTAGTTTGACCCCTCACAAGCTACTTTTTTTGGTCTGTTTTTTCCAGTATAGTGAAGTCAATGAGAGACAGCCGTGGACTCTCTGCGTCCACGTCTGAGACGCGTCTTATGACGCGTCTGATGACGCGTCCGTGCTTAAATAGCGGTCAAGACGCAGCTTTGTGTCCAGGACGGAGCTCCCGCGGCTCAAGACGTGAAACCGCGGCTCAAGACGCGATTCGAGTCAAAGGACGGGGCTTTGACACTACAATCGCGTCTTTTCGCGTCTTTTCGCCAAAAGACGCGGCTTGGATCGCGTCTTTGAGCCCAAAGACGGAGCTGGGACACTACAATCGCGTCTTCCGTCTCATGACGCGTCCGTGCTTAAATAGTGGTCAAGACGCAGCTTTGCGTCCCTGCACGGAGCTTGCGTCTTCTAGACGGCTCAAGACGCGATTCGAGCCGAAAGACGGGGCTTGGACACTACAATCGCGTCTTTGATCCCAAAGACGTGGCTTGGAGGCTACCGCGTCTGGCTGGAACTCGGAGCGGAGTCAAGTTCATTGAAAATAACGGGGCCGTATGTTTTGACGCGGCGCCTCCGTGAGGCCGATGAGGCTAGTGTGTGTTCCCCTTCAGACGTCTGCTGTCTGCTCTCCGTGGAAAAAAAAAAAAAAAGGGTGTCTATTGTATGTATTTTTTGATGGAGAATTCAAATATGACCTTCTTTTTTGCATAGGACAACTCTAACCTGCATCAATTGGTATTTTATGATTGCCAATTGTACCCTATCCATCTAAAAAAACAAATTGGATCTCTAATGTATGTATTTTTTGATGGAAAATTCAAATATTACCTTCTTTTTTAGATAGGACAACTCTAACCTGCATCAATTGGTATTTTATAATTGCCAATAGTACCCTATCAATCTAAAAAAACAAATTGGATCTCTATTGTATGTATTCTTTGATGGAAAATTCAAATATTGCCTTCTTTTTTAGATAGGACAACTCTAACCTGCATCAATTGGTATTTTATAATTGCCAATAGTACCCTAGCAATCTAAAAAAACAAATTGGATCTCTATTGTATGTATTTTTTGATGGAAAATTCAAATATTACCTTCTTTTTTAGATAGGACAACTCTAACCTGCATCAATTGGTGCATCAACCTTCTCTCTATCTATCTATCTATCTATCTATCTATCTATCTATCTATTTATACTTCACCTTTAGTCAAGAAGAGAGTTCAGCCTCAGGAACTTGCACACCTGGAACTGTGTCATGACTGTGTCATGGAGCTAAGCAGAACTATGTGAAATACTCACAATGAGTCTGATGGACCAATCAGAGTGGTGGTGGGGGGAGGGATCAACAATAGACAGAAACTGGATAATGCTTTGTTAACTGTCCCACCTAAGTCCCTGCTAGTCTGAACAAATCACCTTCCCTCTCATAACACTACTACTACTACTACTACTACTACTACTACTACTACTACTACTACTACATTTATATAAAGCTGCTCTTGCATTTGAATTCAAGTCTGACACAAGTTAAGGTTAACTTAGGTAGTAGTTCATTTTGCTGGCTTTTGTGTGTGAGTGTGTAGGCCCACAAATTATTATAATTGTCTGTCATTAAGTGACTCAAAGGGAGAGACGTCTAATGGGTGTTTATTATTTTAATATTAACTGTGGGAAGATTATATATATTTTATTTTGCACTTAAAGTGTTGTGATATTATTCCTGAAGGAAGAGGGGTATTTTCACAGCCCAGGCTTTGAACCTAAATGCTGTTTACATGCTCTATAAATATTTATTTCTATATAAAACTCAGTTGTGTGGAGTTATTGTGTGCCTTTTCTTGTAGCTAAAGAGTCCATTTGTTCACTAGACATTAAGTCAAGGTTACTATTTTGAGTTGAAGCCAAGTGTTTTATTACTTTGTGGTTTAACATTATTTAAAAGGCAAATTCATTGTTATGGTTACTTTAGAAGACTGCTTTTGCATTCATGAGTTATAAAGAGAGCCAAGCTAATTCAAAGAGTTAAGTTAAAGGAACACAAAACGTGACTTAACTCACAGCTGCCATTGGACAGACAGTTATAACATACTCTTATCTTTCACAGAACAGACAATTATCATTTAGTTTATCTATTTGAGACATGTAGCTGCTCTAGGGGAAATAGAGCATTAATTTGGGATCAGCCTATTCAATTGATAATGACCAATGGGTGCCAGTTTCTAAGTAGTTAAGCATATTACCATAACAATATATGTGGCCTAGACATGGATATTGCCCACTCAACTCGTAATCTACAGAAATGTCCACCACATCACACAGTATAAAACCTAGTAGAGAAATCTGCCTTCTCCTGTATTGTATTAGTGACATTCATTAATAAATAGTAAAATAACAGGACAGAGCAGAACAGGCCTCTGCTGTGTCTTTATTATGGGTGCATTCCAATGCAAATGGATACTCTGGAACAATCTGAAACAATGTATCTTTCCTGTGGCTGTTATAATGAACACAAACAGATCAGAACGTAATTTAACATTAACCAGTTACATTTATCATACAACAATGTAAGGGATGGATTCCTTTCTATTGTGTGAGTTACTTAAATGCTGATCAATATGTGAATCTGGCTCTTATCAGGTGGGTGTTTTCTCTCCCTGGCCTGTGCTGTCCTCAGTTAAACCAAGACAGTGCTGTTGTCACCAATGTGGAAAAAGCTTCAGCTCAATTTATTATCTCAAAGTAGACCAGAAAATACACACAGGAGAGAAACCATATGGCTGTGTCCAATGTGGGGAAAAGTTCAGTTTAATGGCTGCTCCGAAAGTGCACCAGAGATTTCACACCGAAGAAAAGCCTTACTGCTGTGAACACTGTGGCAAACGTTTCACTGTAAAATCTAGCCTCGTACAACACAAGAAGATTCACACTGGAGAGAGACCTTACTGCTGTCACCAATGTGGGAAAAGGTTCACTCTGAAGACGGCTCTGAAAATACACCTGAAAATCCACACTGGTGAGAAGCCATATACTGCTGTCTCCAGTGTGCGAAAATGTTCAGTGATATGCATCATCTTCGGTGTGAAATCTCTGGTGCACTTTCGGACTATCTTTTCACCACATTGGACACAGCCGTATGGTTTCTCTCCTGTGTGAATTCGTTCATGTATTTTGAGATAAGACAATCGAATAAAGCTTTTCCCACACTGGTCACAGCAATAGGGCTTCTCTCTAGTGTGAATTCTCTGGTGTTCTTTTAAAATCCCCTTTTGAACAAATCTTTTCCCACACTGGTCACAACAATAAGGTTTCTCTCCAGTATGTGAACGCTTGTGATCTTTTAGCAAAATACTTCCCACAATGTTCACAGCTGAATGGCTTCTCTCCTGTGTGTATTTTCTGGTCTACTTTGAGATAATAAATTGAGCTGAAGCTTTTTCCACATTGGTGACAACAGCACTGTCTTGGTTTAACTGAGGACAGCACAGGCCAGGGAGAGAAAACACCCACCTGATAAGAGCCAGATTCACATATTGATCAGCATTTAAGTAACTCACACAATAGAAAGGAATCCATCCCTTACATTGTTGTATGATAAATGTAACTGGTTAATGTTAAATTACGTTCTGATCTGTTTGTGTTCATTATAACAGCCACAGGAAAGATACATTGTTTCAGATTGTTCCAGAGTATCCATTTGCATTGGAATGCACCCATAATAAAGACACAGCAGAGGCCTGTTCTGCTCTGTCCTGTTATTTTACTATTTATTAATGAATGTCACTAATACAATACAGGAGAAGGCAGATTTCTCTACTAGGTTTTATACTGTGTGATGTGGTGGACATTTCTGTAGATTACGAGTTGAGTGGGCAATATCCATGTCTAGGCCACATATATTGTTATGGTAATATGCTTAACTACTTAGAAACTGGCACCCATTGGTCATTATCAATTGAATAGGCTGATCCCAAATTAATGCTCTATTTCCCCTAGAGCAGCTACATGTCTCAAATAGATAAACTAAATGATAATTGTCTGTTCTGTGAAAGATAAGAGTATGTTATAACTGTCTGTCCAATGGCAGCTGTGAGTTAAGTCACGTTTTGTGTTCCTTTAACTTAACTCTTTGAATTAGCTTGGCTCTCTTTATAACTCATGAATGCAAAAGCAGTCTTCTAAAGTAACCATAACAATGAATTTGCCTTTTAAATAATGTTAAACCACAAAGTAATAAAACACTTGGATTCAACTCAAAATAGTAACCTTGACTTAATGTCTAGTGAACAAATGGACTCTTTAGCTACAAGAAAAGGCACACAATAACTCCACACAACTGAGTTTTATATAGAAATAAATATTTATAGAGCATGTAAACAGCATTTAGGTTCAAAGCCTGGGCTGTGAAAATACCCCTCTTCCTTCAGGAATAATATCACAACACTTTAAGTGCAAAATAAAATATATATAATCTTCCCACAGTTAATATTAAAATAATAAACACCCATTAGACGTCTCCCTTTGAGTCACTTAATGACAGACAATTATAATAATTTGTGGGCCTACACACTCACACACAAAAGCCAGCAAAATGAACTACTACCTAAGTTAACCTTAACTTGTGTCAGACTTGAATTCAAATGCAAGAGCAGCTTTATATAAATGTAGTAGTAGTAGTAGTAGTAGTAGTAGTAGTAGTAGTAGTAGTAGTAGTAGTGTTATGAGAGGGAAGGTGATTTGTTCAGACTAGCAGGGACTTAGGTGGGACAGTTAACAAAGCATTATCCAGTTTCTGTCTATTGTTGATCCCTCCCCCCACCACCACTCTGATTGGTCCATCAGACTCATTGTGAGTATTTCACATAGTTCTGCTTAGCTCCATGACACAGTCATGACACAGTTCCAGGTGTGCAAGTTCCTGAGGCTGAACTCTCTTCTTGACTAAAGGTGAAGTATAAATAGATAGATAGATAGATAGATAGATAGATAGATAGATAGATAGATAGATAGATAGAGAGAAGGTTGATGCACCAATTGATGCAGGTTAGAGTTGTCCTATCTAAAAAAGAAGGTAATATTTGAATTTTCCATCAAAAAATACATACAATAGAGATCCAATTTGTTTTTTTAGATTGATAGGGTACTATTGGCAATTATAAAATACCAATTGATGCAGGTTAGAGTTGTCCTATCTAAAAAAGAAGGCAATATTTGAATTTTCCATCAAAGAATACATACAATAGAGATCCAATTTGTTTTTTTAGATTGATAGGGTACTATTGGCAATTATAAAATACCAATTGATGCAGGTTAGAGTTGTCCTATCTAAAAAAGAAGGTAATATTTGAATTTTCCATCAAAAAATACATACAATAGAGATCCAATTTGTTTTTTTAGATGGATAGGGTACAATTGGCAATCATAAAATACCAATTGATGCAGGTTAGAGTTGTCCTATGCAAAAAAGAAGGTCATATTTGAATTCTCCCTCAAAAAATACATACAATAGACACCCTTTTTTTTTTTTTTTTCCACGGAGAGCAGACAGCAGACGTCTGAAGGGGAACACACACTAGCCTCATCGGCCTCACGGAGGCGCCGCGTCAAAACATACGGCCCCGTTATTTTCAATGAACTTGACTCCGCTCCGAGTTCCAGCCAGACGCGGTAGCCTCCAAGCCACGTCTTTGGGATCAAAGACGCGATTGTAGTGTCCAAGCCCCGTCTTTCGGCTCGAATCGCGTCTTGAGCCGTCTAGAAGACTCAAGCTCCGTGCAGGGACGCAAAGCTGTGTCTTGACCACTATTTAAGCACGGACGCGTCATGAGACGGAAGACGCGATTGTAGTGTCCCAGCTCCGTCTTTGGGCTCAAAGACGCGATCCAAGCCGCGTCTTTTGGCGAAAAGACGCGAAAAGACGCGATTGTAGTGTCAAAGCCCCGTCCTTTGACTCGAATCGCGTCTTGAGCCGCGGTTTCACGTCTTGAGCCGCGGGAGCTCCGTCCTGGACGCAAAGCTGCGTCTTGACCGCTATTTAAGCACGGACGCGTCATCAGACGCGTCATAAGACGCGTCTCAGACGTGGACGCAGAGAGTCCACGGTTCTTGCTGGGTCAATGGGAAACCTTTTTTCGCAGTGTTTCCGGCAGAGCAAGCCTCTCATTCTGTGTACCTTATTGACCAAATTAATAGGAAAAACTAGAATTTGGAGTATGTCATGACACCACAGGTCTTCTCTCATTTTGGCACAGTGGCTCCCCGGCTATATCAGCGCATACTCAGAGTACTCATAAGTGGGAAAAGCCCTTTTCTTGTAGGCCTACATACAGTGGCTTTAATGAAACGGGTAGTCTAAAAACACACATGAAGACAGGGGAAAGCATTCGGTTTAAGTTAGTTGCACAACTATTGTGTGTCCGTGCATGTGCACGATGGACACACCGCAACCATTTTTCTTTATGAAAACAAACAATGAGTTTGTATTCCTATTACACCAACGTCCTTATTATCCAAGTCCTTATTGTTAAAGTTTTCATGCTATTCCTTCATTCCAGATCAGTGTGTGGAGTCCAGTCTGCTGGTGAAGATCAGTTCTCCAGTTTCTATTAAACAGGAACCTGAAGACCACCTTAAACAGGAACCTGAAGACCACCTTACACAGGAACATCTGCATCTCAGTAAGTTTCAATTGGTGAAAGTGGGCTGCTACTGAGGGTGCTGAGGGTAAGTTAGTTCACACAGATGACAAATGATCATTTAATACACACAAATGAACATTAATAGTTTATTTTGATGGGTTGTGCTTTGCTTGCTCCAGAACAGTAGAACAGAGTCTGTCCACATTTGTCAGAATTTAACAAGTCATATTAATGTAATAATGAGTAGCTGTGTAGCTGTTCACTGTGTTGACATGGGTGTTGTTTGGATTGTTAAATTATCAGAGCATTTGGTAGATAACAGTCAGTTGAAATCACACCTTTTTTGATTGATTGAATACTTTATTAACAATTTATATACAGGGAAGTACACAAGCTCTGCTTAAAAGTTTTTCAAGAAAGTCTATGCTTGTTTCCATTTCCATTGGGGATTCCTATAGTTTGTTTACTTGTTAACATTCTACATTGTTACATTGTTTTGTGTCTTTATAAAGTTGCTTTGTAAACTCAAAGAACCCTCTTCATACTGTGGGGGGGGGGGGGGGGTAATGATAATGTTTGTTTGATTAAATAAAGGTTTCACCACTACTTGTTCTGTGTGTGTGTGTGTGTGTGTGTGTGTGTGTGTGTGTGTGTGTGTGTGTGTGCTTTATCATTACATAATAATTTTATCAGGATATACAGTAATTCAATACAATCACTGCTTCATTTTACAGCCTGCAAATAGTGTGCTTTAATTATTATTACATGACGGAAGTAAGCATTCATTTTACAGTGCATACCTAGTTGTTGTGGTTGCTTACAGGGCAACCAGAAAACTAGGGATGTGCGTGAATATTCGGGTATCCGTATAAACAGTTTGTAAACCACTATTCGCTTTGAAAATTACCACTGGACTCCGTGATCCACGCTTGATGTGATCATTGGTGTGATCTTCAACCGACTAGCCAGTGACACGAGACCTGGCCAGCTGAGGATGTCGGGTGGAATAAAGGCTGTGGTGCCAGTCTTCTTGCACTTGCAATGGGCGTGTTCTCATCCACCAAGGGATCCCACAATATCCAGGGGGAAAATATGTAGGTTTTATGATCTACAGTTTGAGAGTTATAGGCCAAAATGTGAATCTGCTGGTATAGCGCCACCAGCCTGATTTGAAATGTTTCAGGTGGTACTTTTTCTTTGGCCCAGTGGGGATGTGAGTACAAAGTTTCACGGCAAACAGGCGTTGCGTTCATGATCTGAGGCGTTTCGTATAAAACAGGCCATTCCTGCAAACTTCGGAAGCCAATCTATCAGGATAGAATATGAAAAATCTGACAAATCTGTCTTGATCACATGTTTATAGAGATACTGTGTACCGATTTGCATGATTTGTGCAACGCACAGGTTCTGAACCTGGTGAGAGCAGGAGAGGACCTGGTAAGACGTAGGAGGAGCCCGGCCAGGAGTCAACCCATAGAGCCTAGTTCTTCCACGCGCCAGAATGGCTCCCCAATCCTGGCAGAGTAGTTCCGGTGCTGCACATTGAGTGACCCTGTCTTTCCCTAATAGGACTGATCGTGGATAGCTACTGGGACGTAAGTCGGGACTTGATCAACCCCGGCTGGGTCACCTGGGCGAGGGTGTATGATGTTGCGAGACCCGAAACACCCGTCGACCCCAGGCTACATCACTGATGATACGTCCCAGCTGCATCCTTGTGATGTTTTTTACACTATTAGTTCTATTTATAGTGGCTCATAGGAATAGACTATGTGACAACCAGGAATAGTTTGGTGACCACCGGAGACTCGGTTGACGGCCGGAATTTAGACGGCACCCGGGAGCAGGTTGGGTTAGCGCCCCAGCCTGTGTCTTCCGTGAGGAAGAAGCCCAACAAATCCACGGTGAGGCCTTTAGGAGGGCCATTCAACTGCAGCAGCTGAATGGAATGTTTGGATTGGGGTCTGGTGCAACGCACAGGTTCTGAACCTGGTGAGAGCAGGAGAGGACCTGGTAAGACGTAGGAGGAGCCCGGCCAGGAGTCAACCCATAGAGCCTAGTTCTTCCACGCGCCAGAATGGCTCCCCAATCCTGGCAGAGTAGTTCCGGTGCTGCACATTGAGTGACCCTGTCTTTCCCTAATAGGACTGATCGTGGATAGCTACTGGGACGTAAGTCGGGACTTGATCAACCCCGGCTGGGTCACCTGGGCGAGGGTGTATGATGTTGCGAGACCCGAAACACCCGTCGACCCCAGGCTACATCACTGATGATACGTCCCAGCTGCATCCTTGTGATGTTTTTTACACTATTAGTTCTATTTATAGTGGCTCATAGGAATAGACTATGTGACAACCAGGAATAGTTTGGTGACCACCGGAGACTCGGTTGACGGCCGGAATTTAGACGGCACCCGGGAGCAGGTTGGGTTAGCGCCCCAGCCTGTGTCTTCCGTGAGGAAGAAGCCCAACAAATCCACGGTGAGGCCTTTAGGAGGGCCATTCAACTGCAGCAGCTGAATGGAATGTTTGGATTGGGGTCTGGTGCAACGCACAGGTTCTGAACCTGGTGAGAGCAGGAGAGGACCTGGTAAGACGTAGGAGGAGCCCGGCCAGGAGTCAACCCATAGAGCCTAGTTCTTCCACGCGCCAGAATGGCTCCCCAATCCTGGCAGAGTAGTTCCGGTGCTGCACATTGAGTGACCCTGTCTTTCCCTAATAGGACTGATCGTGGATAGCTACTGGGACGTAAGTCGGGACTTGATCAACCCCGGCTGGGTCACCTGGGCGAGGGTGTATGATGTTGCGAGACCCGAAACACCCGTCGACCCCAGGCTACATCACTGATGATACGTCCCAGCTGCATCCTTGTGATGTTTTTTACACTATTAGTTCTATTTATAGTGGCTCATAGGAATAGACTATGTGACAACCAGGAATAGTTTGGTGACCACCGGAGACTCGGTTGACGGCCGGAATTTAGACGGCACCCGGGAGCAGGTTGGGTTAGCGCCCCAGCCTGTGTCTTCCGTGAGGAAGAAGCCCAACAAATCCACGGTGAGGCCTTTAGGAGGGCCATTCAACTGCAGCAGCTGAATGGAATGTTTGGATTGGGGTCTGGTGCAACGCACAGGTTCTGAACCTGGTGAGAGCAGGAGAGGACCTGGTAAGACGTAGGAGGAGCCCGGCCAGGAGTCAACCCATAGAGCCTAGTTCTTCCACGCGCCAGAATGGCTCCCCAATCCTGGCAGAGTAGTTCCGGTGCTGCACATTGAGTGACCCTGTCTTTCCCTAATAGGACTGATCGTGGATAGCTACTGGGACGTAAGTCGGGACTTGATCAACCCCGGCTGGGTCACCTGGGCGAGGGTGTATGATGTTGCGAGACCCGAAACACCCGTCGACCCCAGGCTACATCACTGATGATACGTCCCAGCTGCATCCTTGTGATGTTTTTTACACTATTAGTTCTATTTATAGTGGCTCATAGGAATAGACTATGTGACAACCAGGAATAGTTTGGTGACCACCGGAGACTCGGTTGACGGCCGGAATTTAGACGGCACCCGGGAGCAGGTTGGGTTAGCGCCCCAGCCTGTGTCTTCCGTGAGGAAGAAGCCCAACAAATCCACGGTGAGGCCTTTAGGAGGGCCATTCAACTGCAGCAGCTGAATGGAATGTTTGGATTGGGGTCTGGTGCAACGCACAGGTTCTGAACCTGGTGAGAGCAGGAGAGGACCTGGTAAGACGTAGGAGGAGCCCGGCCAGGAGTCAACCCATAGAGCCTAGTTCTTCCACGCGCCAGAATGGCTCCCCAATCCTGGCAGAGTAGTTCCGGTGCTGCACATTGAGTGACCCTGTCTTTCCCTAATAGGACTGATCGTGGATAGCTACTGGGACGTAAGTCGGGACTTGATCAACCCCGGCTGGGTCACCTGGGCGAGGGTGTATGATGTTGCGAGACCCGAAACACCCGTCGACCCCAGGCTACATCACTGATGATACGTCCCAGCTGCATCCTTGTGATGTTTTTTACACTATTAGTTCTATTTATAGTGGCTCATAGGAATAGACTATGTGACAACCAGGAATAGTTTGGTGACCACCGGAGACTCGGTTGACGGCCGGAATTTAGACGGCACCCGGGAGCAGGTTGGGTTAGCGCCCCAGCCTGTGTCTTCCGTGAGGAAGAAGCCCAACAAATCCACGGTGAGGCCTTTAGGAGGGCCATTCAACTGCAGCAGCTGAATGGAATGTTTGGATTGGGGTCTGGTGCAACGCACAGGTTCTGAACCTGGTGAGAGCAGGAGAGGACCTGGTAAGACGTAGGAGGAGCCCGGCCAGGAGTCAACCCATAGAGCCTAGTTCTTCCACGCGCCAGAATGGCTCCCCAATCCTGGCAGAGTAGTTCCGGTGCTGCACATTGAGTGACCCTGTCTTTCCCTAATAGGACTGATCGTGGATAGCTACTGGGACGTAAGTCGGGACTTGATCAACCCCGGCTGGGTCACCTGGGCGAGGGTGTATGATGTTGCGAGACCCGAAACACCCGTCGACCCCAGGCTACATCACTGATGATACGTCCCAGCTGCATCCTTGTGATGTTTTTTACACTATTAGTTCTATTTATAGTGGCTCATAGGAATAGACTATGTGACAACCAGGAATAGTTTGGTGACCACCGGAGACTCGGTTGACGGCCGGAATTTAGACGGCACCCGGGAGCAGGTTGGGTTAGCGCCCCAGCCTGTGTCTTCCGTGAGGAAGAAGCCCAACAAATCCACGGTGAGGCCTTTAGGAGGGCCATTCAACTGCAGCAGCTGAATGGAATGTTTGGATTGGGGTCTGGTGCAACGCACAGGTTCTGAACCTGGTGAGAGCAGGAGAGGACCTGGTAAGACGTAGGAGGAGCCCGGCCAGGAGTCAACCCATAGAGCCTAGTTCTTCCACGCGCCAGAATGGCTCCCCAATCCTGGCAGAGTAGTTCCGGTGCTGCACATTGAGTGACCCTGTCTTTCCCTAATAGGACTGATCGTGGATAGCTACTGGGACGTAAGTCGGGACTTGATCAACCCCGGCTGGGTCACCTGGGCGAGGGTGTATGATGTTGCGAGACCCGAAACACCCGTCGACCCCAGGCTACATCACTGATGATACGTCCCAGCTGCATCCTTGTGATGTTTTTTACACTATTAGTTCTATTTATAGTGGCTCATAGGAATAGACTATGTGACAACCAGGAATAGTTTGGTGACCACCGGAGACTCGGTTGACGGCCGGAATTTAGACGGCACCCGGGAGCAGGTTGGGTTAGCGCCCCAGCCTGTGTCTTCCGTGAGGAAGAAGCCCAACAAATCCACGGTGAGGCCTTTAGGAGGGCCATTCAACTGCAGCAGCTGAATGGAATGTTTGGATTGGGGTCTGGTGCAACGCACAGGTTCTGAACCTGGTGAGAGCAGGAGAGGACCTGGTAAGACGTAGGAGGAGCCCGGCCAGGAGTCAACCCATAGAGCCTAGTTCTTCCACGCGCCAGAATGGCTCCCCAATCCTGGCAGAGTAGTTCCGGTGCTGCACATTGAGTGACCCTGTCTTTCCCTAATAGGACTGATCGTGGATAGCTACTGGGACGTAAGTCGGGACTTGATCAACCCCGGCTGGGTCACCTGGGCGAGGGTGTATGATGTTGCGAGACCCGAAACACCCGTCGACCCCAGGCTACATCACTGATGATACGTCCCAGCTGCATCCTTGTGATGTTTTTTACACTATTAGTTCTATTTATAGTGGCTCATAGGAATAGACTATGTGACAACCAGGAATAGTTTGGTGACCACCGGAGACTCGGTTGACGGCCGGAATTTAGACGGCACCCGGGAGCAGGTTGGGTTAGCGCCCCAGCCTGTGTCTTCCGTGAGGAAGAAGCCCAACAAATCCACGGTGAGGCCTTTAGGAGGGCCATTCAACTGCAGCAGCTGAATGGAATGTTTGGATTGGGGTCTGGTGCAACGCACAGGTTCTGAACCTGGTGAGAGCAGGAGAGGACCTGGTAAGACGTAGGAGGAGCCCGGCCAGGAGTCAACCCATAGAGCCTAGTTCTTCCACGCGCCAGAATGGCTCCCCAATCCTGGCAGAGTAGTTCCGGTGCTGCACATTGAGTGACCCTGTCTTTCCCTAATAGGACTGATCGTGGATAGCTACTGGGACGTAAGTCGGGACTTGATCAACCCCGGCTGGGTCACCTGGGCGAGGGTGTATGATGTTGCGAGACCCGAAACACCCGTCGACCCCAGGCTACATCACTGATGATACGTCCCAGCTGCATCCTTGTGATGTTTTTTACACTATTAGTTCTATTTATAGTGGCTCATAGGAATAGACTATGTGACAACCAGGAATAGTTTGGTGACCACCGGAGACTCGGTTGACGGCCGGAATTTAGACGGCACCCGGGAGCAGGTTGGGTTAGCGCCCCAGCCTGTGTCTTCCGTGAGGAAGAAGCCCAACAAATCCACGGTGAGGCCTTTAGGAGGGCCATTCAACTGCAGCAGCTGAATGGAATGTTTGGATTGGGGTCTGGTGCAACGCACAGGTTCTGAACCTGGTGAGAGCAGGAGAGGACCTGGTAAGACGTAGGAGGAGCCCGGCCAGGAGTCAACCCATAGAGCCTAGTTCTTCCACGCGCCAGAATGGCTCCCCAATCCTGGCAGAGTAGTTCCGGTGCTGCACATTGAGTGACCCTGTCTTTCCCTAATAGGACTGATCGTGGATAGCTACTGGGACGTAAGTCGGGACTTGATCAACCCCGGCTGGGTCACCTGGGCGAGGGTGTATGATGTTGCGAGACCCGAAACACCCGTCGACCCCAGGCTACATCACTGATGATACGTCCCAGCTGCATCCTTGTGATGTTTTTTACACTATTAGTTCTATTTATAGTGGCTCATAGGAATAGACTATGTGACAACCAGGAATAGTTTGGTGACCACCGGAGACTCGGTTGACGGCCGGAATTTAGACGGCACCCGGGAGCAGGTTGGGTTAGCGCCCCAGCCTGTGTCTTCCGTGAGGAAGAAGCCCAACAAATCCACGGTGAGGCCTTTAGGAGGGCCATTCAACTGCAGCAGCTGAATGGAATGTTTGGATTGGGGTCTGGTGCAACGCACAGGTTCTGAACCTGGTGAGAGCAGGAGAGGACCTGGTAAGACGTAGGAGGAGCCCGGCCAGGAGTCAACCCATAGAGCCTAGTTCTTCCACGCGCCAGAATGGCTCCCCAATCCTGGCAGAGTAGTTCCGGTGCTGCACATTGAGTGACCCTGTCTTTCCCTAATAGGACTGATCGTGGATAGCTACTGGGACGTAAGTCGGGACTTGATCAACCCCGGCTGGGTCACCTGGGCGAGGGTGTATGATGTTGCGAGACCCGAAACACCCGTCGACCCCAGGCTACATCACTGATGATACGTCCCAGCTGCATCCTTGTGATGTTTTTTACACTATTAGTTCTATTTATAGTGGCTCATAGGAATAGACTATGTGACAACCAGGAATAGTTTGGTGACCACCGGAGACTCGGTTGACGGCCGGAATTTAGACGGCACCCGGGAGCAGGTTGGGTTAGCGCCCCAGCCTGTGTCTTCCGTGAGGAAGAAGCCCAACAAATCCACGGTGAGGCCTTTAGGAGGGCCATTCAACTGCAGCAGCTGAATGGAATGTTTGGATTGGGGTCTGGTGCAACGCACAGGTTCTGAACCTGGTGAGAGCAGGAGAGGACCTGGTAAGACGTAGGAGGAGCCCGGCCAGGAGTCAACCCATAGAGCCTAGTTCTTCCACGCGCCAGAATGGCTCCCCAATCCTGGCAGAGTAGTTCCGGTGCTGCACATTGAGTGACCCTGTCTTTCCCTAATAGGACTGATCGTGGATAGCTACTGGGACGTAAGTCGGGACTTGATCAACCCCGGCTGGGTCACCTGGGCGAGGGTGTATGATGTTGCGAGACCCGAAACACCCGTCGACCCCAGGCTACATCACTGATGATACGTCCCAGCTGCATCCTTGTGATGTTTTTTACACTATTAGTTCTATTTATAGTGGCTCATAGGAATAGACTATGTGACAACCAGGAATAGTTTGGTGACCACCGGAGACTCGGTTGACGGCCGGAATTTAGACGGCACCCGGGAGCAGGTTGGGTTAGCGCCCCAGCCTGTGTCTTCCGTGAGGAAGAAGCCCAACAAATCCACGGTGAGGCCTTTAGGAGGGCCATTCAACTGCAGCAGCTGAATGGAATGTTTGGATTGGGGTCTGGTGCAACGCACAGGTTCTGAACCTGGTGAGAGCAGGAGAGGACCTGGTAAGACGTAGGAGGAGCCCGGCCAGGAGTCAACCCATAGAGCCTAGTTCTTCCACGCGCCAGAATGGCTCCCCAATCCTGGCAGAGTAGTTCCGGTGCTGCACATTGAGTGACCCTGTCTTTCCCTAATAGGACTGATCGTGGATAGCTACTGGGACGTAAGTCGGGACTTGATCAACCCCGGCTGGGTCACCTGGGCGAGGGTGTATGATGTTGCGAGACCCGAAACACCCGTCGACCCCAGGCTACATCACTGATGATACGTCCCAGCTGCATCCTTGTGATGTTTTTTACACTATTAGTTCTATTTATAGTGGCTCATAGGAATAGACTATGTGACAACCAGGAATAGTTTGGTGACCACCGGAGACTCGGTTGACGGCCGGAATTTAGACGGCACCCGGGAGCAGGTTGGGTTAGCGCCCCAGCCTGTGTCTTCCGTGAGGAAGAAGCCCAACAAATCCACGGTGAGGCCTTTAGGAGGGCCATTCAACTGCAGCAGCTGAATGGAATGTTTGGATTGGGGTCTGGTGCAACGCACAGGTTCTGAACCTGGTGAGAGCAGGAGAGGACCTGGTAAGACGTAGGAGGAGCCCGGCCAGGAGTCAACCCATAGAGCCTAGTTCTTCCACGCGCCAGAATGGCTCCCCAATCCTGGCAGAGTAGTTCCGGTGCTGCACATTGAGTGACCCTGTCTTTCCCTAATAGGACTGATCGTGGATAGCTACTGGGACGTAAGTCGGGACTTGATCAACCCCGGCTGGGTCACCTGGGCGAGGGTGTATGATGTTGCGAGACCCGAAACACCCGTCGACCCCAGGCTACATCACTGATGATACGTCCCAGCTGCATCCTTGTGATGTTTTTTACACTATGGACACATTTTGTAGGAGTTTGTTTTCCTGGCATTGTAGCCACAACTTCTGCAAAGCCTGTCTGTAGGAATGGTGGACTCAGAATGGAACAAAGGAATGTCCAGTTTGTAAGAAAATAAACAAAATAAAATATCCATATTTACCCAGTCCAGGTTGTTTAGTGGCCACTGTGTCAAGACATGGTTACTGGTTTTCACAAAACACTGGATACATGTGGTTTACCTATGGTGACTTGGTAGAGGCGGAGCTTTTCGAAGGAGAGCTTTGGCTTTTCTCCCTTCGCCATCCCCTTCATGTTATATTGGGGCTTGACGTTATTTGTCATCAATCTGTGGATACAAACAGTGATGTAATTACATTAAATGACAAGTCAAGTACCTGTTGTAAGTGCTTAGTGCAGTAGCATCCAAACGGCTGACAAATTATACAGTAACTCCAAGTTCAAACCACCAATACCATTTCAACAGTTTGGCTGGTGTTACCTATGCAATGTGAAGTCTACTAATTACCATGATATTAATGTTTCATGAAAAGCTATAAAATAACCTACTTCTCCATGACATTGTCATTGTCCTTTAGGTTTGTTCCTCCGATCATTGCCAAGGCATTAACCTGAAATTAAGGGGTTGAGGGGAGAAAAAAAGGGGTTCAGAATATCATCACGACTGTTTGAAGTCACCTAATGCAGGGTGCAGGGTGCATGAGCAACCTTTTCTCACACATTTCCTTCATTTAGCCTTTGCCACAGGGTGAAATGAACAAACTTAAGTTAGAAAACTCACAAAGAAAACAAGCCTAACCCCCACAACGCCCGACAAGGGGACTGCCATCAGAACCCGAACATACACACAGTACCACCGGCGGCAGAAGGCTTCACTTCATTGATTGAATACTTGGACAAATGTAAACAGCACCGTGGTACAGCAAGACATTCATGCTAAAAAGATAACAATACATATACTGGGGACTTGTTTACATTGTGATCCTGTGTATTCAATGTGTCAAGTAAATAGAGCAATTATTACACATCAATACATAGTTAACAACTATAATTATAGTTTTCTTGCCCAGTCATGTCAAACTATCCTGCAACACTTAAAGGTTGGTATTCACCCGTGTTGCTTGATGCATTGAATGATTGCACTCTCCCACAGTAATAAGAAAACAACAACACAATTGGACAATTTTTACACTTTAATCCCTGACACAGGGAAGCCCAAAACGAAACAGAATGCCCACAGAACAGTATTGTAGGTCATTTTGGGGGCGCTACCCACATGTTAAGCTGTGCTGCTCATGCCACAAATGCCCAATGCACAGTATTATAATTATTATAGGGGAGAGATTAATGGACCAAGGTCGAGTTTCCTTATTTATCTACATTTCACCAACATTGAATTTAGAAGTTCCTAGATAGTAGGCGAAGTGTGCCAATATTGCTGGCTATGCCTACAGTTCTGAAACTGTTGTGCTACAGTTGTGAAACCTACCAGTTTCTGTTTTTCTTCTGTGGAGCTGAGGGAATCATCAAGATGGGCGAGCTCCTCCACTGTCTTCACCCTGGCAGGAAGAGATGTGTCTCCAACTGGCACTTTTCCTCTGAGATGTAACGCTTCCAGGGATTTGCGGATGGCCACGAGCAATTCCATGACTCTCCTCTGGAATTCTATTGCATTAAAACGAATGATCATCACAATTAGAAAAAGCACAAGCACTTTATCTGTCAAAGCAACTATGACTGTGGAACAGAACACCAACTCCCACTGACTAATGCCCCAGGTCGCCTCCTAAAGGCACAACAGCAAAGGCGGCAGCTTTGGACTGAGTTGAGACTGCAAGGGAAGACTGCATGTCTCATGGACCATTCTTTCGTGGATCATTCTTTCTGTGTAGGCCTAGCATCCATTTTGCAATCTGCGGGATCAGAACAGTTTTAATTCATATCCTATGTTGTCAATGTGACACCGATATGTTTTTCTTTCCTTTTTTTCCTCTGTTGTTTGACGAGACAAGTTGAAGTTTTTATATGCAGCAAGTCCAAGTTCAAGTTCCGTCTGCCGGCGAGAAGATGGGGGGCGTCGCGACCCTCCACTGATCAGGCTTTAATTTATAATAGACTAGGCTACTGTTGGCCTATTGATCACATCAACACATAACGCTACACACAAAAGCAAAATAACTCTTACCTTCGGTCTGATAAGGATACTGGTGGCTTTACAGGACAGTGTTGAAATATTAATTCAAAAAAATAATTTCCCCTCAGTATAATATAAATAAATAATAAAGCTCGCGACCTGGTCTGGTCCATATCGGAAAGCAGCGCGTGTCACAGCTCATACTGTATATTCCTTCAACATTATCTTTTTGGCAATGTTCAGTAGAAAAGAATTATAATATCCATCCCATGTTTATTATTTTGTGATTGAGGACTAATCGTAGCCTTGTAAATGTGAAGAAAAAATAGGCAGCCTATTCTTGACCTTGTACCAGTGAACTGTACCGTCATGAAACTGTACCTTTTCCTATGCAAACTTCTAATAAACTCTTCAAAACGCGAGGTTATTTCTCGTGTTTTGTGTGTTTAATAAAAATTGAGTTAAAAAAAAAAAAAAAATGCGAGGTTATTTGTTTTGAAGTTGTTGCTGCTGTTGTTGGCGCATGCTCACTGACAAGAGCTTCTTCTTTTTTGAGGACGGTTGGCACCCATCTTTTTGGTGCATTGCTGCCATCTTCTGTTCTGGAAGAACACTACAGCGAATGCCAAAAGAGTCAATGGGCATGTGCGAAGATTACGGTGATGTCATTGTCTTCAGAAATATCCGGGTATCTTGCAAGGTAAATAAAGAGGTACAGACAGCCACGCCCCTTTCGCTATCTCGCAGTTCCAACCGGCAGATTCGTCGCACCATGGGTGCCAAACTGCAGCCGGAAGTTCGGTGGAAGACTGTGGAGCAGCCTCCCAGCAGCTCACATGAACATGAACAAACACTATTTATGAAAAAGTGAGACCTTTATAACATACTCAGCTCAGGAAAATAAAAGAAGGCATGTCAAACATTTTTTTGTGCTGTGTGGATTTTCGATGTGTGCACTGTGTCATTTTATAGCAGTTCTAAAGAGCAAAAAGTACGTTTCTAAACGAGCCAAGTATCGCGAGACTATCCACCGTTTCCTGTCTGGGAACCAAATGTCAAACTTCGTTGACAGAAACGATTATTATTTACTGTTATTATTGGTATGTCTTCTTTTATCGTCGCTGTCCGATGAAAAACACTTATCTCCAAATGTATAATTTTTCAGGAGCACCAAAAAACTGTTTTTCTCAGAAACCATCTGTCCAAATGAACCTAAAATACTGTTGTTAGACACATTTAGCACCCCAAATAAAAATATAGCTGTACAAAATCCTAAGTCAACAGTTTAAGGTTTTTAATGGAGTTACAAGTTTTTCTTTTGAGATACGTGGAGATACGTGAACAACTGCTGCTTTCATGCATGACTCGGATGGCAGACGCACATCAATGAGCGGACCAGGTGCCGTCAATCAACTGTCGTAACGTTACCTGTTGTTGTCTATGGTTACTATGCAACGGAAACTCCGATGTGACGACTCAACGAGCCGGTGTAGCAGTCAGTTCACTACGCGTCACCAGATCACAGATCTCATGTCGTTGCTATAAGAACTACATCTTGGGACTTTGATTTTATCAGAAACCATCAACAAAAACGCTGTAAGGTTAGCATGCCGTCAAGCCGTTGGACTGACGCAACGTGACCTGTTACAATGGTTGCCATGCAACGAAAACTAACAGCTGTCTTATCCATTAGCTCATATTGACGAAATAGTTATTTCCTTGATTCAAAACTTAGGCTACATCTAAGCTATCTTTATAAATACATAGCATCCATGAAATGTGAAATGGATGATTACAAAAACAGATCCTTTGGCCAAAACTAGTTACTATGAACAGTGTTTCATAACAGATTACAGTACAACTTTGACTGTACAACTTGGATTAATGAAAATGTTGCTAATAAAGAATGCAATCAATTCCTAATGTAATTTATTTACTTACCAGCAGACCCTCTGATGTTATAACCAAGCTAAGTGTTCATGTACAATAGGTTATTTCACATTGATATTAGCAGACAGTGATGACCAAGATAAGGAAAGCAATGAATCAACTTTAGGCTGGAAGGAAAAATTGCTACAATAGTCAAATACAACTGCACAGAATTATATTTTATTAGTGGCTCCCGCTCCAGTGTGTGGCAGCCAAGTTAATCAAACTGATTCTCCTTCTGAGTCCCCGTTTCAATGATGTTTCCAATTGCTGAATCTTATTTGTTAGTTTCTTTCTACATGAAAACTAATAATAGAACTTGCAGAATGAATTGTACAGAATTATTGATGTGATTGTTTAGAGAGATGTAATGGATGTTTGGAGGAGGGTTTCAGTATTTCTAATGCAGGTGTTGTAACAGTAATACAGTGCCTGGAAAGGGCATTACATGGGAGAACTGAAAATGGAAAGACGGACCATAGGTTAAGTGTCTGTTCAACGCTATTCAACCTACTAAGGCTAGACTCATTAGCTAAGTTGACTCCTAGCCAATGTAAAATCTCACAGACCTCAACAATGAAGATAAAACAATGAAGATAAATGTACCTGCTGTGGTGCCAAATTTCAACATCTCAAAAGTGCATTCTGCTGTAATTGTGGGCTCGCCTGGAAGGCGAGCACACGTATGTTATCTTCATTATTTATAGTCAGTCAGTCAGTATCTCCTCAAAACTTTGGCGCGATTCATCTCTTAAACGCTTACACCTTTCAACACCATTCAAATTTTTATGTGTTCAGCTTACTGAGGACACGTGTGCTTGTACTTTTGGTTTTGAAATGTTTTGTAGTATAAATATAAAAAAATAAAAATGTTTAACTTTAAGCACCCAATGCATTTCCAATGGGTTTAGTGAGTGGGGACAGAGGAAAGGGACCCATGTTTATATTAAGTCGCTGTGGCTGCAATATTCACACTTCAGATATGCTATTTATATCAATGCGTTCACACAGGTCTGCTCTCTGATTTGATCCAAATATCTAAGCTGTGTGATGTATAAAACTATAGTTATAGTTAAAACTATAAATAAATGTCCCTCACCACTCTACTGATTACACAGCTGTGATTAAAGGCTTGGCTGTCATTGGCTGTTCTGTGGTGCTGTAGCCTTACATAAGTCGCACCTGCAGTGACAATGCGAAAGTCTCGGCAGAATGCGTCTTAATGTAAGGCTAGTGGTGCTGCAAAGTAACCAAGTACATTTACTCAAGTATATACAAGTACTTGTACCTACATTACAATTTTGAGGTACTTTTACTCTACTTTCCATTTTTGTTACTTATACTCTACTATAATTACAGCAGCTTCAATTACTTGTTACTTTGCAGATTTTAGAATTAATACAAAACATGGGGAAACCTGGGGGTCCTTGAGGGGTTTCCAGGAGTGCTGGTTCCCAAAGTGTGGTTCGGGGTCCCCAAAGGGTTTCCAGGGGGTCATGGCTGGTTGCCAAAGTGTTCGGGGACCTCTGGGGGGTCCCTGAGCTGTTTCCAGGGGGAGCATTGGGGATTCCCAAATGGCCGGGCTTTAAACATCCATAACTTCAGCTCCCAACATGCTACTGGTCTTGAACTTGTGTTTGTTTACCCGTCCACATTGTTTTTATTGTTATCTTCATTATTTCTTTATTTATCTATCATAGTATCTCCTGCAGATTTTATTATTAATACAAAACATACATGCCACACACTGTAGATCTGACATACAATGTGACACGTTATGAGCTTGTAGATGTGCTATTTTCTGAAAATGAGAGTACATTTTATTCGGTAGGTTAAGTAAACATTGCTGAGCATGTGCCTCCTGCTTGGCACTTAACATAGTAGTATCCACAAGTTTCCAACGTCCCATCGTGCATTGCGCAGGTGGTGTGCAGCACCACATCTGCGACGTGACGTGAGCTTGTATGTCTGCTGTTCTCCAGATGTGTCCCACACATAATGCTACAGTAAATTCTCGCGGAAACAGGTGGATATTTTCATGCTAACCACCCCCCCCCCCCCCCCCCCCCCCCCCCCACCACACACACACACAGAAACCCCAGAAAGAAGAAACGTAATATGTTGTTATGATCTACAATGTGATGTGAGCATATAGATCTGCTATTTGGGAAAAGGCTAGAGTGTACTCATATTATACTTTCACTCCACTACATGATACAAAACTTTAAAGAAATATCATCTTATTTATTGTTTAAATAAAATCACAGCATTAACATAAAACACAAAATAGTATTGTGTACATTTCCAAACAATATTCTTTAAATTAAAACAATACATTGACATTGTTTACAAACTTGAAAATATTTGATTTTTTTCCTGCATTAATTCTCAACGATTATGATGATCATGCAAATATAATATAATAAGAAAAATGTTAAAAAAGAATAACTGTTCAAACCATCTAAACTAAATTGGAGAACAAATAAATATATATATATATATATATATATATATATATATATATATATATATATATATATATATATATATAAAAAAAAAAAAACGAATGAAAGATTATAAACTATAACATTGTTTTGTCCCAAGGAATCAGTAAGTTGAGGAGGGGTGACTGTTGACCTTCACAGTTGTTCGCTCTTTGGGTTCTTGCTGTAAAGCTTTGGTCATTTAGCAGTGCCCCACATGATTAAATAGTCTCTCACAGGCTGCAGACACTGGTAGACTAATGCTGCGATTACAATGGCAAGCTGCAAAGATACAGGCTATACCATTCTTTTTTCAATGGAAACCAGTGACATGAAGATACATGATACATTTGTAGCTGCTATAAAAGCTACCAAAAAGTTGAGCTGTTTTCAATTTCACATAGGTCCTACTGCACAAAGATACAACTATGTTGTGTAGCTTTGTATATTTTTTATCTGCCAGTGAACAAAGCATTATGCACACATAATTTGGAACAAATCAAAATCAATTTGACGATTAAAAAAGTAAAAAAAAGTAAAGATTCATTAATTGTTAATGTTCTCATCCACCCCTACCTCAGATTACAATAAAGTACAAACTAACACTAAGTCCATGGCTACACGGAAGCTGGATATTTTACATATCCTGGTTTTTCAGATATCCACATAGAAAAATATCTAGGTCCACACGGAGCTGGATATTTCATATATCCCGGTTTTTCAGATATCCACATAGAAAAATATATATGTCCACACGACAAAGATATCTAGGTCTAACAAGCACACACACACACACACACACACACACACACTCACACACACACACACAACACACACACACACACACACACACACACACACACTCTCTCTCTCTCTCTCTCTCCTTCTCTCTCTCTCTCTCTCTCTCTCATCTCCTCTCTCTCTCTCTCTCACTCACTCACTCACTCACTCACTCACTCACTCACACACACACACACACACACACACACACACACACACACCACACACACACACACACACAGTAAAGTCTTCAGAGATATCCGGGTTCCCTGTCTACACGGATCCAGTGAATCGGATGTTTTTCTATGTCTTCACTTATTTATCCGGGTTAAAAAATATCCAGCTTCGCAGCCGAAATATCTCAGCTTTGTGTGGCTGCAAGCCCCAACAGCACAAAAAAAATGTCTAGCTTCAGAAATATCCAGCTCCGTGTAGCCATGGCCTAAAACTAAAACATTTTCAAAAACTAAAGACCAAACATGCAAACCCTATTTAAAAACGAATCAACCTAAACTGAAAAAAAAGAAATACAAAATAAAATAATGATAATGGAAAAATGCAAAAACTAATCTTGTCCTATCCCAAAAGACTCAGTCAGTGAGGTGACCATTACGTTTACAAGGTTCTTGCATTGACGCTTTGATCCCTGTCAAATCAACAAAGTACATTTACATTCAAAAGAAAATATGAAACACTTTTATTGTGAAAAATAAGAGCAGCTTGTAGCCAACAATGCCAGCTGTTAAATAACCAATTTCCGAAAAGTCTTCTTCAAAACATGAAAAAGCCCTTAGTGGTTTAAACTGATGTTGCATCAGTTTATGTTGTATCGTGACACGCTATGTCTTATTTGTATAATTGATATTCATTGTTCTGTATCGTAGTCAGTACCTCCACAATTGTGGTATTCTTGTTTGTTTTCAAATAATGGACTTTAAATATATGGGCATGTTATCATGACAGCCACCCTCTATGGTGGTTATGATAATTAAATTGTCATATGAATAATTGATATTAATGATTTGTTTTTGCAATGAACATTGAAACAACAATAAATGTACATTTCTGTTTTGACCTCTTCGTAAGCAAAAATGTCACATACAGGAACATAAATAACAATAAACATAAGAAATAACTGATATATTTCATTTTGAAAGTATAATATACTTTCAAAATAAATGTTTGAAATACCTAATACAAATACCTGTATACATACAGATGCATTAATAACTTAAAAAAATAAAAAATAAAATATAAACTTGTGGATGTATGCGGTCAACTCACAACACACCTTAAGATGCATTGTGAGCTTGCGCTGTACATCTGCTATTGCTTGAAAATATTTGAATGTTTTTTCTGCATTAATTTCTGCATTAAATAACGATTATGATGATCATGCAAATATAATATAATAAAAAAACTGTTAAAAATAATAACTGTTCAAACCATCTAAACTAAATTGGAGAAAAAATAAATATAACAAAAATAAAAACAAATGAAAAATTATAAACTATAATTTGTCCCAAGGAATCAGTAAGCGAGGAGGTGTGACTGTTAACCTTCACAGTTGTTGGCTCTTTGGGTTCTTGCAGTAAAGCTTACCCCACATGATTAAATAGTCTCTCACAGGCTGCAGTGGTCTACCACAGGCTGGTAGACTAGTAGACTAGACAAGTAGACTAGTTTGTGAATCGAGGAAAGGAACAATACATCTCAGTGTGGATGGACATTAAAGGTACCTCCCCAGCTCTCCTGTTTGTAATTGTGTCAGTGATTTTGACTTAATAATACTTAAGGACCTGGCTGACTCTCACTCGCTCATCCAGGATGATACTGGCCATGCACTTATAGATAGTATAGTCCTCCGGGATGGAACGGAGCATTTCTTGAAGCAATCTTCATCAGATTGGCATCATTATCCAAAACCGTGTCCAGGTGACTTTGACTTTTGATGTAGTTAAGGCCTGTGGCAAGACAAATCGTTTTCAAAATAATTACTGTAGGTCTACTTTGTTTTTACACTTCTACTGTATAGGCCGATAAGCTGATGAATTTTGGCATTAAATGCTCTCAGAACCTGTGATCTACTGATTCACATTTGAACTGATCCATAAGTATATTTACCGGATGTATTGGCAGATGGAAGCCCATATGCACAGATGATCCCCATTGCAGTGTGTTAAGGGCAAAGGCAACAGGCTTCATTATAGAACCATACACAGTCAAAACTGCCCCTTCAGCTGGCTTGAGCCTATGAAAGATGTACTGATTAATGCATAAATATTTCTGGTAGGTCTAGAAAATATTTATTGTGCAAGTTAGATAAATAAAACGTATTAACTATTTCATTCTTATTAACCAAAACTGTTTTCTTTTTATTTGTATGCCTTACTGTTCAAGAGTAGAGAGGCCAAAATGTGAAGTGGCCTCCTTGGCCAGATGTTACTGTGAATGCAAGTTTCTTGCCGATTGGTCCAGTGCTGCCTGGGATAAACTGCTCACCAACGCACATGCACACGCACACGCACACGCGCACACACACACACACACACACACACACACACACACACACACACACACACACACACACAGGTCCCCCATCTTTCTTCCCAGGCTTTAAACAGCCATAACTTCAGTTCCCAACATGCTACTGGTCTCGAACTTTTGTTGTTGGTTACCCGTCCACATTATATTTTATTTTTATTTTGATTTAATTGTCCATACCGTTAAAGGACCAGGTCACCTCTGGGACAACCAGATCTTATTTTATTGTTGTGTGGGACACGATCAACACAATCCTGTAATTTCTTGTGTTCAATCTGTGTTTTTAGATATTTTAGTATTTCAGCATGCTACAACTGGTCATATGATGCTTTGTGCATGATATTGCATCATCTCATGCATCATATGATGCAAAATGCATCATATGACCAGTTGTAGCATACTGAAATACTAAAATATCTAAAAACACAGATTGAACACAAAAAATAACTCAACATTGTGTTGATCGTGTCCCCACACAACAATAAAATAAGATCTGGTTGTCCCAAAGGTGACCTGGTCCTTTAAGTTCATGTAATAACACTGCTTGTCTACATTGTATTTGCATTACCATTTTACGTCAGTAAAATGAAAGAGAGCATTGCCTGGGAACTTGACACTTTTACTATTATTGTTTTGGGTTGGAAGCGAGCCCACACTGTTTCGAAGGAACAGTTTTTCTAGTTATATTAGAAATGGGCAAATAAATAATACAAATGAGCAAATAAATAAACATTGCACTGCCCTAAACTATTTTTAAACAGTAACAGAACACAAATGAAACACATTAACCACTGTGTGCTGTATTCCAGGTAGTGAAGACTGTACGAGGGAGAAGGACACTTTGAGCAGAACACTTGTCAACATAACACCTGTCCCAGGCAGGGAGGAACATGAGAACCCAGTGGAAATTAGGACCTTTGGTAACGATGCCACCATAGAGCAAGAATATCAAACAAGGGTTCATAATTTTAGATTGTAATTAGGGAAAAGAAAAGATGAGTGTTAAATGTTTTCATTTAGTTCTTGTTTTAGCGATTTTATTGACTTTATTTCAGTGCATGTGTGCAAGTGCCTAAATGTCTCTTTTTAGACACAATAGCTTCTTTTATTACCATTTAAGTAACACTACTAGCCCCCATAAGTAACATCTGTCTATGAAGGATAGCGGTGCCTCTTTTTGAATGGTACTTATTGTATCTAAAAAGACATATTTAGCCATTGCACACATGCCCCCAAGCACTGAAATTAATGTAATAAAAATCACTAAAACGATAGAAGAAAATGAAAACATTTTAACACTCATCTTGTCTTTTCTCTAATTAAAATCTAAAATGAACCCTTGTAAAGGAGTCCATTAAATCAAGTTTTTGATGTGGTGATGTCAGAGACGGAGAGAGAGAAAAACTGAGAGAAACCCGAGTGAGGGAAAGTGTGCGATTCCATCACTCCTCATGCTCATGGCGGAGGGCGTTGTAGAAGCCATGGAAATCACTGGGCAACACCAGCTTCATTTCTTGCAGGTGTTTGAACTTCATCGAGTCTCCTGCCATCTACGACAAGGTGACAGAAAATGGATGCTGACCTCCTGGATTTCTCTGCTCCTGTCCTCCGTCGCTTTACACTGCTCACCTCTACCAATGATGCAACATAAATCTTCCTCTCACGCCAGTCTAATTTCTCCCAGAAGTACTTGAAGATCTCTTCTCGCTTCGACTCCTCCACTTCTCTGCAGTGCAGTTTACTGGACCTGTGGCAGGCTGCAGACTGACATGACACACCCATTTTTCTTTCCTCCTTCAACACAGACTCTTGATTCTTCCTCCCGAGATATGACTGGCCTCTCATTCTCTGCCTCTTCTGGATGTTGTTCTTCCAGCCCTCTGGATTCTTCCTCTTCCTCCTACAGAGACCAGCATCAACACCTGAGGAGTCTTCTTCCACCTCAAGTCCTATATCGTGTTACAAAAAGAGAGAAAACATTATTTGTCATTCAGACCATAAGTGTGTGAGTGTCTCTGTGTGTATCTGTGTAGCCCCTCGCGTACACACCTGTGTCTGTGTGGGTATGTACATGTGTACTGTATGGATGTGTAGTTGAAAGAAAAGAGTAAAAGAGCAAACATGCAGCATGCAAGATACTACATACACCATTACACACATGTGCATCAATGTGTCCATATTAATACTGACAATACCTTCATTTCCAGATTCCGATTCACCAGGAGAATCACCATTTTGGTTACGTTCAGGTGTCCAGTTTCGATCAAGTGGATCTGAGAAAGAAAGAGGAACAAACTAAATGCACATGTTGACATAATTCAGTGTTGCTAGGACTTTGAATTCTTTGCTCTGGCAGACTTAAGCCTGGTTGTCCACAAACCTTCTTCGTCCCCACTTGTGTCGTCATCCTCAACTCCTTCAGAATCTTCATCCTCCACATTTGAGTCCGGCTCAACTCTGTCTGCTCCTGAAGAACAGAAAATAAATATGAGATGTTCTCACATTAAGTGTGAGGCGCTCTCTCATCATGTACAGTATGTTTCAGACAGAATTCCAAATAGTAAAAATGCAACATTCAGCGCATCACTATTTGTGTTTTACAGTGATTATTAATAATAATAATACCTTCATAGCCGGATTCAGCAGCACCAGAAGAATCACCATGTTGGTCACTTTTAGATGTTAGGGTTAGATCGAGTGGATCTGGGAAAGAAAGACAAACAAAATGAATGCAATGTTAATTCAGTGTCAGGCTTTGCTCTGGCTGACTTAAGCCAATAGCCTTGGTTCCCTGGCACTTGTTAGTTTTACACCAACCTTCTTCTTCCCCACTTAAGTAGTCATCCTCAATTCCTTCTTCGCCTCCCTCATTTGAGTCAGGCGCAACAACTTCTGCTGCAGAAAAAGAGAAGAGAGACTGAATGTCAAATAGAAAACATGCAGCATTGACAATAATGCAAAGTGTCACAATGTCACATGTGTGCGTCATGTTTTTGTATGAAAGACTCTATATAGCTATTAATATTACCTTCATATCCAGATTCAGCAGCACCAGGATTATCCAACTCTAATTTAAGGTTCCATGATGAATCAAGCTCATCTGGTAAAAACGAGAGGAACACAATGTACAGTGAATGCCAAAGTAGAAATTACATTGCCAAGATGTTGCATCCTTTGCCCTTAATCTGTTTTACCACAAACCTTACTTCTCTCTCAGAGAGAGAGAGAGAGAGAGAGAGAGAGAGAGAGAGAGCGTGACAAAGACAAACCTTCCATCTCCTCAATTGATGAGTCCTCCACAACTCCTTCTCCTGCTGCTTCTCCTGCTGAAAAGGGAAAAAAAATGGTTGGTCACACGAATGAATGAAATAGGCTACTTTTTAAGATTGTGATGATACTACAGCAGATTGACAATTTATGTTAAGGTAATAATAATACTATGTTTGAAACTAGTACAGCAACAATTCAAAATGTGTACTTAATGCGTGTTTAGGGATTTGTAACTAGGACAGCAGGTACAATACAAAACCACACATGATGTGTGTTTCTATGCACTATAATTCATAACACCACATACCTTCACTCCCAGATTGAATCAAAACAGCAGACCCAGCACTGGCAGCATCAACTTGGTCACAATCAAGTGCATCTTGGAAAGATACAGATTATCATTAGAACACTGAATACAGCAGCTAATTATTGTAATTCATGATTAAAATACAGAATCAATTCACACATCATTAAACTGAGCTGACATTCCTATTTTTTCTATTTTTTTTTATCCCACAAACCTTCTTCGCTGCTTTCACTGCTCTCTAGTACAGCCTCTGCCTCATCATGTCTGCCCCTGACATACTTGACGCTAACCAAAGCACACAGCTCCTCCATAGAATACATCATCCTGAAATGTTATACTGAAAAGGAGAATACAGGGTTAAAATCAAGGGTAACTCTAATGGTGTAAAGTAATTAAGTACATTTTCTTACTGTACTTGAGTACAATATTGAGGTATTTGTACTTGACTTGAGTATTATCAATTTCCAATACTTTTAATCCACTATATCTCGGATCCAAATATTGTACTTTTACTCCACTACAAGCTGAATTATTTCCAATTTCCAATACTTTTACTCCTCTTTATCACAGATCAAAATATTGTACTTTAATACACAACAAGCTGAGTGCCTTTGGAGTACTTTTACTCCACTGCAAGCTAACAGTGCGACACATTGTGAGCTTGTAGATCTGCCATTTTCAAAAGATTTTATTAGTGGCTCCCGCTCCAGTGTGTGGCAGCCAAGTTAATCAAACTGATTCTCCTTCTGAGTCCCCGTTTCAATGATGTTTCCAATTGCTGAATCTTATGTGTTAGTTTCTTTCTACATGAAAACTAATAATAGAACTTGCAGAATGAATTGTACAGAATTATTGATGTGATTGTTTAGAGAGATGTAACGGATGTTTGGAGGAGGGTTTCAGTATTTCTAATGCAGGTGTTGTAACAATAATACAGTGCCTGGAAAGGGCATTACATGGGAGAACTGAAAATGGAAAGACGGACCATAGGTTAAGTGTCTGTTCAACGCTATTCAACCTACTAAGGCTAGACTCATTAGCTAAGTTGACTCCTAGCCAATGTAAAATCTCACAGACCTCAACAATGAAGATAAAACAATGAAGATAAATGTACCTGCTGTGGTGCCAAATTTCAACATCTCAAAAGTGCATTCTGCTGTAATTATATTAGAAATGGGCAAATAAATAATACAAATGAGCAAATAAATAAACATTGCACTGCCCTAAACTATTTTTAAACAGTAACAGAACACAAATGAAACACATTAACCACTGTGTGCTGTATTCCAGGTAGTGAAGACTGTACGAGGGAGAAGGACACTTTGAGCAGAACACTTGTCAACATAACACCTGTCCCAGGCAGGGAGGAACATGAGAACCCAGTGGAAATTAGGACCTTTGGTAACGATGCCACCATAGAGCAAGAATATCAAACAAGGGTTCATAATTTTAGATTGTAATTAGGGAAAAGAAAAGATGAGTGTTAAATGTTTTCATTTAGTTCTTGTTTTAGCGATTTTATTGACTTTATTTCAGTGCATGTGTGCAAGTGCCTAAATGTCTCTTTTTAGACACAATAGCTTCTTTTATTACCATTTAAGTAACACTACTAGCCCCCATAAGTAACATCTGTCTATGAAGGATAGCGGTGCCTCTTTTTGAATGGTACTTATTGTATCTAAAAAGACATATTTAGCCATTGCACACATGCCCCCAAGCACTGAAATTAATGTAATAAAAATCACTAAAACGATAGAAGAAAATGAAAACATTTTAACACTCATCTTGTCTTTTCTCTAATTAAAATCTAAAATGAACCCTTGTAAAGGAGTCCATTAAATCAAGTTTTTGATGTGGTGATGTCAGAGACGGAGAGAGAGAAAAACTGAGAGAAACCCGAGTGAGGGAAAGTGTGCGATTCCATCACTCCTCATGCTCATGGCGGAGGGCGTTGTAGAAGCCATGGAAATCACTGGGCAACACCAGCTTCATTTCTTGCAGGTGTTTGAACTTCATCGAGTCTCCTGCCATCTACGACAAGGTGACAGAAAATGGATGCTGACCTCCTGGATTTCTCTGCTCCTGTCCTCCGTCGCTTTACACTGCTCACCTCTACCAATGATGCAACATAAATCTTCCTCTCACGCCAGTCTAATTTCTCCCAGAAGTACTTGAAGATCTCTTCTCGCTTCGACTCCTCCACTTCTCTGCAGTGCAGTTTACTGGACCTGTGGCAGGCTGCAGACTGACATGACACACCCATTTTTCTTTCCTCCTTCAACACAGACTCTTGATTCTTCCTCCCGAGATATGACTGGCCTCTCATTCTCTGCCTCTTCTGGATGTTGTTCTTCCAGCCCTCTGGATTCTTCCTCTTCCTCCTACAGAGACCAGCATCAACACCTGAGGAGTCTTCTTCCACCTCAAGTCCTATATCGTGTTACAAAAAGAGAGAAAACATTATTTGTCATTCAGACCATAAGTGTGTGAGTGTCTCTGTGTGTATCTGTGTAGCCCCTCGCGTACACACCTGTGTCTGTGTGGGTATGTACATGTGTACTGTATGGATGTGTAGTTGAAAGAAAAGAGTAAAAGAGCAAACATGCAGCATGCAAGATACTACATACACCA
This sequence comes from Nannobrachium achirus, assembly GCF_963921795.1. Lineage (NCBI taxonomy): Eukaryota > Metazoa > Chordata > Actinopteri > Myctophiformes > Myctophidae > Nannobrachium > Nannobrachium achirus. The sequence continues at coordinate 229,800 of NW_027664633.1, forward strand.
TTACACACATGTGCATCAATGTGTCCATATTAATACTGACAATACCTTCATTTCCAGATTCCGATTCACCAGGAGAATCACCATTTTGGTTACGTTCAGGTGTCCAGTTTCGATCAAGTGGATCTGAGAAAGAAAGAGGAACAAACTAAATGCACATGTTGACATAATTCAGTGTTGCTAGGACTTTGAATTCTTTGCTCTGGCAGACTTAAGCCTGGTTGTCCACAAACCTTCTTCGTCCCCACTTGTGTCGTCATCCTCAACTCCTTCAGAATCTTCATCCTCCACATTTGAGTCCGGCTCAACTCTGTCTGCTCCTGAAGAACAGAAAATAAATATGAGATGTTCTCACATTAAGTGTGAGGCGCTCTCTCATCATGTACAGTATGTTTCAGACAGAATTCCAAATAGTAAAAATGCAACATTCAGCGCATCACTATTTGTGTTTTACAGTGATTATTAATAATACTAATACCTTCATAGCCGGATTCAGCAGCACCAGAAGAATCACCATGTTGGTCACTTTTAGATGTTAGGGTTAGATCGAGTGGATCTGGGAAAGAAAGACAAACAAAATGAATGCAATGTTAATTCAGTGTCAGGCTTTGCTCTGGCTGACTTAAGCCAATAGCCTTGGTTCCCTGGCACTTGTTAGTTTTACACCAACCTTCTTCTTCCCCACTTAAGTAGTCATCCTCAATTCCTTCTTCGCCTCCCTCATTTGAGTCAGGCGCAACAACTTCTGCTGCAGAAAAAGAGAAGAGAGACTGAATGTCAAATAGAAAACATGCAGCATTGACAATAATGCAAAGTGTCACATGTGTGCGTCATGTTTTTGTATGAAAGACTCTATATAGCTATTAATATTACCTTCATATCCAGATTCAGCAGCACCAGGATTATCCAACTCTAATTTAAGGTTCCATGATGAATCAAGCTCATCTGGTAAAAACGAGAGGAACACAATGTACAGTGAATGCCAAAGTAGAAATTACATTGCCAAGATGTTGCATCCTTTGCCCTTAATCTGTTTTACCACAAACCTTACTTCTCTCTCAGAGAGAGAGAGAGAGAGAGAGAGAGAGAGAGAGAGCGTGACAAAGACAAACCTTCCATCTCCTCAATTGATGAGTCCTCCACAACTCCTTCTCCTGCTGCTTCTCCTGCTGAAAAGGGGAAAAAAATGGTTGGTCACACGAATGAATGAAATAGGCTACTTTTTAAGATTGTGATGATACTACAGCAGATTGACAATTTATGTTAAGGTAATAATAATACTATGTTTGAAACTAGTACAGCAACAATTCAAAATGTGTACTTAATGCGTGTTTAGGGATTTGTAACTGACAGCAGGTACAATACAAAACCACACATGATGTGTGTTTCTATGCACTATAATTCATAACACCACATACCTTCACTCCCAGATTGAATCAAAACAGCAGACCCAGCACTGGCAGCATCAACTTGGTCACAATCAAGTGCATCTTGGAAAGATACAGATTATCATTAGAACACTGAATACAGCAGCTAATTATTGTAATTCATGATTAAAATACAGAATCAATTCACACATCATTAAACTGAGCTGACATTCCTATTTTTTTCTATTTTTTTTATCCCACAAACCTTCTTCGCTGCTTTCACTGCTCTCTAGTACAGCCTCTGCCTCATCATGTCTGCCCCTGACATACTTGACGCTAACCAAAGCACACAGCTCCTCCATAGAATACATCATCCTGAAATGTTATACTGAAAAGGAGAATACAGGGTTAAAATCAAGGGTAACTCTAATGGTGTAAAGTAATTAAGTACATTTTCTTACTGTACTTGAGTACAATATTGAGGTATTTGTACTTGACTTGAGTATTATCAATTTCCAATACTTTTAATCCACTATATCTCGGATCCAAATATTGTACTTTTACTCCACTACAAGCTGAATTATTTCCAATTTCCAATACTTTTACTCCTCTTTATCACAGATCAAAATATTGTACTTTAATACACAACAAGCTGAGTGCCTTTGGAGTACTTTTACTCCACTGCAAGCTAACAGTGCGACACATTGTGAGCTTGTAGATCTGCCATTTTCAAAAGATTTGCATGCATTTGAAAACTTGAAATGGGACATTCTGCATAAAGAGTACTTTTACTTTTGGCACTTTAAGTACATTTTGATGCCAATACTTTAGCCATTTTATCAAGTACATTTTGAATTCCAGACTTTTACTTGTAACAGAGTATTTCTACATTACAGTATTGATATTTGTACTTAAGTAAAAACATTTGAGTACTTTTACCACACGTAATGGTACGTTTGTGTCCAGATGGAACCAAATGGACCCTTTATGGACGCGTAAAGGGTCCATTTGGTTCAATGGACACTCCATATAAGTTGTTGTGCTGGCAGCTTAATGTAAGGTATAAGGTAAATGGAAAACTACATGGCAAATTATTTGATCGATAACGCCAGTTGCGGTTGACGGAGGCGAACCATGTTTGAAGCAAAATCAGTGTATGACGCTGCTTGTTCAGAGAACAAACAGACATCACAAACACCAGAGAACGATGCTTTCCTTGAATAACAACAATTCACACGACGCCTAGCACAATCGTGAACATGATCGTTAGTATAACCTAAGCATACAGTTCTCAACAAGACATTTTGTGATACTTTACCTTGTAATAATGTCGAATTCCGTGTCGTTTAGTGAAGAAAAAGTTTGTTGCTCTGTGAAGCAAGTTTGTTGCTCTGTGAAGCACTCCTCCTCCAGTCCTTCTTCTCCCGCGGTTAGATACGCGTAGTGTGATGGACAGGTTGAACATCCAATGGTGATGTCGTTTCAGAGCGTATCTCCACACCCACTCTAACGCTGTTGGATACGCGGTGTGATGGACAGGTCCCACCTCCAATGGTGATTACTGTTTCAGCGTATCTCCCCGCCCATTACATACGCGGTTTGAGGGACATGTCAAACATCCAATGGTGATGCGTGTTAAATAGCTTGGTCAATAAAACAACTTTCCATTGGCCATTTACACACCAGCTGATACTAGCAGAGAGAGGAGAGTGAATGTAATCCAACTATGATGAAAAGTAAAAATCCATAATAATGGATTTACGTGGTTTTCATTGGACAGCGACGTTATATTCCTGAACAGATTAGATGACAAAGGTCTCAGTAGTTAATAAATAGTTTTTGTTCCAGGTTTGTTCATGAGCTGATCAAGCCAGCTCCATTCACTGACGCGACCACGGTTTTCCCAACGGCCCTGAGCGCAACGGTGGGGGCGCGGGAGTGTGGGAAGCCGATTACCCATCGGCCCCCACCTTTGCGCTCAGGGTCACTGGGAAAACTGCGGTCGCTTCACTTACATGTATTTTATCGTACTTCCGGTGCGAGTTCTGGCACCCATGCTGAGCTCCATACGCATGCCCATGTGGTCACGTGTTTCCCTTCCTTCTTAAATAACTTCCTTGGTATCTTGACTACACGGATCCAGTGAAGCGGATATTTTTCAGTGTCTCCACTTATTTATCCGGATTGAAAAATATCCAGATTCACTGCCAAAATATCCAGCTTCGTGTGGCTACATGCCCCAACAGCACAAAAAAATGTCTAGATATCAAAAATCCAGCTCCGTGTAGCCGGGGCCTAAAAGTTTTTCAAGAAAGTCTATGGCTTGTTTCCATTTCCATTGGGGTTTCTATAGTTCGATTACTTGTTAACATTCTACATTGTTTTGTGTCTTTATAAAGTTTCTTTGTAAACTCAAAGAACCCTCTTCATACTTGGGGAAAAAATATTGATAATGTTTGTTTGATTAAATAAAGGTTTCACAACTACTTGTTCTCTCTGTGTGTGTGCTTTATCATTACATAATAATTGTATCAGGATATACACTAATTCAATACAATCACTGCTTCAATGTATAGCCTGCAAATAGTGTGCTGTAACAATGTTCTGCCCTACAAGCACTTTGTAACTGTCTTTTTTCCTAATTATCTGACTTCACCGTCCTTTCATTATTATATTATATTATACATCTGCTTATGTGGACATAAATAAACATTTCAAGTGTGTGTGTTGCTTACTTGCTTCGCGCATCGGGTAGCCTATGGGGACCGTTTGGAGCTGGAGCTGCGTCTTTTATTTGCAGGTTGTGGCACAGTGGATTTGGCTCTCTCTGTTAGGTGAGACAGGCATCCATGAGAAGTTGATCTGCTCTACTCTTAAATATACATTAATATTGCATTAAGTACACACTACAGAGTATCAAATACATCGTATGTATGGACTAGCATATACCACTATGCCGGAATAATTATGACTTCAGACAAACCTTTTGGTCTGACACTTGAGGCTGAAGCAACATCGTCATCCTCTGAGTTGGCGGTGGACCTGGGAACAATCTTTTTGGGAGGAGCCGGCAGCACTGGCTCTGGTCTGAAGGGGGCTGAAGAAAACCAGTGATTAACGCCTGTTCTTTTGACTGTATACCAAAATTAATCACTGCTGTTTTGTGTGTTGAATTAGTATATTCCTCATCAATACTCTTGCCATTGCTGTAGTAGCTTACAGCCAATCACAATCAAGTGGGACTGATGGAACTGCCAACATCCATCAGTGGGGGTAACTAACCTTCATCTCCATCATCATCATCATCATCATCATGGGCCTCTGGCTCGCTGCCATCACGAATGAATGAACTTTATTGTCATTGTTGCATAAAAAAGTTTAAAACAAGTTTACAAAGCAAACCCCTAAGTGCGTTACAAGACAATAACTTAAAAATATGAAATAATTAAATAATATAGGGGATATGGGGATATATATATATATAGAGAGAGAACCAGGGGCACGGGGCGGCAGCCGTTCCACGGGGCGGCAGCCGGGTGGAACGGCTGCCGGGGCGGCAGCCGTTCCACTCCTATCTGACTTTGGAGCCTTGGCGTGGGACGGCCGAGTGGCTCGTATCGCCGACCACCTCCGCCCTCCGGGGACCCCTGGAGGTATTGCGGAGCTCCGGAGACGCCCTGGCGGCGCCGTGCTACACCCTGTGTAGCCGGGAAAATGACCCTTCTAACGGGGTGGCTCACACACGGCACCCGGGGACCATCATTCAGAAACTTATATGTGATAAAATAGGTTTCATCAATCTGATGTGATGAACAAACAAATCGACACTATAACAGCAAACCCAGTCATACTGCACACACACACACACACACACACACACACACACACACACACACAATGCAGACAAAACTGAATTTTGCTTGTTTTCCTGCCATTTACAATATTCACCTCACCCACAGACAACTAAACCTTCTTCACAAACCTATTCAGTCACAGAAACTGAGGTCCACATACTTGGACCTCCTCTCTGTGCCCAAGTTATGCAACAGCTTGTCCAGGTGACCCGATGAAGGTTGAGGTGATGATAGTGTAGCCCCCACAGTTAGTACCAGCCATGAACCAGCGACAACAGCCCTGCTAATCGGGCTCAGCCCTATTAGCTCGACTGGTTGTGCGTTGGACTGGCGAGTGGGAGTCCCGGGTTCAATCCCTGCTTTCCGCGCATCACTACAATCTGGCGTTGTCGGCAGGATGAGGAGCGTGATATCCTCACGTGAGGGACAGGTCCACGTTGTGTGTGGCGGTCCACGGCGTGAAGTGTGAAGCACGAGAACTCTCCCACTCTGATCTCGCCGGGCGATATTACGCCTAGAAGCCATTGTTCTTGTGCTCCTGCGCGCCGGCCGGCAAACGTAGAAAGAAAAGCTGACAACAATCCAGCTCTTGCCGCCCGCGAGCGTATGCACGAACGAGCACGCTCGTGAGAATTTCACAGGACCGCCCCCGCTTGCCGCCCCTAAGCCGCGCTCCGTCTGAAAGGCGCTTTAGAGTGGAGAATGTTATGTTCAACTAACTTCAGTTACAGTACACTGTCAGACAATAAATTATTGTTGGGTTAAAGCTATTTGAATGACCAAATGTCATTATATAACTGTTTTCTTATTTCAATTATGCATAGCAATTACGAATACAATCATATAGGATTACAGGAAAATATAGGCCTCTGTGTATACATGCACTGTATTGAGCATGACAACAATTTCCTAATTGCTAATTATCAGAGTAGATGCACCTAGTTTTGATTGATTGAATAGTTTATAGCAGAAAACATATTGATAAAATATTGTTTCACCGCTATAGGTCCTATGTGTTTGCTTTATCATTGCATAATGTTGTCAGAATATGAAATGCTAACCTGCCGACTAGGGTTGGGACCCGAAACCGGTTCTTTTTAGGAACCGGTTCCATGATAGCGGGTCCAGAACCGGGTCAATCATTTTTGCCGGTCCGATTCTCTTAACGGGTCTCATCAGCGCGCATTAGCGGTGAGTGGTGACGTCAGGCCACCTCTACAGAAGGAATGCAGGGAATGTCCGCTTAACCAACGCTTAACGTCAACGTTTAACCCCCCCGGCTCCACCGAGCGCGTCGAACGTCACGGCAACGCTGGGAACGCTCCGGTTTTAAGGCCCATTCCCACCGGCAGCGATAACGATGACGATAGCCATAAAATATCGCAGCGATAATTATGCCTTCACATTGATGTCCGATAAAGTTATCGAACATCAATGTGAAGAGGCGCCAATTAACAGCCGCTCGCACAGAGCGCATCGCCGTTTGTCAGAGACTCAGTTCCATATCACTGTAACCACATCGTTGTTGATCCTAACGATATAGTTGTCGGCTATCGTTGTCTTTATCGGTGTTGGGTGGATGCTGCCGATCCACTTCAATTGAAAACCCACTTTTTTAAATCGTTATCGTCATAGTTATCGCTGCCGGTGGGAATGGGCCTTTAATCATTGAAGGGTGCTCCACTGCCGCTCCACCGACGCTCAGAAGGCTCGCTGCCAGCGTGCCTCGTTGCAGGAGCGGAGGAGAGCTCCGCGATTTTGATTGACAAAGAGAGCAGTTGAGTGCTGTGTCTACTTTGCTGCTACAGAGCATAGCACTAATCAGTGCTAAGGGCTAACAACAACAATGCTGTACATATGCATGTCTCTGCCACTGTTTACAATGTGGAAACAACGTTTCTACTGAAAACAAGAATTGACACAGTCAATATATAAAATGGTGGGTTAGAAAGTCAGGGACTTTGAACAGTCTATCCACAATGAGACAATAGGTCTTGACTTTGATGCAGTATTGATTTTGAAAAGAGGAAAGAGTTAATTTGTGTCTGGCTTACAGTACAGTTGGCTTGCTATGTATGAGGAAAAAGGCATTCTTTGATACAGTATTGAAAGTGTTGTTTAAAAAAAGAACAGGATTTGACATTTAAGAATTGACACTTTTCTGTCATTTGCTATTTGCTACTGCATAGAGGATAAAAGAACATCTACAAAATACAGAATACAGACAAGAGAACTGACATTTAATTGTTTTTTTGTCATTTGATGGTTCTACTGTATTGAAAAGAGCATAAGAGAAAACAGTATCTACTACTAATATTAGAAAATATACTAACTACTGTTTGAACGCCCATTAGGCTTATGTAAACAACTACTGTTAATAATGGATGTCAGAAAATATGAAAAAAGATATATATTGGAACCGTTAAGAGAACCGTTAGGAACCGGAATCGTTAAGAGGGAATCGCTAAGGACTCGGAATCGTTAAAATCCTAACGAGTCCCAACCCTACTGCCGACGCTGGTGAATGCTAACCTGTTGAATGTTAACCTGGTCGGACCAACAGGAGGTCTAACCAATGCTCAGTCCCCTACATTCCCAAAGCAAGTGTCAAAATATAATGAACTGTTGAACATGGGGAACAAATAAAGTTGGAGGGTGTAAAACATTCATTAATATACTGTGTGTGTGTGTGTGTGTGTGTGTGTGTGTGTGTGTGTGTGTGTGTGTGTGTGTGTCTGTGTGTATGTGTGTGTGTGTATATATATAATTACAGGGTATAAAGATTTTGGAACATGTTGCACGATATAAGAAACCACACTTGCAATTCCCGGAATTGCACTTTTCTTGTTGATGGCTCCACCAGGCTGAAGGCATGGCCAAGACCTCTTTCTCCCTGTTTGTGTCCTTGTGTGTGTACAAATAAACCATTGTATTGGCGCTGAGCAGGACCGAGTGTGTTGATGTAGGAGTATAAACAGTAACACCTCCTCCCACCTCCTCACAGCTCTCCTCCAGTATAAACAACACCTCCCTTTTGTCTTGGAATGGAGAAACACCTCCTCCCAGCTCTCCTCCAGTTAACTGCAGTCAGGTGTCATTTCAATGTGAAAGCCTCGTAACACCTTGATGATGATGATGGGCCATCATCAGAGAAACATTTACATAGACACAAGTTCCAATGTCTTCATCAACACGGACTGTTTTGTCTTGGCAAAAGAAAGCAAACCAAGAGATGAACAGTTTAGATAATAAAAAAGTAGGTCTACTGGAATGAGAATACAACAAAGTGATGATTTCCATTTTCCCATGTTGTTTGTTGTAAAAAGCTGATCTTCTAGCTACAATTAATGCACAACACTATTTTCATAGAATTTCAAATACCCTAAGTATAGGTTAACTTTGTGATGCTACATGAACCACTGTTGACTGTCCCCCCTTTCCTCTACACCAAATGACCAAATTAGCTGATGTAAAAGCTAACAAGTGTTGATTTGTATCACATTCACTTTCTGTGAATGTTTGCCTATTATTATGACATGCCCTAAACCCGTTTCAGTTTTTTAATGTTTCTACCAAACACATGAAATGCACCAAACAGATATCAGTAGGCCTATATCAAATAACAACGTGTAATTGCGACCGTAAGGTCGCAGTTTAGTATCAAAACCTCCACCGGCCGTCCGTCGGTCGGTCGGTCGGTCACACGTCACACGTCACACCTTTGCCCTGCTCATATCTCCGCATCAGTATGACATCACACCACATGTGTACACAAACCTTTGTGTACGTTGCTGTGGCAACAGTCTGTTGTTGCTGGTCTGTTAGTGTACGTTAGCAACCACCTTAGCAACCCCCTTTATACTGTAGGGCTCGTTTGTGTATTGTATGACATCACGCCACATCATCGGCTGAGGACTGTGTGATGTCATCATATCTCCATATATGGAGACATAAGTTGCTCATGCCCAAATATGGGCTGGTGAGGTCAGACTTAGTGTGATGCGTAGGTTATCTCCATATATGGAGATTCAACTTCAATGAGTATATAAGACCAGCATTATCTACCGACAGCTGCTATAAGCCAACCCTGGCGATAAGGTCTGAGTAGAAGAAATGCTTCTTTCCTGGCAAGAATTGCCCCTTTATACTGTAGGGCTCGTTTGTGTATTGTATGACATCACGCCACATCATCGGCTGAGGACTGTGTGATGTCATCATATCTCCATATTTGCTCATGCCCAAATATGGGCTGGTGAGGTCAGACTTAGTGTGATGCGTAGGTTATCTCCATATATGGAGATTCAACTTCAATGAGTAACCATGGCAAACTGTCAACTGCCCGTATGTCTTGATAATTGGTAAAACAAACTTTTGGCCTATTTGTGGAGATAAGCGACCAACGGTCGCTTATCTCCCGATTAGGGAGTCTTACTGGTTATATTAGTATAAATAGAGGCCTATATAGATGGGTGATATAGGCCTATGTGCAACACTGCTAAACATTACAGCAATCAAATGTCAAATTATGAAGTCGCATATAGGCCTATATTTGATGTTGTACTGTATGGGGGAGTTCAGATGTGCAGGGACTTGAAGGGTTCAACTATTGGCCAGTTTCTGTCTATTGTTGCCCCACCCACCCATTCTCTGATTGGACCATCAGACTCTCTGTGAGTATTTAACAGGGCTCTTGTCACGTTTGGTGACACTTTAGTCTTTGCAAGTTGTTAAGGACTGAACTTGCTTCTCTTGGTTGGTGTATTTGTCACAGAAACTAGCTTAGAGAAATGGCTTTACTACAAACACTGAAGTCCTTGGTCAATAAGCGACTATCTACAGCTGCCGAAGAGATATTTGGGGCCGTTGGACAAATTGTAACAGCGTATGAGGACGAAGCTTTCAGCTTGAAGCAAGAAATCGACCACAAAAGCAGACTACTGGACATGGTTTTAAAATTAAACAGGGCAGGTTGGTACAATAACACTTTTTTCATGTAAGAAAATGTGTTTCAGAGGACAATAATATGTGGTTTAACTGTTCAATTCAATTCAGTTTTGTGGGGATTAGTTCTAGTTAATTTGTATTACTTCTTTCCTTTTCTTTGCCATGTTGTGTGTGCTGTTTTGAAAGCATGACCAGTTGTGGGAATGGGATAGAGGATATGTTGTTGAAATGTTAAAATACATTGTTACTCCAACTTGTTGCCATTTCTTTAATCAAATGGGCACTCAAGACACAACACACAGCCTTACGTTTTCTTTGGAGCCTTTAGTGAAAAGTCAATGTCTTGCACTGTATGTGCTGTTTTCACAAGGGTCAACTAAAAACACCCACATGAGTAATCTTAAAAAAAAAAAAAAAAAAAAAACAGATGGAAAGCCTTTTTCATGTGACAAAAGCTTTATTTAAATGGGTGACTACCCAGGGGAAAGCATTTGGTTTAAGCTAGTTCACATAAATGATCATTCAGTCTAAGCCAGAATGACAAAGCAAATGCCACTAAAGATATATATCATCTCGTTTCTTGTGATGGGGCTTTGCATGTGTAGCCGCCTAGCCGGTCTGGGCCTACATTCTAGCAGACCCTCGCTACTGCTCTGCGTTGTGTTAACTTGTGTAGATGATGAGGAGACTGTAGTCACGTTAGCCGAAACTGTGGCATGATTTATTTCTGCACAGAAATAAATAAAAGAATGCAGCAGCATTAACACCACACAAAACGTCTGCAGCTCACTGTCTCCTCACAAGACAGGTTAGAAGTCAGTTTACACAATATTCACATAGGTTCACAGTAATTCAAAACACAGATACACATCACAATTACTTTAGAAATTAATACACCACCGGCTAAGTGTCATTTTTATAAGTAAATAAAACAATAAAAGAAATACAGTACAAAACACAATAGACCACCATAAAGTAAAGGGGAGCAACATAAACATACCTGCACAGAAATAAATAAAAGAATGCAGCAGCATTAACACCACACAAAACGTCTGCAGCTCACTGTCTGAAATGGAGGGAAAAGAACAATGAAGCAGGCTGCTACGCTATGTGTGTGAGTCCTCACAAATACTGCTAAACACTGCTAAACAGTTAACCATCAAAAAGTTCGCTAAAACACTCAAACTGTTGCCCAGCAAACACCCAGTAGCACATAAGTACAGTATACACTCGTTTTTGATAGTTTACAAAGGTTATAACATCTTAAATGAACCATTAGAACCGAAACCTTTACAGAGCACTGACCAAAACAACTCACCTCCTCACAAGACAGGTTAGAAGTGAGGAGGGAGAGAAAACACACGCAGGTAGATGACGCTAGACAGGAAGTGAGGACTTCAAAATAAAAGAAAACTCCCAAAACGGTCTATTGAGCAAACTAATTACAGAATAAGAGTGGAAATAAATAATAAAGGAAAAATACAGTAAAACGTGAGGGATTCTTGGTGGAATGCATAAATACTGTATATCTTATATACCTGCTACATTCACCCCTCCTGAATTACACCAAAATCCTGAGCGGTCAACTGGACATAACACTTTGTGGACAACCAACACTGTGTCAAAACTGGCACGGGCTCACATAAATATCTGATATTCATCTTCAGCCATAAGCTACCTGGTAAACAGGTTAAGAGAAAGGGTGATCAAACCTTAGTCACTCTAAGAATTGCTTGGTGCCTTGTACACCAAGCTACCCGGCCCACTCGAGTCCCATACCCGTGTGCAAATACGGTAAGTACACCACTCACAGGAACATAGTGCAAAAAAAAAAAAAAAAACACAATACAGCAAAAAAAACAATACTTCAACAAAACAAAACTGAGAAGAAACAAAAGAACCCCTTAGAACAGTTTTCGAAGGGACTGGGAATTAGCGAACACCCTCATGCCGAACGGCCGCTGGGCCATCGTTTCCACCAGACGGTTGACTCTCTTGACAACTCTGCCAACACGTGTCCTAACCACCTCCTGCGTGTCCGCCTGTGTGGGTGGCTGGATGTCTTGGCTCTGTTCTTCAACAACCGATGTCACTGTGTCAGGGATAACTGTCGGGACAAAGTTTGGGTCGACTGCTGGCGCTATGCCTGGTGCACATGACTGGCCACTGCTTGTGTCAATCGCAGACGCTGTATCTGGTGCAACTGAAGGGTCTGGCTCCGCATCAGACTGATCTTCATCCATATCAGCGCCGTCACAGGATTGGTGACTGGCAGTGTCTTCAGCCCCACTCAGTACCCATGTGCTTGTCCTATCCTCCGAATCCTCCTCCTCCCTCAAAGAGTTGCTGAGATCCTCCATCCGAGAATCCTCCTCTGAATCATCAAGACTGTCCTCAGCATCGGGCACATCTCCATCAGCTGACTCTATGGGCAGGAAGCTGATGTCCAGGACAAGGTTGCGATGTACCACCTTGGTTCTCCCCTCGTTATCTTCCAACTTGTAGACATGAGTCTGTGGGTTCCTGTCCACGACAGTATAGACTGTTGGTTCCCACTTGTCCGCAAGCTTCTTCTTTCCCCTCTCGCCTTTGTTGGCGAGAAGCACTCTGTCTCCCACATTCAGGCAAGTCCCCTTGACCTTCCGATTGTAACCTCTGGCTTGCTTGTCCTGCTCCTTGACGGCATGCCTTTGAGCAATGTCAGCTGCCTCATGGAGATGAGACATAAGCGTTGAGACATAGCTGCCGTAGTCAACAACCACTGGATCGTGTAGAACTTGCTGGAACATCACATCAACGGGAAGCCTTGGAACCCGACCAAACATGAGATGGAAGGGCGCATATCCAGTCGTCTCATGCACCGTCGCATTGTATGCAAACGTCAGGGTCTGGATCTGCTGGGGCCACTTGTCCTTCTCTCTCAGTGGCAGCGAACGGAGCATATTCCCAAGAGTCCTGTTAAATCTCTCAGTTCCTCCGTTCCCCATAGGGTGGTAGGCTGTAGTGTGCGACTTGGAGACTCCTGACAGTCTTAGCAGTTCTGCAATGAGCTCACTCTCAAAGTTGGCCCCTTGATCTGTGTGAATACGCCCTGGAAAGCCATACACACAGAAGACATTGTCCCATAACTTCTTAGCCACTTGCTTCGCCTGTTGGTTGGGGCAGGGAAAGGCATGAGCTAGCTTTGTGAAGTGATCGGTCAGGACAAGAACGTCCACTGAACGCTGCTTGCTATCCTCCGCACTCCAGAAATCCAAGCACACCAGTTCCATAGGAGCGGAGGTCCTGATACTTTCAAGTGGAGCTCTGGCGGAAGGTTCAGGAGACTTGGCCAGGATGCACCTCTGGCAGCACCTCACGTAGTCTTTAATCCGATGCTCCATTCTAGGCCAGAAGAAACGCTGTCTCGCCAGGTGTAGCGTCCTCGCCTGCCCTTGATGTCCGGCCAAGTCATGCACACCGCGCAAGGCCTTTTCCACCAGACCCTGGGGCAAGACGAACTGGTGTCTCTTCTGCTTGCTTATGGGATCCTTCGAGACTCTATAGAGCACCCCATCAATGACCTTGAGTCTCTCCCATTGCTTGATAAGTACCACAGCACTTGTGTCCAGACTGTCTCTCTCTCGCCTTGAGGGTCTCCGCTGTCGATTCAGAAACGGCATGACCTTAGAGATGCCAGGGTCAAGCTCTTGGCATTGTCGGAGCTCCTCCATGGAGAAGGCCGGCAGCAGATCCTGCCCTGGTGGAACAAGGTGTTGAACAGACTGGATTAGTTCTGTTGCCCTGGACTCTGCAGCTGCATCCCAGTTGTCATGAGAGTCAAGGACAGCTCTCACAGCGTTGTCAGACAGGGGCGGAGGACAATGGGACTTTGTCGCAGCACCTCGTTCAGCCCTCTTTGTCCGGTGACACTGTACTTTCAAACGAAAGGCATCCTGAACTCCCGCTTCTCCAACGTCTTCAGATTCGGCAAGCAGATTGTTGTAGGCCTCTGAGACAAGTCTATGTCCAACTGTCTTGGCAAACGGGTCCCGACTGAGAGCGTCAGCCACTATGTTCTTGGTTCCAGCAATGTGCTTCAGACTGAACGAGTAAGGAGCAAGCTTCGCGACCCATCGCTGTTCGCAGGCGTCGAGTTTGGGCTTAGTCATTATGTATGTGAGTGGATTGTTGTCTGTCCACACCGTAAAGGAATTGCCTTTCAGCCAATGGCTGAATTTGTCACACACACACTCCACTTCAGCGCCAAGAACTCGAGCCGGTGAGCTGGATAGTTCTTCTGAGAGCTGCTCAGGGTCTTACTTGCGAATGCTATAGGACGTGCCTTACTTTCGCCAGCTGCCACTTGTGACAACACTGCTCCGAGCCCGTCCAAGGAAGCATCAGTTGACAGAATCAGGGGACGTGAGAAATCGGGATGCGCGAGGACCACGCAGTTCAACAGACTCTCTTTAAGACTGACAAAGGCAATATCACACTCTGGAGTCCAGTCATCAGGTTTGAGTTTCCTGAAAGTCCCTGCCTTCACATTGACTTTCTTCTTCCCTCTTCTCTTTTGTCCAGCAGTCAGAGCAAAGAGCGGCTTGGCGATAGAAGAGCAATTAGGGATGAAGTGCTGATAGTAGAATATCATGCCCAAATAGGATTTGATCCTCCGCACTGAAGGAGTACATCCATCATCTTCCATGAGATCAGACTTTGTCATTGTGGATATCACTTCCACCTTCGCTGGATCCACAGCCACACCGCTGCCATCTATGATATGGCCCAGAAACTTGACAGACGACCGCATCAGGTGACATTTCTTAGGACTCAACTTGAGGTTATGGTCCCGCAGACGCTGGAAGACGACCTCCAGTCTCCGTAGGGCCTCCTCTTCCGTTGATGCGAAGACAAGCAAGTCGTCCAAATAGCATAAGAGACTGCTGAAGTTCAAATCCCCAAATATGCTCAGCATCATGCGCATAAAAGAGGCAGGACTATTGCACAGTCCCTGCGGCATCCTATTATATTCGTGCAGGCCCAGAGGCGTGGTGAACGCGGTGTATTTCTTGTCCTCTTCAGCCATGGGAATGTTGTAGAAGCCGGACGTTAAGTCCATCGTGCTGAAGTAGGAGTTCCCTCCCAAGGCAGCCAAGCAGTCTGACTGGTGTGGAAGGGGATGGGCGTCCTTGAGCGTTCTCGCATTCAACCACCGGAAATCGGTGCAGATCCTCAAGTTTCCATCTTTCTTCCATACCATCACCAGCGGTGAGGCATACTCACTCACAGATTTCCGAATTATCCCTTGCTCCTCCATGTCTGTCAAGACTTGACGTAGCTTCTGGTAGTGAGCAGGGGGTACTCTCCGGTAAGGAAGGCGGAATGGACGATCATCAGTAAGTCGAATGCGGTGGACAAAGCCCTTTGCCTCACCGCAGTCCATGTCATGCTTGGAGAAGACATCGTTATAACATTCCAGCAGCTGGACTAACTTCTCCTTCCCTGTGTGGCTGGTACGACAGGGTTGTATATCAAGCTTTTCAAGCCCAACATCACGCAGCCTCTGTTCGAGATCCGAAGGACTGGTTGGTGTCTGGCGCTTGGCTGGAACAGCCTTGTCAATCTGACTAGAGCCCTGGAGAAGCTCGAAATCTTCCACAGCCAAGCAAGGGGACACGTCTGCCAGCTTACAGTTCCTCTTCAGTGTAATTGGTCTATCAGACAGATTGGTGACCTTCATGGGGACCCACCTATCACCCCACAGTGGTGTCACAACCCGGCCAACCATGATGTTACGTGGCATGGACTTGGATGACGTCGGCTCAACTATCACAGTGCTCCCAGGCGACATGGGAGTATCGTTGGGTAGTTTACCCCAAACGAGGTGTTCTTGCATCGCTAGAAGAGTGACTGACTGCTTGAGCTTGACTGTGCCAATCTTGTCTGGCAGCTCCTCACCCCTCCAACGGGACGTGTTCGCCATCAGATCCAAGAACCGTTCACACTCCGGAGATGAGGAAAGACCGCCAACAGAGATAAGCCGCCAGTAATCATCACTGTTCTTCAGCTTGCGCATGAGAAACTTGATCACATTTGTGCCGATGATAAGATCATCTCGCTGGCCTGGCACCACAAGGACTGGAACGATGCAGCTCTCCCCATACACCTTCATCTCAACCTCGTACATGCACTTTGGTTTAGTGAGTTTTCCTCCACACCCCACTAAAACCACCTCCTGAGTCATCGGTCTCGGTTCCGACAATACTTTCTCTCTCAGCATCCTTTCCTCCGCTTCTTCGCTGAAGGTACAGGCCATGGAACCTGAATCAAGCATTCCCTTCATCTGGAACACATTATTCACATTTACTGGAGCGTAGAATAGCTCATCATATGGCTCAACTCTTTGTGTATTCAGCGCTATTATCTTCACACCGGCTGGTGCTGCACTGCACACTTTCATATAACTTTGTTCAAAATCACTTTCACTTTTGAGGGTTTGTTTATCCTCACCCACACGTCCCCTCTCCCAGCGTGGGCCAGTCAGTTTAAAGGCTGACGCTCTTGAGGCGGATGTGCAGCCTGGTCCTCCCGTCCGGGAGTGTAACTAGGACAGTCCTTCTTGATATGGCCAGGCTTGAAGCAAGACAGACACAGACGGTCCCGTCTGCAATGTGCCAGAGTGGAGTGTTCCACAGACTTGCATACCTTGCAGGGTTTATTCTGTGACTGGTCAGACGGGTGTCGTCTATTCATCTGCTGGTTATTCTGAGCCATTGCCTGGCTGTTCTGAGCAAGCGTGCGGTCAAGTAAGCCAATCAAAGTCTTTAGGCAATTATCATCGAACTGAGGAGTAGATGTGACACTTGCTTCGGCCTGAACCGGGGGCAACACCGGATGACTGGCAACAGGCACCTCCTCAGACACAGGTGTTTGAACATGAGCCGCCACAGGCCTCGCTGGGCCGGGACGGTTTGGTCTGGTGTTCAACCGTTCCCTCATGTCGATCTGATAACGGTCAACATGCTCCTGTATTTCACCAGCTGTCCATTTATCAGGGGCTTTGAACCGCAACACTGCAGCAAGGGAGGGGTCTGGACAATACTTGACAAACATCATGGTCACCTCTCGACTGGGATCATCAATGTGTCGCCCCTGCCTGCTCAAGCCCTCCTCAGCTGCATCAACAGCCTTGTTAAGGCGGATCCAGTATTCAACTGGGTTCTCTCCTGCTACAGGCACAGTGTTATAGAAGTCTGCAAGGGGCATGCTTGAACATGTCGCACCACTGAAATGTTGTTTCAATATGTCAATTATAACTTTCGGGTTCTCATGAGGCTTCAGTGATGGGTTGCTACGGAGAGTTATCTTCACAATGTCTCTGGCTTTGCCCATTAATCTAGTCAACATCTCCTGATGCTGCTCCCTCAGCTGTATGTTCCTCTTTCTCAAGTAGGTTTCCATAAGCTCCTCCCACTCATGTACTGAGAGCGTGTCAGACCCATCTCCCCTGTACACAGGAGGCTCCCTCACATCGGACTGCATGACTAACTTTACACCAGTCAGGTTAAGTGTGGTGTCAACGAGTGCCTGGCCTGCACCTGAGTTCTGAACTCGTGCTTGACTGCCATCATCCGCTGGACGCTCCGCCTTTAACTGAGCTGATATAGACTGTCCCACTTGCTGGGCGATGTGTGTGATGAGATCACTCAAAGCTGGGTCACTCCTGTCTGGAATGGCCGAAAGTGAAAATGTAGGTTTGGGGGTAACGGGTTGGCTAGGTAGACGGGTGGAAGTGAGGACTGGGGAACCCACATTGCCTGGAACATTAAATGGGTGGTTGGAGCTGGGCACTGATGAACCCACGTCACCTGGACTTGCAGCTGGAGAATTAAACAGCCGTACCCCCCTCCCAAGAGAGCGAATTAGCTGTGTGTCCCTCCCCGAACCAGCAACTGGAGAGTCAAACATTTGTGCCCCCCTCCCCAAACCAGAAAGTGGAGAGGCGATAGATTGTGCCCCCCTCACAGAACCAGAATCAACAGTATGAACAGGTTTCACATTTACATTAGACTCCATTTTTTTTTTAAATGACTTGACGTGTACAAAAAACAGAAAACACTGTGTCAAAATAAGTAGCAGTAGAAAGTACTTTTTTTTTTTTTTGTCTTTCCCTTTTTTTCACTTGACACTTTACAAAGTTTTTTTTCAAACCTTGACTCTTCCTTTTCAAGGAAAAATAAAATAAATAAAATAACCAATTCCCCAATGTCCTTGTAACTGTGACAAAGTCACATCAATATAACCTTTCAAAAGGGAACCTTATTTTGTCGTGGCGTTCGACAACCTCCGGTGACCAAGCTGGCGTTGATCCAAGATGTCGGACGGGTCATACGGCACCAATGTAGCCGGTCTGGGCCTACATTCTAGCAGACCCTCGCTACTGCTCTGCGTTGTGTTAACTTGTGTAGATGATGAGGAGACTGTAGTCACGTTAGCCGAAACTGTGGCATGATTTATTTCTGCACAGAAATAAATAAAAGAATGCAGCAGCATTAACACCACACAAAACGTCTGCAGCTCACTGTCTCCTCACAAGACAGGTTAGAAGTCAGTTTACACAATATTCACATAGGTTCACAGTAATTCAAAACACAGATACACATCACAATTACTTTAGAAATTAATACACCACCGGCTAAGTGTCATTTTTATAAGTAAATAAAACAATAAAAGAAATACAGTACAAAACACAATAGACCACCATAAAGTAAAGGGGAGCAACATAAACATACCTGCACAGAAATAAATAAAAGAATGCAGCAGCATTAACACCACACAAAACGTCTGCAGCTCACTGTCTGAAATGGAGGGAAAAGAACAATGAAGCAGGCTGCTACGCTATGTGTGTGAGTCCTCACAAATACTGCTAAACACTGCTAAACAGTTTACCATCAAAAAGTTCGCTAAAACACTCAAACTGTTGCCCAGCAAACACCCAGTAGCACATAAGTACAGTATACACTCGTTTTTGATAGTTTACAAAGGTTATAACATCTTAAATGAACCATTAGAACCGAAACCTTTACAGAGCACTGACCAAAACAACTCACCTCCTCACAAGACAGGTTAGAAGTGAGGAGGGAGAGAAAACACACGCAGGTAGATGACGCTAGACAGGAAGTGAGGACTTCAAAATAAAAGAAAACTCCCAAAACGGTCTATTGAGCAAACTAATTACAGAATAAGAGTGAAAATAAATAATAAAGGAAAAATACAGTAAAACGTGAGGGATTCTTGGTGGAATGCATAAATACTGTATATCTTATATACCTGCTACACATGCTCCAGAACAGCACAGTGACTGTCCACATTTATCAGAATTTAACAAGTCAGATTCTCCATTGGCTCCCATTAAAATGATCCTGCCTCCATCTCCTTTGAAAACAATGCTATACTATACTTCATCACAAAACATGCAATATTTTCATACATGTATTGTGGCATCATGCACGCTGTGCACGCCGTGCATGATGGACACACTGAAACCATTTTTCTTCATGAAAGCAATCAATGAGTTCAAGTTTATATTTATTTTACACCAATGTCTTTATTATTCAAGTCCTTATCATTAAAGTTTCCATGTTATTCCTTCATTCCAGATCAGTGTGTGGAGTCCAGTCTGCAGGTGAAGATCAGTTCTCCAGCCAGGACTGTTTCTATTAAACAGGAACCTGAAGACCACCTTAAACAGGAATCTGAAGACCACCTTAAACAGGAACATGAAGACCACCTGGATCTCAGTAAGTTTCCAGCACTCTGTCTTTGTATTGTATTGGTGAAAGTGGGCCAGTACTGAGGGTGCTCACTAACCTGCTGTTACGTGTTATGCCAAATGATTCCTCCCCACACACATTTGTGTGTTGTATCCTACTGATTAACCTGTCAGTGAGGAGCCTCCACCGGGAGGAAGTAGAGACTCCGTCCAGCCCCAACAGTCTCTACTGTCTCACTTTCTCCAATAGAACACTGGTTATCTATCCAAACATGCTCTTCCACCGCAATTTATAAATGAGAATATTAATGAGTAAAGAGTAATCTGTTGATACTTTTTGTTGATACTGAGGTTCTGTTTTGGAGGCACAACATTCAAATGCTATGGAGTCTCATGAGTCATTATAAATATTTTTTTCCCCTTATACTTCCTGCACGTCCTTGTGTGTAAAGAGGTTTCCCCTGAGGAGGAACAACAACCTCCACAGATTAAAGAAGAACAGGAGGAAGAGGCTGGTGGGTCAACATTGACATTACTAGCAGTGAAAAGTGAAGGTGATGAAAACAGAGAGACATCGCCTGTAGCCAGCACCTCAACTGAACACATGAAAACACAAGCTGATGTAGAGGACTGTGGAACATCACACCCAACTAGTGATGACCATCTTCTCTCTTCACACTGTTCTGAATCAGAAACTGAAGACAGTGATGAGTGGGAGGAGACCAGGGGAGATCAGTTTGCTTTAAACACACTGAAATCACACAAGACACAACATGTGGGAGGACAGTGCAAGCTGTCCCAGGACCTGACATCATCAAAACAAACTCAATCCATGAGGAGTCACACAGAGAAGAAACGTTTTAGTTGTACAGAGTGTGGCAAAATGTTTAATCACAAGGCTCATCTGAAGAGTCACACAATGATCCATACAGGGGAATGGTCCTTTTCTTGTACTATTTGTGGCAGAGGCTGTGTTAGTGCAGGTAGTCTAAAAACACACATGAAGACTCATACAGGAGAAAAGCCCTATACTTGTACCTTATGTGGTAAAGGTTGTTTTAACACAGGTAATCTAAAAATGCACATGAGGACGCATACAGGCGAAAGGCCCTTTTCGTGTACAGTCTGTGGTAGAAGTTGTGTTAGCGCAGGTAATCTAAAAACACACATGAGGACTCATACAGGAGAAAAGCCATTTTCTTGTACAGTCTGTGCTAAAAGCTTTGCTCACAAGAACATTCTAAAACAACACATGAGGACTCATACAGGGGAAAAGCCATTTTCTTGTACTGTTTGTGGTAAACAATGTAGTTACAAGGGTGATCTAAAAACACACATGAGGACTCATACAGGAGAAAAGCCCTTTACTTGTACGGTATGTGGTCTAGGTTGTGTTAACACAAGTAATCTAAAAACACACATGAGGACGCATACAGGCGAAAAGCCATTTCCTTGTGCAGTTTGTGTTAAAAGCTTTGCTCAAATGGGTACTCTAAAACAACATATGAAGACTCATACAGGGGAAAGCCTTTAGTTTAAGTTAGACTGCATGTCTCCCTTCTGTGGACCATTATTTCTGTGTAGGCCTATCCTAAGCTGAAAAAGTTAATATTTTTCAAAAATTACAAAATGTTGCTACATACTGTACAAAATGTGTCCCCGGCCTGAATGGGTTAAATATGTTGACATGAAACCATGTCCCACATCTTAAATGGGTGCCAGAACAGTAGAACAGAGTCTGTCCACATTTGTCAGAATTTAACAATTCATATTCATGTAATAATGGTGTAGCTGTTCACTGTGTTGACATGGGTGTTGTTTGGATTGTTAAATTATCAGAGCATTTGGTAGATAACAGAGTCAGTTGAAATCACAACTGTTTTGATTGATTGAATACTTTATTAACAATTCCAAAGACATGTACAGGGAAGTACAGTATAACATAAGGTCTGCTTAAAAGTTTTTCAAGAAAGTCTATGGCTTGTTTCCATTTCCATTGGGGTTTCTATAGTTCGATTACTTGTTAACATTCTACATTGTTACATTGTTTTGTGTCTTTATAAAGTTGCTTTGTAAACTCAAAGAACCCCCTTCATACTTGGGGAAAAAATATTGATAATGTTTGTTTGATTAAATAAAGGTTTCACAACTACTTGTTCTCTCTGTGTGTGTGCTTTATCATTACATAATAATTGTATCAGGATATACACTAATTCAATACAATCACTGCTTCAATTTATAGCCTGCAAATAGTGTGCTGTAACAATGTTCTGCCCTACAAGCACTTTGTAACTGTCTTTTTTCCTAATTATCTGACTTCACCGTCCTTTCATTATTATATTATATTATACTTCTGCTTATGTGGACATAAATAAACATTTCAAGTGTGTGTGTTGCTTACTTGCTTCGCGCATCGGGTAGCCTATGGGGACCGTTTGGAGCTGGAGCTGCGTCTTTTATTTGCAGGTCGTGGCACACTCTCTCTGTTAGGTGAGACAGGCATTCATGGGAAGTTGATCTGCTCTACTCTTAAATATAAATTACTATTGCATTAAGTACACACTACAGAGTATCAAATACATTGTATGTATGGACTAGCATATACCACTATGCCGGAATAATTATGACTTCAGATAAACCTTTTGGTCTGACACTTGAGGCTGAAGCAACATCGTCATCCTCTGAGTTGGCGGTGGACCTGGAAACAATCTTTTTGGGAGGAGCCGGCAGCACTGGCTGAAGAAAACCAGAGATTAACACCGGTTCTTTTGACTGTATGCCAAAATTAATCACTGCTGTTTTGTGTGTTAAATTAATATATTCCTCATCAATACTCTTTCCATTGCTGTAGTAGCTTACAGTCAATCACAATCAAGTGGGACTGATGGAACTGCCAACATCCATCAGTGGGGGTAACTAACCTTCATCTCCATCATCATCATCATCATCATCATGGGCCTCTGGCTCGCTGCCATCACTAGCATCTAATTAAGAAAAAAAATTGCAAAAATGTATTCTGTTAATTCTGTTGAAAATACAAGTTTTTGTTGCCAGAGTTGTAGTAGATAATGTTTAACATCTGGATGATACAGTAGTCCTGATGCAATTATTAATTGCCAGTTTCAATTTTGACAAATAGTCACTTGTTTCCATGTTGGGTTAGGGTTAGGGTTAGGGTTAGAAGGGACAGATCTACAAGCTCGCACAGTATGTATACAGTTTTCTTTGGACCAACATACACTTAGCTCTCTCCTTGTCGTTTTTAATACTGCATGTTAGGATGTAGTTGAGGTGATGGCCTTTATGCAAAGCCTGCTATTGTTCTACCAACACACTATGGCGTTGTTATGTATTTGAGGTGCTCTGCCCTCGCCCACATTCCATCAATGCAATGGTAATGCAGATCACACCTGCACGTGCCACTTCCCAAACACCACCTGAGATCGATTGCAATGCAAATGCTATAGGATGTTGTGACCAAGCTACCTATTTGTGGTAGCCTATTCAAAACATGCTGTGAGGGCCAATGCAGACAATATAATTATGTTAATGCATAAATAGGCACAGCTGTAAAGACAGCTGTGAAATGACATTGCTGATTTTCATAATGTATTGTCTGACAGTGTCCTGTAACTTAAGTTAGTTGAGCATAACATTCTTCCTAACCCTATACACTCTAACTGGGTTATATGTTAAAGCAGACGTTGATGACTGAAGCCTACTTACTTTTTTGGATTAATATTTCTATGCATTTGATGTATTAACATTGATTAGTTGTTGTATGTATTACTTTGTGCTGTCCTAGCTTGTAAATCGCTTGTCTGCTAAATGCCTAAAATGTACTACACAATTATTTCAGGATCCCATTCCTTAGTTTAAGAATCATATGTGATAATATAGGTTTCATCAATCTGATGTGATGAACAAATCAACATGGGCATACTAGCGGTTAAAGTTTATCAGTTTTCTCCAAATTCAAATGCCATATTAATATGTTTCAGACCCTCTACTTTCTCAAGATGATACACAGTAAAAAGCAGTCTTGATAAACTTGCAGGAATAGAAGTGTACAGAATTACAACACACCAATTAGCTCTGTTTGAGCAAACACTATAACAGAAAACCCAGCCATACTGTGTACTCATGGTTGAGTTTATAATGTATTGTGTTTTGTTTCATTATACTATAATCACCCATTCTTGAGAATTTGGACAAATCATGTCCTACCAAACCATTTCAAATTATTTAATCTAAACATTTACTCTGACAGAAATCACCCTTGTCCCAGAAAAAGATTCACAACTTGTGTTTTTCTTTTATAAATGCATCAAATATCTGTAAATGTGTGTGTCTCAAACATACAGTAACACATCAACTATGTCAGGCCACGTGTAATTATATTAGTATTAAAATAACTGACTAAAAATAGGGTTTGTCACAATTCTCAAAAAATTGTGCTATTATAGGCAACACAGACTGTTAATTATTACAGCAATTGAATGTCAAATTGTGAATTCACTTCGAATTGTGTATGTTGTACTGTATGGGGGAGCTACAGATGTGCAGGGACTTGAACAGTTCAACTGTTAGGCAGTTTCTGTCTATTGTTGCCCCAACATGCCCCCCGCGTTTTGTTGGGATTAGTTCTAGTTAATTTATATTAATTATTTCCTTGTGGTCTGGGCTCAACAACCTTTGAATCGTTTTTGTTTACATAGTCTAACAGCCTATCAGGGCTTCTGACAGTGCTTTGTTGTGTGTGCTGCCAGTTGTTACTCCAATTTCTTACTTACGATTTCTTGCACTGTATGTGGTAAAGGCTGTTTTCACAAGGGTTAACTAAAACACACATGAGGCCAGTATGTGATAAAAGCATTAATCAAATTAGTAGTCTAAAACACACATGAAGACAGGGGAAAGCATTTGGTTTAAGTTAGTTCACACAGACACATAAACGATCCTTATTCAGTCTAAGCCAGAACGACAAAGAAAGGGCCACTAAAGCAGAGGAATTATATAATCTAAAGACATGATCAACATGACTGAATAAAACAAACATGACTACTTTCTTGTGATGGCTTTGCATGCTCAAGAACAGCAGAACAGTGTCTGTCCACATTTGTCAGAATTTAACAATTCATATTAGTCAACATTGGCTCCCATGTAAAATGTTGTGGGAAACACTAATTTCTCTGTTTCCTGATCCTGCCTTCCACCTCCTTTGAAAACAATGCTATACTTCATCACAAAGCAATAAAGCATGCAATAGTTTCTGTGAGGAAAAAAAAAGCATATCAAGAATTCCATTGGGGTCCTATAGTTGGATTCTATTCTACAGTGTTTTGTGTCTTTATTAAGTTGCTATTTGTAAACTCAAAGAACCTCTTCATACCTGGGGGTAAAACATAATGGATAATGTTTGTTTGATTAAAGAGGCTAATGGTTTCACCACTACAGGTTTGCTTTGTCATTACATAATATTGTCAGAATATGAAATGCTAACCTGCCGACACTGGTGAATGCTAATTTATATAGGAAACCACAAACAAACAAACCCAAAATGAGTAGTGTCCCTTTAGAGAGGCCCATTAGAGACACATTAGCACAAGAGGCTGTTGCTATACATATTAAAAGGGGCCCAACACATACATGTGATAATTACATATTCAGTGTGCTAAACTTGATCACACCTGAGACCCAGATTCAGTGTGCTAAACTTGATCACACCTGAGACGCTTTGTAATGTTTCTGAATGGTTCAGGGGCTGGGACTGAAAATTACTGAATTATAAAAGTCTTTAAAGAGGTGGTGCCATAGTTGTGTACTTTTCCTGTTTTGTTTGTGTCTATGAAGTTAACATTAATCTAATAGACCACCAGGTGGGGTAATAATGTGCGAATTTGCCATCTCTGTGTATTTGTGGTTTCTTCGTGAAAGCTGAAAGCCTCTGAGTCAAAAGGTCTGATCAAAAAACACTGATTTAATCATAAAATCATCCCCCTTTACCATAGACTATACCCTGATCATCATGTTTTAGGGTGGACAAAAATCATGGTACCCCATCTTTAGGATAAAACCTGTTCTGTTCAACAGATGAAGTGTTTTGACATTTTCTTTGCTGTATGTGTGTGTGCAGTAACATTTGTCCGAAGGGAAGTTCAGTGAATAAATTAAGTTTCAATATGTAGGCTACTGATGGGAGTCAGTCGGTACACATACTTTGTATGTGGTCTTTATGGGGAGTGACTTTGACGTTCACACAGTGTAGACAAAATGTCCATGTTTGGTTGGAGTTGTTTGTTGTAGGCCTCAGTGCGACATGCAACCCTTTAGGGCGAGGTCGCAAAACATCTAGGTAGCCTATATCGGACAAGTTACCATTTGTTTTTCTTTTATAAATGCACCAAATACTGTTAATCCTTGGTGTCCCAAGCACAACACATTAACTCTGTCAGGCCTTCTAAATCCCCAAAAAGATTAATCATATTTTCAAAATGTGTAGTTCTATTAGTATTAATAGAACTGACAAAATGAAAAGGTTTTGTCACAATTCCAAAAATAGGTGCTATTATAGGCAACACAGACTGTTAATTATTACAGCAAACAAATGTCAAATTGTGAAGTCGTGTCAAAATGTGTATGTTGTATTGTATGGGCGAGTTCAGATGTGCAGGGACTTGAATGGTTCAACGATTGGCCAGTTTCTGTCCATTGTTGCCCCAACACGCCCCCCCTGGCCCCCACTCTCTGAGAGTATTTAGCAGGGCTCTGTTTATGTTGGGTGACTTTAGTCTCTGCAAGTTGTTAAGGACTGAACTTGCTTCTCTTGGTTGGTGTATTAGTCACAGAAACTCAGAGAGCTACTTTTGAGAAATGGCTTTACTACAAGCACTGAAATCCTTGGTCAATGAGAGACTATCTGCAGCTGCTGAGGAGATATTTGGGGCCGTTGGACAAATGGTAACAGAGTATGAGGATGAAGCGTTAAGCTTGAAGCAAGAAATTGACCGCAAAAGCAGACAACTGGACATGGTTTTAAATCCCTACATAAAATTATACAGAACAGGTTGGTACAATAACTACTTAATAACCCTTTTTCATGTAAGAAATGTGTTTTAGAGTGAATAATATGTGGTTTAACTGTGTTCAATCCATGATGGAATTTTGTCAGGATTAGTTCTAATTAATTTATATTAATTATTTCCTGGTGGTCTGGGCTCAACAACCTTTGAATATTTTTCTGTTTACAAAGTCAAACAGCCTCTCAGAGCTTCTGACGGTGCTAGGCCTACATGTGTCCTGTTTTGAAAGCACGTCTGACAAGTTGTGGGAATGGGGTAGAGGATATATTGTTGAAATGTTAAAATACATTGTTACTCCAATTATGTGAGACACACAAGACTCATACAGGGGGAAGCCTTTACTTTACTTAGTTAGCGAAAAGCCAATTTCTTGCACTGTATGTTGTAAAGGCTGTTTCCACAAGGCTTAACTAAAACACACATGAGTACAGTATGTGATAAAGGCTTTAATCAAATGGGTGGTCTAAAAGCACACATGAAGACAGGGTTAGTTAGTTCACACAGACACTTTAGTCTAAGCCAGAATGACAAAGAAAATGCCACTAAAGCAGAGGAATGATATAATCTGATTCAACATGACAACATGAATAAAATAAAGATGACTTGTTTCTTGTGATGAGTTTGCATACTCCAGAACAGCAGAACAGTGTTTGTCCACATTTGTC
The DNA here is from genome assembly GCF_963921795.1 of Nannobrachium achirus. Lineage (NCBI taxonomy): Eukaryota > Metazoa > Chordata > Actinopteri > Myctophiformes > Myctophidae > Nannobrachium > Nannobrachium achirus. The sequence continues at coordinate 257,463 of NW_027664633.1, forward strand.
AGAATTTAAGTCATATTAGTCAGATTTTCCATTGGCTCCCATGTAAAATGTTGTGAGAAACTATTTTTTTCTGTTTCCCGATCCTGCCTGATCTCCTTTGAAAACAATGCTATACTTCATCACAAAGCATGCAATATATTCTGTACAGACATTTATCGTGGCATGCACGCTGTGCAACCAATTCTTTATGAAAGCAATCAATGAGTTCAAGTTGGTTTTCCTATTGCACCAATGTCTTTATTATTCAAGTCATTATTAAAGTTTCCATGTTATTCCTTCATTCCAGATCAGTGTGTGGAGTCCAGTCTGCAGGTGAAGATCAGTTCTCCAGCCAGGACTGTTTCTATTAAACAGGAACCTGAAGACCACCTTAAACAGGAACCTGAAGACCACCTGGATCTCAGTAAGTTTCCAGCACTCTGTCTTTGTATTGTATTGGTGAAAGTGGGCCGGTACTGAGGGTGCTCACTAACCTGCTGTTACTTGTTATGCCAAATGATTCCTCCCCACACATTTGTGACACTGGTTATCTATATGAATCGATACCTGCTTCCACCACAATTTAAAATTGAGAATATTAATCTGTTGATACTTTTTTCCAGGCCCAACTCTGAACTGAGGTTATGCTTTGGACGCACAACATTCAAATGTCATGGAGTCTCATGAGTCTTACATCATTATATTTTTTAGACTTCCTGCACGTCCCTGTGTGTAAAGAGGAGGTTTCCCCTGAAGAAGAGTGGAGTTGCAGTCTGGTCCAGGAGGAACTACAACCTCCACAGATGAAGGAGGAACAGGAGGAGCTACTTGAAATACCAGAGGAAGCTGGTTTGTCAACGTTGACTTTACTAGCAGTGAAAAGTGAAGATGATGCTGAAAACAGAGACATAGCATCTGTAGCCAGCACCTCAACTGAACATGTGAAAACACAAGCTGATGTAGAGGCCTGTGGAACATCACAACCAACTTGTGATGACCATCTTCTCTCTTCACACTGTTCTGAATCAGAAACTGAAGACAGTGATGAGTGGGAGGAGAACAGAGGAGATCAGTCAGCTTTAAACACACTGAAATCCCACAAGACACAAAATGTGGGAGGACAGTGCAAGCTGTCGCAGGACCTGAAATCATCAAAACAAACTCAATCCATGAGGAGTCACACAGGGAAGAAAAGTTTTAGTTGTACAGAGTGTGGCAAAATGTTTAATCGTGAGGCTCATCTGAAGACTCACACAATGATCCATACAGGGGAAAAGCCCTTTTCTTGTACCATTTGTGGTAAACGATGTACTCAAAAGGGTGATCTAAACAAACACATGATGACTCATACAGGGGAAAGGCCCTTTTCTTGTACAGTCTGTGGTAAAGGCTCTGTTTGCGCAGGTAATCTAAAATCACACATGAGGACTCATACAGGAGAAAAGCCATTTTCTTGTGCAGTTTGTGGTAAACAATGTAGTCACAAGTGCAGTCTAAAAACACACATGATGACTCATACGGGAGAAAAGCCCTATACTTGTACAGTCTGTGGTAAAGGCTCTGTTAGTGCAGGTAATCTAAAAACACACATGAGGATGCATACAGGCAAAAAGCCTTTTTCTTGTACAGTATGTGATAAAGGATTTAATCAAATTGGTAATCTCAAAAAACACATGAAGACTCATACAGGGAAAAGCCTTTAGTTTAAGTTAGTTAACATCATTCAGTCTAAGCCAGGATGACCATGAAAAGGACACTAAAGCAGAGGAATCATATAATATCAACATGACTGAATAAAATAAACATTGATAGTTTCTTGTGATGTATTTTGCTTTGCTTGCTCCAGAACAGTAGAACAGTGTTTGTCCACATTTGTCAGAATTTAACAAGTTATATTCATCATGCATTTTGTTAATGCAATACTTATTTTGTTGTTATGATGGGTGTTGCTTGGATTGTGAAATTGTCAGAGTATATATTTGTTGAGTCAGGTGAAATCATTTTAGTTTGTATTGATTGAATACTTTATTAACAGTTTGCAAATACATGTACAGGGAAGCACAATACAATACAAGGTGTGCTTTCCCCCCCTTTTTTTTCTTTTTGGAGCGGTGTGAAGCACAGCTCCGCTATGAGCAGCAATGTGTGTCCAGTGTCCCACAACTAGCGGTGTGAAGCACAGCTCCGCTATGAGCAGCAATGTGTGTCCAGTGTCCCACAACTGTCCGGTTGAGTTGGAACAGGATCTGCGCATGTGCGACTTTACCACACACACACACACACACACACACACACACACACACACACACACACACACACACACACACACACACACACCCCCGTGATAGCCGCTAGAGTGGAGGCTCACGAAGCATGCAGCCACCGTAGCGAGCCACGGGCAAACAAGAATTGACACATGTCAATATGAGCCACGGGCAAACAAGAATTGACACATGTCAATATATAAATTGGTGAAAAAAAAGTCAGGGACTATTCTATTCTCTTCCCCCTGCCACGGGAGGTTAATGTTGTCAATCTGTGGGTCAAGACCCGCAGAGAGGTCCGCAAAATATGTATACCCCCCAGATGACAGTGAAGTCACAATTTTAAGACTTAAAGGAGTAGTTCACCCCCAAAATGACTTTTTTCAAATTGATTACTCATGCCATGGACACTTGAGTTCAATTATATATATATATATATATATATATATATATATATATATATATTTACCTGGAACTGCTCAAATTCACCGCTCCACTTCGAACCGAGGTTTGATTTTTTTTCAAGAAAGCCTATGGCTTGTTGCCATTTCCATTGGGGGTCCTATAGTTGGATTACTTGTTAACATTCTACATTGTTTTGTGTCTTCATAAAGTTGTTTTGTAAATTCAAAGAACCCTCTTTATACCTGGGGAAAAACATATTGATAATGTTTGTTTGAGTTAATAAAGGTTTCACCACTACATGTCCTATGTGTGTGCTTTATCATTACATAATGTTATCAGAACATGTACCCTAACTACTGTGAACAATACAGGAACAATCACTGCTTCATTGTACAGTATGTGCGTGCACGACCCGCGAGAGGCTTTCACCCTTCCAGATTTATTATAAATTGAATGGTGAGGCAAAGCCTCACAACGCAGCGCATCCGTGAAACACTGTACGTCGGCTCAATGAGCTGCACAGTTGAAGCATAATATTGCATTGTATTTGGATTCGGGGGAAACTTTTACGCTAACAGTTATTAACTATTAATTATAGCTGCTATAGTATGCCCGTACTATTCTGTACCATTTGCATTCGATTATGATCATTACCACCGTATTACCATCAATTGCAATGCGAGGGTGTGTGTGAAGTGTTATTCAGGTGTGATCGGCATTACCACCTACAGTACCAATGACAAACCCACAATATAAAATCTCCTTATCAATATAGTAAACCAGTAAACCAACTATAGTAAGTATTTCAGAATGAAGTATTCACAGCTGTAAAGTACAGACTTTGGTGAAATTACATATATTACATAATACAATAAATTGATAATCTGTCTTCTTCAAGATGATTCCCAAATCAGTGTCTGCTAAATGCCAAGTTTACACAAATATTTTGCGATCCCATCCCTTAGTTTAAGAATCTTAGATGTGATAATATAGGTTTCATCAATCTGTGATGTGATGAACAAACAATCAATACCGACGTACTAGCAGTTAAAGTTTATAAACAGTTTCTCCCAAATTCAAATGCCATGCAATATGTTTTGGATCCTCTACTTTCTCAAAATGATACACAGTAAACATCAGTCTTAATTTAAACTTGCAAGATTAGACGTGTAGGCTGCAGGTAGAGCCCTGCATCGGGAGCGCGCTCCCGCGGGACCTGTAGGACCCGTCACCATATATTGCGGCGCGGGCGGTAGTTTAATCCCTGCGGGAGGGGACGGGCGGTCAAAATAAACTCGGCGGCGCCGCAAAATCCCGCACTCTCCCGCAATAAGCTTTTATCTATACTTTAGCAAGATGTGAATATGTAGAGAATCAATGTAACTTCCCCTGCTGAGCGCCTGAGGAGAACGCATGGACCTACAGCACGTGGAATTTCTCTTTCTCTCTCTCTCGCTCTAACTCCCCCTCCCTCCCTCTCTCGTCTGTTAACGGCTAACCGGTGGGCAGATATTTGCGGCGGCATTGTCACTCACTATTTAGCCTAAATAACAACTATTTATTATAATATAGTCCCATCGCCTATGTCCAATCGCAATATAAACACTTTACCTCTGTTAACAACCTCACAAATGCTCCTCTCTCGCGCACGTAGGCCTACACTAGTCCTGTTGGTTTTGGATCTCAATGGATTATACAAACGTCAACGTGCCTTCTTTAGCAAGTCAAGATGTGAATAGAGAACGCAATTCTCCCTGCTGAGTGAGGACAACGCACCCACATTGATACAGTACGTGGACTGGAGTCTCTCTTTCTCTCCGCCAAGTTCTCTCTCTCTCTCTCTCGCCTCTTGCTCTCTCACTCCGTGCCGTGGCTCCCTCGCTTGCCCTCTCCCTCTCTCTCTCTCTTTCTCTCATTTGTTCTCACCAACTGTCAGTCCGTCACAAATATGCTCCTCGCATGGCGCACACGGCACACTTTTTTGTTTGGTAATGGTTTTGGATCTCATTTCAATGTGCCTTCTTGGGAGGGAGGCTGTTGGACGTTCTGCGGTAATGTGCGCCGCGGGAGTCCGCGGGTCAAAATTCACATAATTTGTTTGTCGCGGGTGGGAGCGGCAGAGAGGAAATTACAGCGGGCGGTCAAAAATGAAATCATTGGCGGCGCGGGCAGGAGTCGGCAGAAATCAGGCGGGAGCGGGTTCAATAAATCAGTCCCGCGCAGACCTCTATCTGCAGGATTACAACACACCAATTCCACTTCATGCTCTGTACCAGCTCAGTGACCTTGTGGTTAGAGTGTCTGCCCTGAGACTGGGAGGTCGGGTCATACCAAAGACTGTAATTAATAATTAATTAATAATTATCCAAAGGAAAAGAGAATTAATACCTGGTAGACTTCTCGTTTTAGACTGTATCTTGCGCAAGCAGAAAATGCGCCTAATTAATGTGTACGCAGCCCAGAGTCGCTGCGAAAAGATACGGCTATTTAATAAATTAAGAGAAGTTTTATGTGGAGGTCAGTGTACAATTCTGGCCGGTGACTTTAACACGATTACAGATATTAAAGACAGGATACCAACTACCCCGTTTAACCCTTATAGGGTTAATAAGGTGATGAAGGAAACTTTTGAGCGCTTTGAAATGATGGACACATATAGAGTATTATATCCTGACGCTTCTGGCTTTACGCGTTTCGACTCCAGGGTCAAGACGCGCATAGACAGAATATATGTTTCAAAAGACATGCTGGGAATACAGCGAGGACGCATCGCCATCCTCCTCATCATCCTCCTCGTCATCTGTCAAAAAAATATATAATTAAACTATGCACCTATTAAAAAATGTTCACAATTTAAGTGTTATTATTTGATGTCCTTGATTTCGACTGTATCAAGTTTAGTTATTTATCATGCAGCAAGCAAGGCCTATATAGTGGTGCGGCCAAAGGCTTTCAAATAAGAAGCAGAACAGTTATTTCTATAATGGGTTGTATGGTATAAAGTAATGGTTGAGTTTACGTAGGCTTACCAAGTTCATTGTCGGAGTCTGGGATCTGTAGTGGCGGCATGGTGTCTGTGTCCAACGCCTCCACTGTGGGAACTCCGGACAGAGCCACCTCTCCTATTAGGAGAATAATTACATCAAAATCAAATCATGCATGGGACAAATGTAATGGTATGGCTCAAAATAATAAAAATAAAATGCCCTACATACCAATTATGCTTAGGATGCGGTCCTCCATGGGCGACGGCGGTGGTCCAGTGTCTTGCCCCCCTCCCGTGGCAGACGCACAGCGTCTTCTTTGGGCCATTTTGGTCTTGACATTTAATTTCATGTCAGACCACTTCTTCCTGACCTCAGCAGCAGACCTTTGGTGGATTGGATACTTTATGAAGTTTGCAAAGTAGTAAATTATAGTGATGCTACTATACAATGTAAAAGTATAACACAAAGCCCTATATGCACTTGTTTGGTCCTGTGTATTATAAATTAATTTAGTGGCTATATTCACCTCTGTACAGAACTGACGGTATTAACATCATGTGTTATGGCAGTCCAAGCCGCAGCTTTGTCAGGATTGTGGATCCCGGAGGTTGTGGAGCTAAACAGCGTTCTTTTTTTCCTCTCCACTCCATGGAGGAGCGCCATGATTTCATTTTCGCTATAGTTTCTTTTTTTAGTTTTTGCTGGAGTTGGAGTTGTAGAAGGAGTTGTGGAAGGAGTTGTAGAAGGAGTTGAAGAAGGAGCTGTAGGCCTAGCTGGAGCTTTTCCTTTATTTCCCTTCCCTTTTCCTCCTCTGGTGTTCACCATTGTGGTATTTTTCTATCACATCAACAAAAGCAGCGTGTAGCCTTTTATGGGCGTGGAACAATGCAAATGCATGCAAATGAACCTGAACGTGAACGCGCAGCTGATTTACGATGATTTTCCAGCCGTCCAATTCATCATGATATACACCTGTGCTGAGAACAAAATAGGGACTTACACACTGCTTGATGAATTTGACTGACGTTTGGACTTACTGAAATATAAGATGAAATTTAAGGGAAAAAAAACACCCTATTTACGACCAGATTGATGAATGAGGCCCAATGTCTTCATCAACACGTGGACAGTTTTGTCTTCGCAAAAGAAAGAAAACCCAGAGATGTTAATAGGGAGAGCAGGGTAAACTGAGACACTGGGTAAACTGAGACACCCCCTGTATCTTGTCAATGGAACACATTTGTGGTCATGTGAACATTATATTTTCAAGCCCCTTGAATTTCCCACTTGCCATGAAGAGTGAGACCTGATAGTGCTGTAGAAAACATGCTTTTTTCACAAAAATGTGTTTTTGCATGTAACAGTACATTTTCTTGCTGTCAACATAATCAGCTGTTGTGTCAAAGAAAATCGATGCGGGGAGAACATTTTATATCATACATGTTGATGAACTACCAACTTATAAATCCATGTGATAGATGCTAGCTGAAGATTACCCTGAATTGATAAAAATATCCCTTTTCCCAAAATGTGGCTGTGGGGTAAAGTGAGACAATTGCTTGGGGTAAAGTGAGACACTATCTCACATTATCCCAAAATGATAGACAGGGAGAGAGCTGTAACAACCTGATTAAAGGGTGTACCAAACTGTTCTCAGTTGATTCTTATGTATTTTTCCCTGTAGAATCCATTTCTGACATATATATGTTTTGTATTGTGCATAATTAATGAGATAATTAGCATATTTGCCTAAATATGATAATGATCTCATTAGTTATGCAAAATACAACAATATACTTTGCAGAAATGCAAATTCTACAGGAAAAATGACATAAGGATCAACTGAGGAACGTTTGGTAAATAGTGTGGTACGATGCGTCCACAAAACAGCTCCCGTAGGATTTTTGTGCCAAAATTGATTTTTTTTGCAGATCCTGGCTCTATAGAGTCTAAACTATGAGAAAATGATGGGTGCCAACTTTTCCGGACCCCCGCCCCCTTTCTGGGGGTCATCTAGTTTGGGACCTCCCAGAACAGTACGCCAGCCAGTTAATGTCCAATTTTCTTAATATTAAGATTGTTTTGTAGGTTTTAAAACATTCTGAGTTCATTTATTACACTTTTGAAGCAGCCAGAATAAGCTTTCTAACTTTTGGTTGGGGTCTTTCCTCACCTGGGACCCCCTAGACGGACCCCTGTGCCTATCTCAGTACTCGCTCTGCTCCTGCTCCAGAACAATGTCATATTATAGATCATAATTGAAGCATAAAAGTTTTTTTCTGAAAACAAAAATAAGTAGTAACAAATACCAGGGGTCTTCAACAGGGGGTTCGGGACCCCTGGGGGTCCTCAAAGTTACTACAAGTGTGATACGAAGTGTACTTCTAAGGATTTCTTTGCTAAAATGTATTTTTTACTGCTTTGGCTTTTATAGGGACCACATTTTCAGAAAATGATGGGTCAGATTTTCCTGACCCCTGCCCCCTTTCTGGGGGGGTCATCTATTTTAGGACGCAGAACAGTATGCCAGAACAGTATGCCAGCCAGTTAATGTCCAATTTTCATAATATTAGAGTTGTTTTGAAGATTTTAAAACAAGTTCATATATTGCACTTTTGAAGCAGCCAGAATAACCTTTCCATCTTTTGGTGGGGGTCTTTCCTCACCTGGGACCTCTGTAATGACCCCTGAGCCTATCTCAGTACTCAATACAGTCCTTGCTCGGCTCCTTCTCCAGAACAGTGTCAAATTAGATCATAATTGAAGCATAAAAGCTTTTGTACCTGTAGTAGCTAATACCAGGGGTCTTCCAAAGGGGGTCCGGGACCCCCAGGTGTCCTCAGAGTTACTACAGGGGGCCGGCCAAATGGCTATTTCAGTTTTGGCCATATTCTTGCAACCAGTTCTGCAATTTGCTATCTATTTTTGAATAATATTAGAAACTGTATTAATATTCTCACTCAGTATTATTTACTAGTAAGATGCCTCAGGGCGCCAAATCTTTGCCATCTGGCCAGTGATGTATATCGGACCAGTTACCCATATATGGAGACCCCTGGTACCCATATGGAGATCCATGTACTGTATATGGAGATATGCTATGAGAGCCCAAACATGCTGACTCAGTTATTTGTTATGTGAAAGTCCTATGATGTCTATGACAACTGACATCATACCCTTTTATGCCCATACATGGAGATCCCTGTCTATAGAACCAGCCACACAGTCACAGATATGGGCTGTCTTGGCCATCTGTCTTGGCCATATATGGATTCTGTTAGTGTGGCAGGACTTCATATTCCCATATGAAGTCCTGTTAGATGTGGGCTTAATATTGAAGACATCAAGGAACTCCATATATGGTCATAAAAGGGATTCTGTTAGTGTGCCATCACAGTGAAGTCAGAGTGTGATGTCAGAGCGGACACGCAGAACAGAACAACATGTCCATTTAACATACACACACACACACACACACACACACACACACACACACACACACACACACACACACACACACACACACACACACACACACACACACAGTCATCTTGTCATACATCTTGAATGTATGACCTCAGCATCAAAGGCTGGATTGGGGTATGTCTCTGTGACAAACTATTATCATGTCCACTGTCCAGGGGTACTTAATGTACATCAAGCTGCCTCACAGAAACAGGACATAGACTCCTGCCCTATGAGCCACAGGGCTGGGCAAGGCTTACTTATTTCCATCAACATTGGAGTCATTGGAGCACTTTGGTCCAACAACCCCGCATCTGTGATAATGCAGGGTAATGGGGTGGGATTTCAGTCAAAGAACTTGGAGCTGCACTGCTACCACATATCCTCCATGCCAACTACGTCACAATGCAGTATAAATTATACCTGACAAATTGCCCTGAGCTTCCACCAATTGAAGAAAATGGATGGAATTCAAAGAGTGGGGGGTATTTTCCAGTCAGATGTCTTGGCTGACTGGGAGGTTGGGGTGACCAGAGATTTAGCTGGCCCCCTGTAGTAACTCTGAGGACACCTCCCAGACCCCCTGTGGAAGACCCCTGGTATTAGCTACTCATTTTTGTTGTCAGAGCCCAGCTACAAAAGCGTTTATGCTTCAATTATGATCTAATTTGACACTGTTTTGGAGCAGGAGCCCAGCAAGGACTGTAATGTTCCAGGTCCCAGGTGAGGAAAGACCCCCATCAAAAGTCAGAAAGGTTATTCTGGCTGCTTCAAAAGTGCAATATATGAACTTAGAATGTTTTAAAACCTTCAAAACAGCTCTAATATTATAAATTGGACATTAACTGGCTGGCATACTGTTCTGTGAGGTCCTAAAATAGATGACCCCCCAGAAAAAGGGCAGGGGTCAGGAAAATCTGACACTCATCATTTTCTCACAGTTTGGTCCCTATAAAAGCCAAATCAGTAAAAAATTTAGAGACAGCCGCTGACTCTCTGCGTCCACGTCTGAAGACGCGTCTTATGACCCGTCTGATGCCGCGTCCGTGCTTAAATAGCGGTCAAGACGCAGCTTTGCGTCCAGGACGGAGCTCCCGCGGCTCAAGACGCGATTCTCGGTTTCAATCACTTCAATCACGTCTTTGCGTCTTCTAGACGCGAAACCGCGGCTCAAGACGCGATTCTCGGTTTCAATCACGTCTTTTAACCTCAAAGACGCGGCTTGGACACTACAATCGCGTCTTTGATCCCAAAGACGAGGCTTGGAATCGCGTCTGGCTGGAACTCGGTGTGGCCGTAAAGGAGACATGTAACCCGCAAAGTCTGCTGTGTGCTGTCCTTGTATCTATTAGATACATTTTACTATTATTTATTGTCAATGGAACATGCTATATTCTACCATATTGTCGGCATTATAGTGTGTCATAACGTTTTTAGTGCGAAAATATATCTTTTCGTTTCTTTTTTTTTTAGCATTTAAAAAAAAAGGCAGGTTATATATGCCTGGATTCATGGCACAGAGCAGAACGTTTAGCTCAGTCGCTAGAGCGGCCGCCCCGTTGACCGGAGGTTGCCGGTTCGATCCCCGCCTCAGTCACTCTTTATTTCTAAGCACTGTGAAACACGTTTTCTTGCGGCTCCAGACGCGAATCTCGTTTCAATCACGTCTTTGAGCCAAAAGACAGGGCTTGGACCGCGTCTTTGAGCCCAAAGACGGGGCTTGGACACTACAATCGCGTCTTTGGGGGCTTGGGCCGCGTCTTTGAGCCCAAAGACGGGGCTTGGACACTACAATCGCGTCTTTGATCCCAAAGACGTGGCTTGGAGGCTACCGCGTCTGGCTGGAACTCGGAGCGGAGTCAAGTTCATTGAAAATAACGGGGCCGTATGTTTTGACGCGGCGCCTCCGTGCGGCCGATGTGTCTAGTGTGTGTTCCCCTTCAGACGTCTGCTGTCTGCTCTCCGTGAAAAAAAAAAAAAAGGGTGTCTATTGTATGTATTTTTTGATGGAGAATTCAAATATTACCTTCTTTTTTGCATAGGACAACTCTAACCTGCATCAATTGGTATTTTATAATTGCCAATTGTACCCTATCCATCTAAAAAACAAATTGGATGTCTATTGTAGGTATTTTTTGATGGAGAATTCAAATATGACCTTCTTTTTTGCATAGGACAACTCTAACCTGCATCAATTGGTATTTTATAATTGTCAATTGTACCCTATCCATCTAAAAAAACAAATTGGATCTCTATTGTATGTATTTTGTGATGGAAAATTCAAATATTACCTTCTTTTTTAGATAGGACAACTCTAACCTGCATCAATTGGTATTTTATAATTGCCAATAGTACCCTATCAATCTAAAAAAACAAATTGGATCTCTATTGTATGTATTTTTTGATGGAAAATTAAAATATTACCTTCTTTTTTTAGATAGGACAACTCTAACCTGCATCAATTGGTGCATCAACCTTCTATCTATCTATCTATCTATCTATCTATCTATCTATCTATCTATCTATCTATCTATCTATTTATACTTCACCTTTAGTCAAGAAGAGAGTTCAGCCTCAGGAACTTGCACACCTGGAACTGTGTCATGACTGTGTCATGGAGCTAAGCAGAACTATGTTAAATACTCACAATGAGTCTGATGGACCAATCAGAGTGGTGGTGGGGGGAGGGATCAACAATAGACAGAAACTGGATAATGCTTTGTTAACTGTCCCACCTAAGTCCCTGCTAGTCTGAACAAATCACCTTCCCTCTCATAACACTACTACTACTACTACTACTACTACTACTACATTTATATAAAGCTGCTCTTGCATTTGAATTCAAGTCTGACACAAGTTAAGGTTAACTTAGGTAGTAGTTCATTTTGCTGGCTTTTGTGTGTGAGTGTGTAGGCCCACAAATTATTATAATTGTCTGTCATTAAGTGACTCAAAGGGAGACGTCTAATGGGTGTTTATTATTTTAATATTAACTGTGGGAAGATTATATATATTTTATTTTGCACTTACAGTGTTGTGATATTATTCCTGAAGGAAGAGGGGTATTTTCACAGCCCAGGCTTTGAACCTAAATGCTGTTTACATGCTCTATAAATATTTATTTCTATATAAAACTCAGTTGTGTGGAGTTATTGTGTGCCTTTTCTTGTAGCTAAAGAGTCCATTTGTTCACTAGACATTAAGTCAAGGTTACTATTTTGAGTTGAAGCCAAGTGTTTTATTACTTTGTGGTTTAACATTATTTAAAAGGCAAATTCATTGTTATGGTTACTTTAGAAGACTGCTTTTGCATTCATGAGTTAAAAAGAGAGCCAAGCTAATTCAAAGAGTTAAGTTAAAGGAACACAAAACGTGACTTAACTCACAGCTGCCATTGGACAGACAGTTATAACATACTCTTATCTTTCACAGAACAGACAATTATCATTTATTTTATCTATTTGAGACATGTAGCTGCTCTAGGGGAAATAGAGCATTAATTTGGGATCAGCCTATTCAATTGATAATGACCAATGGGTGCCAGTTTCTAAGTAGTTAAGCATATTACCATAACAATGTATGTGGCCTAGACATGGATATTGCCCACTCAACTCGTAATCTACAGAAATGTCCACCACATCACACAGTATAAAACCTAGTAGAGAAATCTGCCTTCTCCTGTATTGTATTAGTGACATTCATTAATAAATAGTAAAATAACAGGACAGAGCAGAACAGGCCTCTGCTGTGTCTTTATTATGGGTGCATTCCAATGCAAATGGATACTCTGGAACAATCTGAAACAATGTATCTTTCCTGTGGCTGTTATAATGAACACAAACAGATCAGAACGTAATTTAACATTAACCAGTTACATTTATCATACAACAATGTAAGGGATGGATTCCTTTCTATTGTGTGAGTTACTTAAATGCTGATCAATATGTGAATCTGGCTCTTATCAGGTGGGTGTTTTCTCTCCCTGTCCTGTGCTGTCCTCAGTTAAACCAAGACAGTGCTGTTGTCACCAATGTGGAAAAAGCTTCAGCTCAATTTATTATCTCAAAGTAGACCAGAAAATACACACAGGAGAGAAACCATACGGCTGTGTCCAATGTGGGGAAAAGTTCAGTTTAATGGCTGCTCCGAAAGTGCACCAGAGATTTCACACCGAAGAAAAGCCTTACTGCTGTGAACACTGTGGCAAACGTTTCACTGTAAAATCTAGCCTCGTACAACACAAGAAGATTCACACTGGAGAGAGACCTTACTGCTGTCACCAATGTGGGAAAAGGTTCACTCTGAAGACGGCTCTGAAAAGACACCTGAAAATCCACACTGGTGAGAAGCCATATACTGCTGTGTCCAGTGTGCGAAAATGTTCAGTGATATGCATCATCTTCGGTGTGAAATCTCTGGTGCACTTTCGGACTATCTTTTCACCACATTGGACACAGCCGTATGGTTTCTCTCCTGTGTGAATTCGTTCATGTATTTTGAGATAAGACAATCGAATAAAGCTTTTCCCACACTGGTCACAGCAATAGGGCTTCTCTCTAGTGTGAATTCTCTGGTGTTCTTTTAAAATCCCCTTTTGAACAAATCTTTTCCCACACTGGTCACAACAATAAGGTTTCTCTCCAGTATGTGAACGCTTGTGATCTTTTAGCAAAATACTTCCCACATTGTTCACAGCTGAATGGCTTCTCTCCTGTGTGTATTTTCTGGTCTACTTTGAGATAATAAATTGAGCTGAAGCTTTTTCCACATTGGTGACAACAGCACTGTCTTGGTTTAACTGAGGACAGCACAGGACAGGGAGAGAAAACACCCACCTGATAAGAGCCAGATTCACATATTGATCAGCATTTAAGTAACTCACACAATAGAAAGGAATCCATCCCTTACATTGTTGTATGATAAATGTAACTGGTTAATGTTAAATTACGTTCTGATCTGTTTGTGTTCATTATAGCCACAGGAAAGATACATTGTTTCAGATTGTTCCAGAGTATCCATTTGCATTGGAATGCACCCATAATAAAGACACAGCAGAGGCCTGTTCTGCTCTGTCCTGTTATTTTACTATTTATTAATGAATGTCACTAATACAATACAGGAGAAGGCAGATTTCTCTACTAGGTTTTATACTGTGTGATGTGGTGGACATTTCTGTAGATTACGAGTTGAGTGGGCAATATCCATGTCTAGGCCACATATATTGTTATGGTAATATGCTTAACTACTTAGAAACTGGCACCCATTGGTCATTATCAATTGAATAGGCTGATCCCAAATTAATGCTCTATTTCCCCTAGAGCAGCTACATGTCTCAAATAGATAAAATAAATGATAATTGTCTGTTCTGTGAAAGATAAGAGTATGTTATAACTGTCTGTCCAATGGCAGCTGTGAGTTAAGCCACGTTTTGTGTTCCTTTAACTTAACTCTTTGAATTAGCTTGGATCTCTTTTTAACTCATGAATGCAAAAGCAGTCTTCTAAAGTAACCATAACAATGAATTTGCCTTTTAAATAATGTTAAACCACAAAGTAATAAAACACTTGGCTTCAACTCAAAATAGTAACCTTGACTTAATGTCTAGTGAACAAATGGACTCTTTAGCTACAAGAAAAGGCACACAATAACTCCACACAACTGAGTTTTATATAGAAATAAATATTTATAGAGCATGTAAACAGCATTTAGGTTCAAAGCCTGGGCTGTGAAAATACCCCTCTTCCTTCAGGAATAATATCACAACACTGTAAGTGCAAAATAAAATATATATAATCTTCCCACAGTTAATATTAAAATAATAAACACCCATTAGACGTCTCCCTTTGAGTCACTTAATGACAGACAATTATAATAATTTGTGGGCCTACACACTCACACACAAAAGCCAGCAAAATGAACTACTACCTAAGTTAACCTTAACTTGTGTCAGACTTGAATTCAAATGCAAGAGCAGCTTTATATAAATGTAGTAGTAGTAGTAGTAGTAGTAGTAGTAGTAGTAGTAGTAGTAGTAGTGTTATGAGAGGGAAGGTGATTTGTTCAGACTAGCAGGGACTTAGGTGGGACAGTTAACAAAGCATTATCCAGTTTCTGTCTATTGTTGATCCCTCCCCCCACCACCACTCTGATTGGTCCATCAGACTCATTGTGAGTATTTAACATAGTTCTGCTTAGCTCCATGACACAGTCATGACACAGTTCCAGGTGTGCAAGTTCCTGAGGCTGAACTCTCTTCTTGACTAAAGGTGAAGTATAAATAGATAGATAGATAGATAGATAGATAGATAGATAGATAGATAGATAGATAGAAGGTTGATGCACCAATTGATGCAGGTTAGAGTTGTCCTATCTAAAAAAGAAGGTAATATTTTTATTTTCCATCAAAAAATACATACAATAGAGATCCAATTTGTTTTTTTTAGATTGATAGGGTACTATTGGCAATTATAAAATACCAATTGATGCAGGTTACAGTTGTCCTATCTAAAAAAGAAGGTAATATTTGAATTTTCCATCAAAAAATACATACAATAGAGATCCAATTTGTTTTTTTAGATGGATAGGGTACAATTGACAATTATAAAATACCAATTGATGCAGGTTAGAGTTGTCCTATGCAAAAAAGAAGGTCATATTTGAATTCTCCATCAAAAAATACCTACAATAGACATCCAATTTGTTTTTTAGATGGATAGGGTACAATTGGCAATTATAAAATACCAATTGATGCAGGTTAGAGTTGTCCTATGCAAAAAAGAAGATAATATTTGAATTCTCCATCAAAAAATACATACAATAGACACCCTTTTTTTTTTTTTTTTTCACGGAGAGCAGACAGCAGACGTCTGAAGGGGAACACACACTAGACACATCGGCCGCACGGAGGCGCCGCGTCAAAACATACGGCCCGTTATTTTCAATGAACTTGACTCCGCTCCGAGTTCCAGCCAGACGCGGTAGCCTCCAAGCCACGTCTTTGGGATCAAAGACGCGATTGTAGTGTCCAAGCCCCGTCTTTGGGCTCAAAGACGCGGTCCAAGCCCCCAAAGACGCGATTGTAGTGTCCAAGCCCCGTCTTTGGGCTCAAAGACGCGGTCCAAGCCCTGTCTTTTGGCTCAAAGACGTGATTGAAACGAGATTCGCGTCTGGAGCCGCAAGAAAACGTGTTTCACAGTGCTTAGAAATAAAGAGTGACTGAGGCGGGGATCGAACCGGCAACCTCCGGTCAACGGGGCGGCCACTCTAGCGACTGAGCTAAACGTTCTGCTCTGTGCCATGAATCCAGGCAGATATAACCTGCCTTTTTTTTTAAATGCTAAAAAAAAAAAGAAACGAAAAGATATATTTTCGCACTAAAAACGTTATGACACACTATAATGCCGACAATATGGTAGAATATAGCATGTTCCATTGACAATAAATAATAGTAAAATGTATCTAATAGATACAAGGACAGCACACAGCAGACTTTGCGGGTTACATGTCTCCTTTACGGCCACACCGAGTTCCAGCCAGACGCGATTCCAAGTCTCGTCTTTGGGATCAAAGACGCGATTGTAGTGTCCAAGCCGCGTCTTTGAGGTTAAAAGACGTGATTGAAACCGAGAATCGCGTCTTGAGCCGCGGTTTCGCGTCTAGAAGACGCAAAGACGTGATTGAAGTGATTGAAACCGAGAATCGCGTCTTGAGCCGCGGGAGCTCCGTCCTGGACGCAAAGCTGCGTCTTGACCGCTATTTAAGCACTGACGCGTCATGAGACGGGTCATAAGACCCGTCTTCAGACGCGGACGCAGTCTGCGACGGCTCTTGCTGAAAATGAGCCTACTACTCATTTTTGTTTTTAGAGCCCAGCTACAAAAAACATTTATTCAATTATGATCTAATATGACATTTTTCTGGAGCAGGAGCAGAGCGATTACTGAGATAGGCACAGGGGTACGTCTGGGGGGTCCCAGGTGAGGAAAGACCCCAACCAAAAGTCAGAAAGGTTATTCTGTCTGCTTCAAAAGTGTAATAAATGAACTCAGAATGTTTTAAAACCTACAAAACAATCTTAATATTAAGAAAATTGGACATTAACTGGCTGGCGTACTGTTCTGGGAGGTCCCAAACTAGATGACCCCCAGAAAGGGGGCGGGGGTCCGGAAAAGTTGGCACCCATCATTTTCTCATAGTTTGGACTCTATAGAGCCAGGATCTGCAAAAAAAACAATTTTGGCACAAAAATCCTACGGAAGTACACATCGTACCACACTAAAACCCTTCTATCAATTCTTTACAGGGTTTTTAGTTTTTTCTTTCTGCCCATGTGACAGGACAAACCCTATGAAAAGAATGTCTGCTATGTAAATTTTTGTATTGTGCATATTTAACCTGGTTAACCAGGTTTTTGTGTTTTTATGGTAGTTTTAAAGTGAAAAAGTGAGTGGATCACTTTACCCCGTTGATTTCTCTGGCACGTCTCAGTTTACCCCGATGCTGGGGTAAACTGAGACACACAACCACTTTTTTTTTTTAAACAATCATATTTTCACTGCCTTTTGTCTTGAATACATTCTGATAACTTCCATTGCTAGGAAACATCCCAAATTACTGGGAAATGTGTCAATTTTTACTGATATATCTTTTAGTTCGCCTAGAGGGGAGAAAATGTAAAACGTGTCTCAGTTTACACCGCTCTCCCCCTAGTTTATCAAATTAAAAGGTGAGTCTACTGGAATGAGAATACAACAAAGCAATCATTCTCCCCTTTTATTTGTTGTAAAAAGCTGAACTTCCAGTTCACAATGCACCACACTGTTTTCATAGGATTTCAAATATAGGATTTTTCCTCTACACCAAATGACCAAATTAGCTGAACAAAATGCACAAAATGTTGAATTACAACACATTGTTTGCTTGTAGATTAGTATTCACTTTCTGTGAATGTTTGCCTATTATTATGACAATGATTATTATGAGGCTTCACACGGTTTGCTGGGATCCCCCTGAAACACCTAAGCCACCCCCAATTTTTACATATCATCTCTTGTCTTATTTCCGGGATTTGGCTGATCAAAGCCTTTTGCACTGGAGTGTTTACTAGCGAGTAACTTTGTTTTGTTGTTGTTTTAAATGTTTTTACCAAACACATGAAATGCACCAAACAGATACCAGTAGGCCTTTATCAATTAAAAAAACATTCACAGCCAACTTAAAATATGGATGTGCACTAATAACGCCACGAAATATTAATATTTTAATGTGATCAATTACATGAGTTTGAACAGAGATACTAGTAAGACACATGAGGGTGGATGCGACCTCAGGGTGACATGCGAGGTCGGGCCAATTCTTGACCATCTGGCCAACCACAGCGTTTCTCTGATGATTCTAGTTGTTGTCATTCTGGGGGGAGTTTGTTCATGTTTTTGTGAGGTAGGAGACACGGGGAGAACAAGCAAACTCCACACAGAAAGGCCCTATCGCCAACCCCACCTAGGGTGTGAGCGATAGGGCCTAAACATGGAGATGTGGAGAACACTATATATGGAGATAGTCCAGTCCATCATGTCATATGGGACTACCGTCATAGACAGTAGCCATTGTTAGGCCGGAGTCAATGGCTGTCTGTCTGACTGTCTGTACAGGAAGTGATGTCACATGACATACTTTTTATGCCCATATATGAGTAATTCTGTACCACATCTCCATGTTTAGGCCAAACAGGTTCGCTCCATTTCTCCACGTATAGGTCCAAATGCCCAATGTCGAGCTTGACAAGGAGGATACCGCACATTGTACCTCATCCACCCTTTCTTCTCTCTCCTTTTGGTATCTTTATCCTCCTCCTCCTTTTTTTCCTTTTTTATTCTTCTCTTTTTTCACAGCCGCCCCCATATTTACTTAAGAAAATATATATTAAATTCTAAGAACGTTTCGAGTACCAGTTTGATACAAGAGCGAATAAGCGGATCCAGGCCTAATAACTTTATATAGCCGCCCCGTTGCCACCTCCTTGTTACATTTTCTTTTCTGAGACACATTGTACCTCATCCACCTTTTCTTCTCTCTCCTTTTGGTATCTTTATCCTCCTCCTCCTTTTTTTCCCTTTTTTATTCTTCTCTTTTTTGTCTTTCTTAGTCTTGTGTATCCTTCTCTTTTGGCTACTGTCTATGACGGTAGTCCCATATGACATGATGGACTGGACTATCTCCATATATAGTGTTATCCACATTTCGTGTAGCTGCCCCGTACAGGAAGTGATGTCACAACTCGCTGACATCACACTGACATAACTCCCGTACAGAAGGAAGGTTACAGAAGGAAGGTTACGGAAAGAAGGAAGGAAGGAAGGAAGGTCACTCAAGCAGCACGGTTTTTCAGGGTATATGCGACCTTCGGTGGCAATGAAAACAACCCCCAAAAACACCACTAGAGTGCGCCATCTTAACACTCTAAACATAACAGGTCTGTATGAAGCTGTGTAAAGAGCCCCTCCCAGCCCCTCCTCTATGTTTTTTTTTAAATGGCAGCGCACCAGAGTATACAACGCGTGGATATAAACAATTCGTGGCAGATCGTTCACATTGACCTATCGTCCGGGCAAATGGTCGGATGAGACGCCACACAAAAAAATCGGAATGAAAATGCGACCTACTGAAGCGGTGTTATGGACATGGACAGTATGTTAGCAGGCTAACGGCTGGGGGCTGCCATCTTACGAGGAGCGAGGAAGAAGGAGCTGTTTAAACGGCCTGCTGCTGCATGCCTTTTCCCCAACAAAGCCTAAACTACACAAAAAAAAGCATATCAAGAATTCCATTGGGGGTCCTATAGTTGGATTCTATTCTACAGTGTTTTGTGTCTTTATAAAGTTGCTATTTTTAAACTCAAAGAACCCTCTTCATACCTGGGGGTAAAACATAATGGATAATGTTTGTTTGATTAAAGAGGCTAAAGGCTACAGGTTTGCTTTATCATTACATAATGTTGTCAGAATATGAAATGCTAACCTGCCGACACTGGTCAATGCTAATTTATATAGGAAACCACAAACAAACAAACCCGAAATGAGTAGTGTCCCTTCAGAGAGGCCCATTAGAGACACATTAGCACAAGAGGCTGTTGCTATACATATTAAAAGGGGCCCAACACATACATGTGATAATTACATATTCAGTGTGCTAAACTTGATCACACCTGAGACGCTTTGTAATGTTTCTGAATGGACTGAAAATTACTGAATGATGAAAGTCTTTAAATAGGTGGTGCCATGTTGTGTACTTTTCCTGTTTTGTTTGTGTCTATGCAGTTAACTTTAATCTATGCACCAGGTGGGGTAATAATGTGCAAATTTGCCATCTGTATTTGTTGTTTCTTCCTGAAAGCTGAAAGCCTCTGAGTAAAAGGTCTGAATGAAAAACACTGATTTAATGACATCATAAAATCATCCCCCTTTACCATATACCCTGATCATCATGTTTTAGGGTGGACAAAAATCATGGTACCCCATCTTTAAGATAACACTGGTTCTGTTCAACAGATGAAGTGTTTTGACATTTTCTTTGATGTATATGTTGTCTGAAGGGAAGTTCAGTGAATAAATGAAGTTTCAATATGTAGGCTACTGATGGGAGTCAGTCAGTACACATACTTTGTATGTGGTCTTTATGGGGAGTGGCTTTGACGACACAGTGTAGACAAAATGTGCATGTTTGGTTGGAGTTATTTGCTGTAGGCTACATTATAATAACATGCAACATGCGACCCTTTAGGGCAAGGTCGCAACAATTCTTGGCCATCTGGCCAGTGACGTATATCGGACCAGTTACCATAGGCAGTGATGTCATTACGTGCGCATCCCGCATCAAAAACTCATTCAAGTCGCCCAGGGACTCATTCATGTCATGGTCCTGGGGTCCATTGGAGTCCATGTTAAAATAATTTACTTCTTCTACTTAAGTTGCTATATTAGTTTAGTTTAGTTTTTTTTAATGTATTGTGTAAGATAAACACTGTAAAGATTTATTAATATCAGTTAAACCTGGAACAGCTAAAAACTATTTTCACTAGTGGTTCTCAAAGTGGGGTCCTGGGTCCTTGAGGGAGTTCCAGGGGGTCCCCAGATAAATGATAGTTAGGAACCAAATAGAACTTTATGGGTCTGTAACTCGGTGAACAAATGGAACCAAATGGACCTGTTCCATTTGTACTCTAGTATTTTAACATTTAATATAAATTGGGGTCCCAGTGATATAAATATAATTAAATGGGTGTCTGTAGCCTAGTGTATTTAGAAATCCTAGTTCTAAGTTCAAACATTAGCCAAATTGTAAAATAAATATAAGAAATAGGCAAACATTTGGAAAATAGCCGATCTACAAGCTCACAGCGCTCGAAAACATTGTATTGAGGACACATAAAACTTTTCTGGGACCCATTTGAATGACCACCTGTGGGTCCCGGGACCCATTACATTGAAAACCTAGTAACATCACTGCATAGGCCTATGTTTTTCTTTTATAAATGCACCAAATACTGTTAATCCTTGGTGTGTCCCAAACATAACAAATCAACTCTGTCAGGTCTTCTAAATCCCCAAATGATTACTCATATTTTCAAAATGTGTAATTCTATTAGTATTAATAGAACTGACAAAATGAATAGGTTTTGTCACAATTCTCAAAATAGGTGCTATTAGGCTATAGGCAACACAGATTGTTAATTATTACAGCAAACAAATGTCAAATTGTTAAAGGACAACTTTGTTTTTTTACAACAAGGGTTCATATTTTAGATTGTAATTATCGCGCTTACCGTGCTAAACTGTGGGGCATGCGTACGCATGGGGGCATGCGTACAAGTGGCTAAATATGTATTTTTAGACACAATAAGCCAGCAGTTTCTTTATTGATATTTACAGTAACACTTCTAGCCCCCATAAGTCACATCCAACCATGAAAGGTTGTGTTGTATCTTGGGAATGGGCTTATTCTGTGTAAAATTACATATTTAGCCACTTGTACGCATGCCCCCAACCACTGAAATAAGAATAAAAATAAAAAGAATAAAAAAAAATAGAAAGCAGTAAATGAAGTAATTTTAACACTCATATTTTATATTCTTTAATTACAATCTAAAATATGAACCCTTGTTGTAAAAAACTAAAGTTGTCCTTTAAGTCGTGTCAAAATGTGTATGTTGTTCTGTATGGGGGAGTTCAGATGTGCTGGGACTTGAAGGGTTCAACTATTGGCCAGTTTCTGTCCATTGTTGCCCCACCCACCCATTCTCTGATTGGGCCAGACTCTCTGTGAGTATTTAGCAGGACTCTGTTTATGTTTGGTGACACTTTAGTCTCTGCAAGTTGTTGGACTGAACTTGCTTCTCTTGGTTGGTGTATTTGTCACAGAAACTCAGAAAGCTACCTTTGAGAAATGGCTTTATTACAAACACTGAAGTCCTTGGTCAATGAGAGACTATCTGCAGCTGCTGAAGAGATATTTGGGACCGTTGGACAAATTGTAACAGAGTATGAGGACGAAGCGTTAAGCTTGAAGCAAGAAATCGACCACAAAAGCAGACTACTGGACATGGTTTTAAAACCATACATAAAATTATACAGAACAGGTTGGTACAATAACTACTTAATAACCCTTTTTTATGTAAGAAAATGTGTTTTAGAGTCAATAATATGTGGTTTAACTGTGTTCAATTTGTGAGACCACTGTGGTTTTAATATCCAATATGGAGTTTTGTCGGGATGAGTTCTAGTTAATATGAATTATTTCCTGGTGGTCTGGGCTCAACAACCTTTGAATAGTTTTCTGTTTACAAAGTCAAACAGCCTCTCAGAGCTTCTGACTGTGCTGTGTTATGTGTCCTGTTTTGAAAGCACGTCAGACCAGTTGTGGGAATGGGGTGGAGGATATATTGTTGAAATGTTAAAATACATTGTTACTCATACAGGGGGAAGCCTTTACTTTACTTAGTTTTCTAGCCAATTTCTTGCACTGCATGTGGTAAAGGCTGTTTTCACAAGGCTTAACCAAAACACACATGAGTACAGTATGTGATAAAGGCTTTAATCAAATGGGTGGTCTAAAACCACACATGAAGACAGGGGAAAGCATTTGGTTTAAGTTAGTTCACACAGACACATTCAGTCTAAGCCAGAATGACAAAGAAAAGGCCACTAAAGCAGGGAGCGTGTAGCTGTTACTACATGTCATCTTTTCGACACCCGACTCTAACCCCCACCCTAACCTCCTTGGAGTGAGTCGCTAACCCTCCGGTCGAAATGATGGTTGTTCGAAAGAGCGCGATTTCCCCCTAAAGCAGAAGAATGATGTAATCTGATTCAACATGACTGAATAAAATAAACATGACTAGTTTCTTGTGATGGCTTTGCATGCTCCAGAACAGCAGAATAGTGTCTGTACACATTTGTCAGAATTTAACAATCATATTAGTCAGATTCTCCATTGGCTCCCATGTAAAATGTTGTGGGAAACATTATTTTTTTCTGTTTCCTGATGCTGCCTGCCTCTCCTTTGAAAACAATGCTATACTTCATCACAAAGCATGCAATATTTTCTGTACGGACATTTATTGTGGCCTGCGCGCTGTGCACGCCATGCATGATGGACGCACTGAAACCACTACTTTATGAAAGCAATCAATGAGTTCAAGTTTGTTTAACTATTACACCAACGTCCTTATTATTCAAGTTCTTATTATTCAAGTCCTTATTATTAAAGCTTTCATGCTATTCCTTCATTCCAGATCAGAGTGTGGAGTCCAGTCTGCAAGTGAAGATCAATTCTCCAGCCAGGACTGTTTCTATTAAACAGGAACCTGAAGACCACCTTACACAGGAACATGAAGACCACCAGCATCTTAGTAAGTTTCAAGCACTCTGTATTTGTATTGTATCGGTGAAAGTGGGCCGGTAATGAGGGTACTAACCTGCTGTTACTTGTTATGCCAAATGATTCCTCCCCACGCACATTTGTGACACTGGTTATATGAATCAATACCTGCTTCCACCGCAAATTTAAAATTGAGAATATTACTTTTTCAACTGAACTGAGGTTCTGCTTTGGAGGCACAACATTCAAATGTCATGGAGTCTCATGAGTCTTATGTTTTCTTAGACTTCCTGCACGTCTCTGTGTGTAAAGAGGAGGTTTCCCCTGAAGAAGAGTGGAGTTGCAGTCTGGTCCAGGAGGAACCACAACCTCCACAGATGAAGGAGGAACAGGAGGAGCCACTTGAAGTACTAGAGGAAGCTGGTTTGTCAACGTTGACATTACTAGCAGTGAAAAGTGAAGGTGACGATGAAAATAGAGAGACAGCGCCTGTAGCCAGCACCTCACCTGAACACATGAAAACACAAGCTGATTTAGAAGAGTGTGGAGAATCACAACCACCTAGTGATGACCATCTTCTCTCTTCACACTGTTCTGAATCAGAAACTGAAGACAGTGATGAGTGGGAGAAGACCAGGGGAGATCAGTCAGCTTTAAACACACTGAAATCACACAAGACACACAATGTGGGAGGACCGTGCAAGCTGTCCCAGGACCTGAAATCATCAAAACAAACTCAATCCATGAGGAGTCACACAGGGAAGAAAAGTTTTAGTTGTACAGAGTGTGGCAAAATGTTTAATCTTAAGCATCATCTGAAGAGTCACACAATGATCCATACAGGCGAAAAGCCCTTTACTTGTACAGTTTGTGATAGAGGCTTTATTAGGAAAGAATATCTAAAAACACACATGATGACTCATACAGGAGAAAAGCCCTATACTTGTACCTTATGTGGTAAAAGCTTTCTTAACAAAGGTAATCTAAAAACACACACAACGACTCATACAGGCGAAAAGCCCTTTTCTTGTACAGTATGTGATAAAGGCTTTAATCAAATGTCTAGTCTAAAAACACACATGAGGACTCATACAGGGGAAAAGCCCTTTTCTTGTACAGTTTGTGGTAAAGGCTTTAATCAAAGGGGTAATCTAAAAACACACATGAAGACTCATACAGGGTAAAGCCTTTAGTGTAAGTTAGTTCACACAGACACACAAATGATCATTCAGTCTAAGCCAGCATGACCATGAAAAGGACACTAAAGCAGAGGAATCGTATAATCTCTTTTGCTTTGCTTGCTCCAGAACAGTAGAACAGTGTTTGTCCACATTTGTCAGAATTTTAGAAGTCATATTCATTATGTTAATGCAATAATTAATGTGTTGTTATGATGGGTGTTGTTTGGATTGTGAAATTGCCAGAGTATATATCTGTTAGATGAGTCAGATGAAATCCTCACTTAGTTTTTTATTTATTGAATACTTTATTAAGAGTTTGCAAAGACGTGTACAGTGATGTACAGTACAATACAAGGTCTGCTAAATGTATTTTTTGCAAGCCTATATGTTTTTTGTTTCCCTTTTCCATTGGGGGTCCTATAGTTGGATTTCTTGTTTACAATCTACAGTGTTTTGTGTCTTTGTGTGGGGGATAATGATGTTTGTTTGATTTAATAAAGGTTTCACCACTACATTTGCTTCATCATTACATAATGTTATCAGAACTTGTACCATAACTACTGTGAACAATTAACACATTCCCCGCCATTTAACAATACCTTCGTACTCTATGGTGCCTCTGGTCTCCATAGACTTCCATGTAATTCATAGTGCACGGATCATGCACACCCATGCCTAGATAATGCACCACGTGTGTCCACATTGCTCACTGCTTTCAAACAAAAAAATCCGAATGGAAATCCGTTCAGGCATTCATGAGATACAAGCCATTATGTTTTCCTAAAATGTAAACAAAGATGGCTGCCATGTTTGATAGATGGGGTTGCTATGGGGGTTAAACATGCAATTTCGCGATTTCTATCATGCCTACTACATTTTTTGGGGTCCAAAAAAATTTTTGAAAAAAATTTTTTTTTTATATATATTTTTTTTTTTTCAAAATGGCGGAAATTCTCGGGACTATCGGGCCTGGCAGGGAAAGACATTGAAATAATCTCGGGACTATCGGGCCTGGCATGCAATGAGTTAAGCAATATTACACGAGAGGGTGTGCATTATCACGGTTATCTGGCACGACAGTCTTGCTGCAGGAACGAGCCGAAGGCAAGTTCCGTGATAACCGTGTATAAGGCAGACCGTCGAGTGTAATATTGCGATTATACAACTGTTGGGTTTTTTGGGTTTTTTTTCCATGTTTTTCCCGGGTTTCTATGTTTTTTTTTTTTTTTTTACCCGCGGTCCTTGGGCTGGAATGGTTGATCAAGTGCAGCTAACCTACAGGCTGAAAGGTGAACACTGCTGCAGGGCTCCAGACAAACCAAAGTCCCATTTTAAACATTATTTTTTAATTAATTATAATAATTATTGTTGTCCTTGCTTGTAAAGAGTGCTACACAATTATTTCAGGATCCCATCCCATCAATCTGTGATATGATGAACAAACAAATGTAAACAGCACCGTGGTACAGTAAATAGAGCAATCATTACACATCATAGTTAACAGCTATAATTATAGTTTTCTTGCCCAGTCATGTCAGACTACTAGGGGCCCTCACAGACTACTAGGGGCGCTCACAGACTACTAGGGGCCCTCACAGACTTCTACTGGGCCCTCATAGACTACTAGTTGCCCTAAAAGACTACTAGGGGCCCTCACAGACTTCTAGTGGGCCCTCACAGACTTCTAGCTGGCCCTCACAGACTACTAGGGGCACTCACAGATGTCTAGTGGGCCCTCACAGACTACTAGGGGCCCTCACAGACTTCTAGTTCTATTTTAATTACTAAATGTCATTATATTATTGTTTTATTATTTCAATTATGCAGTGCAATTACAAATACAATCATACAGGAAGAAAAACATGTATAGGCATATGCGTATACACTGTATTGACCCAGCATAACACAAAAATTTGCTAATTGTTGTTTGGGTTGTTAGATTATCAGAGTATATGCCAGAGTCAGTTGAAATCATCACTTAGTTTTGATTGATTGAATACTTTATAACTTTATTAACAGTTTGCAAAGACATTACAGGGAAGTACAATACAATACAAGGTCAGCTAAATATCGAGAATTCCATTGGGGTCCTATAGTTGGATTATATTACACAGTGTTTTTGTCTTTATAAAGTTGCTATTTGTAAATTCAAAGAACCCTCTTCATACCTGGGGGTAAACATGGATAATGTTTGTTTGATTGAAGAGGCTAAAGGTTTCACCACTACAGGTACTCACTACAGGTTTGCTTTATCATTACATAATGTTGTCAGAATATGAAATGCTAACCTGCCGACACTGGTGAATGCTAACTTATATAGGAGACCACAAACAAACAAACCCAAAATGAGTAGAGGCCCATTAGAGACACATTAGCACAAGAGGCTGTTGCTATACATATTAAAAGGGACCCAACACATACATGTGATAATTACAGATTCAGTATGCTAAACTTTATCACACCTGAGATGCTTTGTAATGTTTCTGAATGGACTGAAAATTACTGAATGATAAAAGTCTTTAAATAGGTGGTGCCATAGTTGTGTACTTTTCCTGTTTTGTTTGTATATGAAGTTAACATCAATCTAATAGACCACCAGGTGGGGTAATAATGTGCGAATTTGCCATATTATGTAATTTGTGGTTTCTTCCTGAAAGATGAAAGCCTCTGAGTCAAAAGGTCTGATCGAAAAACACTGATTTAAAGACATCATAAAATCATCCCCTTTTACCATAGACTATACCCTGATCATCATGTTTTAGGGTGGAAAAACCATGGTACCCCATAAGATAAAACTTGTTCTGTTCAACAGATGAAGTGTTTTGACATTGTCTTTGCTGTATATGTGTGTGCAGTAACATTTGTCTGAAGGGAAGTTCAGTGAATAAATTAAGTTTCAATATGTAGGCTACTGATGGGAGTCAGTCAGTACACATACTTTGTATGTGGTCTTTATGGGGAGAGACGTTGACGTTCACACAGTGTAGACAAAATGTCCATGTTTGGTTGGAGTTGTTTATTGTAGGCTACAGTATAATAAACTGGTGAGACGCCTCAGTGTGACATGCAACCCTTTAGGGCGAGGTCGCAACAATTCTTGGCCATCTTGCCAGTGATGTATATCGGACCAGTTACAATATGTTTTTCTTATCTATTCTATTAGTATTAATAGAACTGACAAAATGAATAGTCACAATTCACAAAAATAGGTGCTATTATAGGCAACATAGATTGGTAATTATTACAGCAAACAAATGTCAAATTGTGAAGTTGTGTCAAAATGTGTATTCTGTATGGGGGAGTTCAGATGTGCAGGGACTTGAAGGGTTCAACTATTGGCCAGTTTCTGTCCATTGTTGCCCCACCCACCCATTCTCTGATTGGGCCATCAGACTCTCTGTGAGTATTTAGCAGGGCTATCTGTTCAAGTTTGGTGACACTTTAGTCTCTGCAAGTTGTTAAGGACTGAACTTGCTTCTCTTGGTTGGTGTATTTGTCACAGAAACTCAGAAAGCTACCTTTGAGAAATGGCTTTACTACAAACACTGAAGTCCTTGGTCAATGAGCGACTATCTGCAGCTGCTGAAGAGATATTTGGGACCGTTGGACAAATTGTAACAGAGTATGAGGACGAAGCGTTAAGCTTGAAGCAAGAAATTGACCGCAAAAGCAGACTACTGGACATGGTTTTAAAACCATACATAAAATTATACAGAACAGGTTGGTACAATAACTACTTAACCCTTTTCTCATGTAAGAAAATGGGTTTTAGAGTAAATAATACGTTGTTTAACTGTGTTCAATTTGTGAGACCATTGTGGTTTTAATATCCATGAGTATATTAATTATTTCCTGGTGGTCTGGGCTCAACAACCTTTTAATAGTTTTGTTTACAAAGTCAAACAGCCTCTCAGAGCTTCTGACGGTGCTGTGTTATGTGTCCTGTTTTGAAAGCACGTCAGACCAGTTGTGGGAATGGGGTGGAGGACATATTGTTGAAATGTTAAAATACATTGTTACTACAATTTTGTGAGACACACAAGACTCATACAGGCGGAAGCTTTACTTACTTAGTAAAGCGAGAAGCCAATTTCTTGCACTGTATGTGGTAAAGGCTGTTTTCACAAGGCTTAACTAAAACACACATGAGTACAGTATGTGATAAAGGCTTTAATCAAATGGGTGGTCTAAAACCACACATGAAGACATGGGAAAGCATTTGGTTTAAGTTAGTTCACACAGACACATTCAGTCTAAGCCAGAATGACAAAGAAAAGGCCACTAAAGCAGGGAGCGTGTAGCTGTTACTACTTGTCATCTTTTCGACACCCGACTCTAACCCCCACCCTAACCTCCTTGGAGTGAGTCGCTAACCCTCCGGTCGAAATGATGGTTGTTCGAAAGAGCGCGATTTCCCCCTAAAGCAGAGGAATGATATAATCTGATTCATGACTGAATAAAATAACTAGTTTCTTGTGATGGCTTTGCATACTCCAGAACAGCAGAAAATTTAAGTCATATTAGTCAGATTTTCCATTGGCTCACATGTCAAATGTTGTGAGAAGCACTACAATGCTATACTTCATCACAAAGCATGCAATATTTTCTGTACGGACATTTATTGTGGCGTGCACAGACATTTTTCTTCATGAAAGCAATCAATGGGTTCAAGTTGATTAACTATTACACCAATGTCCTTATTATTCAATTAGGGAGTCTTACTGGTTATTAAATATTTCATGCTATTCCTTCATTCCAGAACAGTGTGTGAAGTCCAGTCTGCAGGTGAAGATCAGTTCTCCAGCCAGGACTGTTTCTATTAAACAGGAACCTGAAGACCACCTTAAACAGGAACCTGAAGACCACCTGCATCTCAGTAAGTTTCAAGCATTCTGTCTTTGTATTGTATTGGTGAAAGTGGGCCGGTACTGAGGGTGCTCACTAACCTGATGTTACTTGATGCCAAATGATTCCTCCCAACATTTGTGACACTGGTTATCTATATGAATCGATACCTGCTTCCACCACAATTTAAAATTTAAAATTGTAATCTGTTTTCAAGACACAACTCTGAACTGAGGTTCTGCTTTGGAGCTACAACATTCAAATGTTATGGAGTCTGATGAGTCCTTATACATTTTTTCTTAGACTTCCTGCACGTCCCTGTGTGTAAAGAGGAGGTTTCCCCTGAAGAAGAGTGGAGTTGCAGTCTGGTCCAGGAGGAACCACTGTCACCACAACCTCCACAGATGAAGGAGGAACAGGAGGAGCTACTTGAAATACCAGAGGAAGCTGGTTTGTCAACGTTGACTTTACTAGCAGTGAAAAGTGAAGATGATGATGAAAACAAAGAGACAGCACCTGTAGCCAGCACCTCAACTGAACACATGAAAACACAAGCTGATGTAGAGGCCTGTGGAACATCACAACCACCTAGTGTTGACCATCTTCTCTCTTCACACTGTTCTGAATCAGAAACTGAAGACAGTGATGAGTGGGAGGAGACCAGAGGAGATCGGTCAGCTTTAAACACACTGAAATCACACAAGACACAACATGTGGGAGGACAGTGCAAGCTGTCCCAGGACCTGAAATCATCAAAACAAACTCAATCCATGAGGAGTCACACAGGGAAGAAAAGTTTTAGTTGTACAGAGTGTGGCAAAATGTTTAATCATAAGCATAATCTGAAGAGTCACACAATGATCCATACAGGGGAATGGCCCTTTTCTTGTACCGTTTGTGGTAAAGGCTGTTCTAGCACAAGTAATCTAAAAACACACATGATGACTCATACAGGAGAAAAGCCCTTTTCTTGTACAGTATGTGACAAAGGCTTTAATCACATGGGTCATCTAAAAACACACATGAGGACTCATACAGGGGAAAAGCCTTTTTCTTGTACAGTATGTGGTAAAGGTTTTCTTCACATGGGTAATCTAAAAACACACATGAGAACTCATACAGGGGAAAAGCCTTTTTCTTGTACAGTATGTGGTAAAGGCTGTCTTCACATGGGTAATCTAAAAAAACACATGATGACTCATACAGGGGAAAGGCCATGTTCTTGTACAATATGTGATAAAAGCTTCAATCAAATGAGTACTCTAAAAACACACATGAAGACTCATACGGGGTAAAGTCTTTAGTTTTAAGTTAGTTAACACAGACACATAAATGATCATTCAGTCTAAGCCAGGATGACAATGAAAAGGACACTAAAGCAGAGGAATCATATAATCTCAACACGACTTAATAAAATAAACATCGATAGTTTCTTTTGATGGATTTAGCTTCGCTTGCTCCACAACAGCAGAACAGTGTTTGTCCACATTTGTCAGAGTTTAACAACTCATATTCATTAAGGTTAATGCAATAATTATTTCATTGCTAAAACGTGTGTAATTTGGATTCTGAAATTGCCAGAGTATATATTTGGTAGATGAGTCTGGTGAAATCATCACTTAGTTTTGATTGATTGAATACTTTATTAACAGTTTGCAAATACATGTACAGGGAAGTACAGTTTTTTTTTCAAGAAAGCCTATGGCTTGTTTCCATTTCCATTGGGGGTCCTATAGTTGGATTACTTGTTAACATTCTACAGTGTTTTGTGTCTTTCTAAAGTTGTTTTGTAAACTCAAGGAACCCTCTTTATACCTGGGGGAAACATATTGATAATGTGTGTTTGATTTAATAAAGGTTTCACCACTACAGGTCCTCTGTGTGTGCTTTATCATTACATAATGTTATCAGAACATTTACCATAACTACTGTGAACAACACAAGAATAATCACTGCTTCATTTTATGTACGTGCACGGGATCAGGCAGATTTTTTCAGACCGAATGCGAGACGTGAGCACTGCACGTCTGACTGCTTTGACTCTCAGATGCGAGCTGCTGTGAGCTTGTAGATCGCCAATTTTGGCGTGCAACACGGTGTGATGACGAAGGGTTTACCATCGAACGGCCAAGCGGGTGAACGGATGTATTTCCGATTTACCATCCAGAACAGAAGAACAGTGTCTGTCCACATTTGTCAGAATTTAACAAGTCATGTTCATTAATATTAATGCAATAATTATTATGTTCATTGATATGCATGTAATAATGGAGTGTAGCTGTTCACTGTGTTGACATGTGTGTTGTTTGCGTTGTTAAATTAGAGTATATATTTAGTGCCATAGTCAGTTGAAATCATCACTTAGTTTTGATTGATTGGATACTTTTTTTAACAGTTTGGAAAGACAATAATTTGGAAGTACAATACAAGGTCTGCTAAAATGATGTGTTCAATAAAGCCTATGGCTTTTTTCAATTTCCATTGGGAGTCCTATAGTTGTATTACTTTTTTTTGTAAACTCAAAGAACCCTCTTGGGGGGATATTGGTAAAGTTTGTTTGATTTAATAAAGGTTACTACATGTACGCTGTGTGTGCTTTATCATTACATAATGTTATCAGAATATGTACCATAATTACTGCAACTCGCAAACCACCAATATTAGTCGACTTTACAGTAAAACAAGGCCAAAGTGGCTTATACTAAGTGGACAACACTGCTTCTGAGGCTCTGAGCAGGACCAGTGTGTTGATGTAGGAGTATAAACAGTAACACCTCCTCCCACCTCCTCACAGCTCTCCTCCAGTATAAACAACACCTCCTTTTTGTCTTGGAGTGGAGAAACACCTCCTCCCAGCTCTCCTCCAGTTAACTGCAGTCAGGTCATTTCAATGTGAAAGCCTCATAACACCTTGATGATGATGATGGGCCATCATCAGAGAAACATTTACATAGACACAAGTTTTGTCTTCATCAACACACAGACTATTTTGTCTTCGCAAAAGAAAGAAAACCCAGAGATGTTAATAGTTTATAAAGAGATCAAATTAAAAGGTGAGTCTACTGGAATGAGAATACAACAAAGCAATGATTTCCATCGTCCCCTTTTATTTGTTGTAAAAAGCTGATCTTCCAGTTCACAATGCACCACACTATTTTCATAGGATTTCAAATAAGTATAGGCTAAAACAGGTTAACATAGTGAAGCTACATGAACCACTTTGTTGTTGACTGTTCAACCTTTTTTCCTTTACGCCAAATGACCAAATTAGCTTATGTAAAAGCTCACAACGTGTTGAATTGCAACACATTGTTTGGTTGTAGATTATTATTCACTTTCTGTGAATGTTTGCCTATTATGACTATGATAATAATTATTATGAGGGTTCACATGGTTTGCTGGGATCCCCCTGAAACACCTAAGCTACCCCCATGTTTACATATCATCTCTTGTCTTATTACTGGGATTTGGCTGATCAAAGCTCTTTGCGCTGGAGTGTTTACTTTTACCAAACACATGAAATGCACCAAACAGAAACCAGTAGGCCTGTATCAATTAAACCTACTTTACAAATATGTAAGTATAGTTGTATTAATAGAACTCTAAGCTAAATAAATAAATAAACAAACAAACAAAGGTTTTGTTCAAGAATGGGCGTTAAAGACCTTTTTGCAAGACTGCTAAACATTACAGCAATCAAATGTCAAAATGTGTATGTTTTACTGTATGGGGGAGTTCAGATGTGCAGGGACTTAAAGGGTTAACTATTGTCCAGTTTCTGTCTATTGTTGCCCCACCCACCCATTCTCTGATTGGACCATCAGACTCTCTGTGAGTATTTAGCATGCTCTGTTTATGTCTGGTGACACTTGAGTCTCTGCAAGTTGTTAAGGGCTGAACTATATTCTTTTGGTTTGTTTATTTGTCAGAGAAATTCAGAGAGCTACCTTTGAGAATGGCTTTACTACAAACACTGAAGTCCTTGGTCAATGATAGACTATTTGCAGCTGCTGAAGAGATATTTGGGGCCATTGGACACATTGTAAGAGAGTACGAGGACGATGCTTTCAGCTTGAAGCAAGAAATCAACCACAAAAGCAGACTTCTGGACATGGTTTTAAAACCATACATCAAATTATACAGAGCAGGTTGGTACAATAACTACAACACACTTGTTTTCATGTAAGTAAGTAAGTGTTCAATTTGTGAGACTGTTGTGGATTTAATATCTGTGATGGAGTTTTGTGGGGATTAGTTCTAGTTCATTTATATTAAACCTTCCCCTGTGGTCTCTGGTCTGGGCACAACAACCTTTCAATAGTTTTCTGTTTACAAGTCAAAGCCTCTCAGAGCTTCTGACAGGGCCATGTTGTGTGTGCTGTTTTGAAAGCATGTCAGACCAGTTGTGGGAATGGGATAGAGGATATGTTGTTGAAATGTTAAAATACATTGTTACTCCAACTTTAATTTGTTGCCATTTCTTTAATCAAATGGGTACTCTAAAAACACACAAGACACAACACACAGCATTTAGTTTTCTTTGGAGCCTAGTTAGTGAAAAGCCAATGTTGCACTGTATGTTTTCACAAGGGTCAACTAAAAACACCCACATGAGTAATCCAAAAAAAAGATCATTCAGTCTAAGCCAGAATGACAAAGAAAAGGCCACCAAAGCAGAGGAATGATATCATCTCGTTTCTTGTGATGGCTTTGCATGCTCCAGAACAGAACAGCAGTGTTTGTCCACATTTATCAGAATAAGCCATATTAGTCAGATTCTCCATTGGCTCCCATGTAAAATGATCCTGCCTCCATCTCCTTTGAAAACAATGCTATACTTCACAACGCATGCAATATGTTCTGTACAGACATTTATCGTGGCATGCACGCTGTGCAAGATGGACACACTGCAACCATTTTGCAACCAAGTTTATATTCACATTACACCAATGTCTTTATTATTCAAGTCCTTATTACTAAAGTTTCCATGTTATTCCTTCATTCCAGATCAGTGTGTGGAGTCCAGTCTGAATGTGAAGATCAGTTCTCCAGCCAGGACTGTTTCTATTAAACAGGAACCTGAAGACCACCTTAAAGAGGAACATGAAGACCACCTGGAACTCAGTAAGTTTCCAGCACTCAGTCTTTGTATTGTATTGGTGAAAGTGGGCCGGTACTGAGGGTACTCACTAACCTGCTGTTACGTGTTATGCCAAATGATTCCTCCCCACACACATTTGTGTGTTGTATCCTACTGATTCACCTGTCAGTGAGGAGCCTCCACCGGGAGGAAGTAGAGACTCCGTCCAGTCCTCTCCGCCCCAACAGTCTCTACTCTCTCACTTTCTCCAGTAGAACACTGGTTATCTATCCAAACATGCTCTTCCACCGCAATGTATAAATGAGAATATTAATGAGTAAAGAGTAATCTGTTGATACTTTTTGTTGATACTGAGGTTCTGTTTGCCTGAGGTTCTGAGGCACTGCATTCAAATGCTATGGAGTCTCATGGGTCATCATAAATATATATGTTTTTCATAGACTTCCTGCACGTCCCTGTGTGTAAAGAGGAGGTTTCCCCTGAAGAAGAGTGGGGCTCCAGTCTGGTTCAGGAGGAACAACAACTTCCACATATTAAAGAAGAACAGGAGGAAGAGGCTGGTGGGTCAACATTGACATTACTAGCAGTGAAAGGTGAAGGTGATGATGAAAACAGAGAGACAGCGCCTGTAGCCAGCACCTCAACTGAACACATGACAACACAAGCTGATGTAGAGGACTGTGGAACATCACAACCACCTAGTGATGAACATCTTCTCTCTTCACACTGTTCTGAATCAGAAACTGAAGAAAGTGATGAGTGGGAGGAGACATGGGGAGACCAGTCAGCTTTAAACACACTGAAATCACACAAGACACAACATGTGGGAGGACAGTGCAAGCTGTCCCAGGAGCTGAAATCATCAAAACAAACTCAATCCATGAGGAGTCACGCAGGGAAGAAAAGTTTTAGTTGTACAGAGTGTGGCAAGATGTTTAATCAAAAGGGAACTCTGAAGACACACACCATGATCCATACAGGAGAAAAGCCCTATACTTGTACAGTTTGTGGTAAAGGTTGTGTTAGCACAAGTCATCTAAAAACACACATGATGACTCATACAGGAGAAAAGCCCTTTTCTTGTACCATTTGTGGCAGAGGCTGTGTTAGCGCAGGTAATCTAAAAACACACATGATGACTCATACAGGAGAAAAGCCCTATACTTGTACCGTATGTGGTAAAGGTTTTCTTAAAACAAGTTCATTCAGATAACTTACGATATGATTAACAATGTTTATTATTGATGAGTATTACAAGTGTATATATAACATTTTGACTTGGCGTCGGCTCTGCTTCCCCCTGCTCAGCGCAGCCCGGAAGAACATCATTAACCATTAGGAGCAGGGGGATATAAATATATAAATATATAAACACCCCCCATGGGGGACAGAATTAGCAGAGCCTACTGGTGGAGCTGGGGAGGCGGTGGGGGCAAGCAAGCGCATGGCACAACAGCCTGGAAGGCAGCAGCAAGAGAATGACAGCCTGAGGGGGTTACATAGCTTGGCAAGAGATCAGCTGACTGCCAGCAGGCTGCCACGTCGCCTGTGACGTAGACTGCGTAATAGTATAGTAACAGACTTAAAGCAACATAGTGCGCAGTGACCCCTCAAGTGTATCTGTATGAACCAATTCTGCTGCGCTACATACATTTCATTCAGATAACTTACGATATGATTAACAATGTTTATTATTGATGAGTATTACAAGTGTATATGTAACATTTTGACTTGGCGTCGGCTCTGCTTCCCCCTGCTCAGCGCAGCCCGGAAGAACATCATTAACCATTAGGAGCAGGGGGATATAAATATATAAATATATAAACACCCCCAACACGCAGAACCAAGAACGCCCTACGGCAAAGTGACTCACCGATTCATCCTAGCGGATATCCCACTGCTCCTCAGTGGAGACACAGTGACGAAATGCAAGCTAGCATTTCTGGATCCTACTAGGATATACTAACATTATGTGGGAGAACTATGTGAGATGGCGCAACCAGCCGTGTGACATCTTCGCGGATATCCCACTGCTCCTCCTTGGAGGTGCAGTGACGAATGCAGCTAGCATCCTGGATCCAGCTAAGACATACTAACATTATGTGGAAAAATCTATGTGAACTGGCGCAACCAGCCATGCACGTCTTAGCAGATATCCCACTGCTCCTAATGGAGACACAGAGACGAATGCAACTAGCATCCTGGATCCTGATAAGACATACTAACATTATGTGGAAAAATCTATGTGAGCTGGCGCAACAAGCCGTGTGTCATCCTAGCAGATATCCCCCTGCTCCTTAGGAGACACAGAGACGAAATGCCGCTAGCATTTCTGGATCCTGCTAGGATATACTAACATTATGTGGAAATCTATGTAAGCCAGGCACTGCTCCTAAGAGACACAGTGACGTCCCACTGCTCTTAGGAGACACAGTGACGAATGCAAGCTTATGAGCCTTCAATGTGGGGTGAAGCTCCCCTCTAATACTACGCCGATCCCAACTTCTCCCCCAACACAGCGACAACCATCTGGGATCGCTAAGGCATAACTTTAGTTGCCCACACCAACAGCCATCCCTCTAATGCCAGTATAGAGGAGCATTAGGACTTAAGTGAACGTAACTCTGATGCACACGATTTCCCCCAGCTACCACCATATATTTAGTAATACTGCTTGAACCGCTCAAGCTAAATTACAACACTTGAACTCATTAAATCCTGCTAAGTTGAGATAATATTTAACATATCAGTTCCGCTGACATTTTGGATAAAGAATACATTAAGATTGATTAGAGTGAATAGATCTAAGATTGGAACCAACGAGTACTAACCATGCTTTAACTGAACGGTGATTAATGAAAATAAATATAACTATCATCCTATCACCACCAGATAACTCCTTTCCTAAAACGCTCTACGCATAATCATCCATTCGATGATCTGTCAGCCGACCCATTAAGACAGCAACATCCCCAGCCAGCATGACAGACTTTTATATCTTGACTATTAATGGAGCACCTCTCCGTAAGTAACATGCAATGGAGTTTACTTCTGAATGGCTTGTCGCACATACCGGTACATGACATCCACTGTCAACCGGCTTTTCATGGTAAGCATAACAGTAACTGAACATACTCATCCTGACAACTCCTGACCAAGACGGAGTGATATCCATGATTAGCACTAAATGATGCAACCAAGCGAACCCGTTCTCAGTCGATGTTGAGAGACCTGCCCGAGCAGAACATCTATGATGGCAACCAAGCGAACCCGTTCTGATGACGATGTTGGTAGACCTGCCTGAGCAGGATATCTAAATGAGCAGTCGGCAAAAACACTTACCCGGTGAGAATTCTGATATAGAGGGAATATTCTACTTAGTGAATTACCCATGCTATGCTAAACCTACCATGTAAATCGTATGCACCATGGCATAACTGATGCGCGATTGCCTCTTAACATTTAAGCTTATGCACATTAGCATGCCTGCTGCACCATGGCATCTTAACGTTTAACCTTATGCACCATTGGCATACCTGATGCGCCATTGGCATCTTAAACTCAACATTTAACCTCATACACCATGGTGTACCTGATGCACCATGGTATCATAACCTACCACTTAAAAACATTAAGCAGTATTGGCATACCTGATGCACAATTGCATCTTAACCTACTGGGTGATGACGACGCATTTTTTTTTTTAATATATATATATATATATATATATATATATATATATATATATATAGCCATAATATATAAATGTACTTAAATGTAATTTTTTAATATCCATTTAAATGTATCCATTATCTATTTAAAATTACTTTGTGAATAATTTATTTTAGTAATTCGTTATTTATCCATTGTGAATATAGAATTAATTCACCCAAGTAGGATACCTGAACTGAGAGCAGGGCAGAGTTTGATACCAGCTCAATTGAGAGGATTATTAACTCGATTATCCGAAGACAAACATGAAGGCTACTAGCCAACACCGGAGAAGCTATCACATCAAGCACCGAAATAAATGGAAGCTAGCTTGGCATGAACCAACAACCTGACTGCTAGCATTAGCTCCCCCACCAAGTGCACCAACCATTTGGAATGGGGAAACCATCAGTGGTGTAAGTAACTAAGCACATCCACTTAAGTACTGTACCTAAGCACACTCTTGAGGTATTTGTACTTTACTTGAGTATTTCTAATTTCCAATACTTTAACTTCTACTCCACTACAACTTGGGTTCAAATATTGTACTTTTACTCCACTACATTTATTTGAAAACTCTAGTTACTTGCAGGTGTAAATTATAATGATACAAAACACACATTAACCCACTTTAGCCCTATTTTATACCTTGGCTCACAACACGTCGCAATTTTCAAACATTTAGACTTTTACTTTTGGTACCCCAAGTACACTTTCATGCCAATACTTCCGTACTTTTACTCAAGTACATTTTGAATCCTGGACGTCTCCTTGCAATGGAGTACATCCACAGTGCAGCACCGATACTTCCACTTAAGTACAAAATGTGAGCACTTTTTCCACCCCTGGAAATCATGAAAAGCCACAGCTACCGAATGCATGCACAATACTCCAGTGCATTTAGAGCATAGACTACGTTTCCCAGAAAGCACCAGCAAGTTCAACTGATGACGTCATAGGTCAGACAGCTTGTGATTGCGGAAGCAAACAATGCTCGCACATAGCCCTAGAATGGAGAGTTGCGTCACTCCCGTTCACTTCATGGGGCCAGGTCTTCTACGCACACATCTATTGGCGTATAGTGACAAACGGCGAACCGGAAGTTTACAAAATGCATTGAAGTCTATGAGGTGTAAAGTGACAATGAACCACGTGACCAGCGCTGTTTCTGACCCCGCGGTGACACCACTCTCTGATTATACTGCTCTGTGCTCGCACATAAACCACTATGCTATGAGCTTGCGGCGATCCTTTATCCAGAAGCCAACACGGACAGACATCCTTTATAAGACTTCTCAGGGGAAGCGATTAATGAGCTTTAGTAAATCATTTCACGGGAACTTTTACAGTAACCAGCAGCAGCACTACGATGATCTATGAAGCCGCAGGACACTTTAGCTGAAGCTACGATGTAGCACTACTAGCACTTGAAAACATCGGCCACTCATAGACATAAGATAAGCGCTGGCCTGGCATGACGGCCAGATAGTGCATGACTGCATTTGGGCTTCACAATACATTAAACATATAAACCCAAGGTGAGACATAAGCATTAAGCAATAATACAGCCCACAGAGACGAAATCATTTAAAACAAGCTGCACAACGAATATCTCCGTTGCCAGATCCTGTGAGTGAAACAAGCGACCAGTCTATGCCCAAAGTTTCGCCACTTGAGCTCTATAACTTAAGCTATTCCTAATAAATAATTAAAACAAATGTTGAAGCGAGCCAAATAAGCAACTACCCTCCAGAACCAAGACCAAACAAGGAAACCCACAGCTAGAGACCTCACATGAATACAATACCAAGTCGCTTATAATGAGCAGACATGGCAACACTGTCAACCAGTGTCTGCCACCATATGAATGCAATCAAAGTTCGTCGCCGGACTTTTATGCCAAGTTTGCCAGCTAATGCCAGCAGACTACAACCGGCAGCAGTTTTGGAGCTGTTGGAAGTAGGCTATTTCGTGTAGAGACCCCTTAACACACCATAGACTGAAAAACAACAACGCAGAGGTTTGAAGATAGCGAACTACGTTACCCATATAGCTCAGTATGCGCAGAGGGGTGCGCAGCATATCTCGCAGCATGACGTTACTAGGAGGCGAACTCACGCTGGCTAGCTGGATGCTAACAACGAGTGGGTTGTTAAATACTACACAAGTTATAAGCTGGCAGTCTCTACATCAACAGGATGAGAGCTCCTGGCTAACGCTGACTGAATGGAATGAGCTATTGCTCATGGCTGCAGAGGCTACTAGCAAACAAGCCACTGATCCTGATGAATTCTATGGTTTCTGAGCTAACTTTAGCAACGACCCGACTTGCTAACGCTAAACAGTTCAATAAAATATATGGAACAACGAGGTGAGAAATAAACAAACAACCCACAATATACACAAGTTTCCCTTCTCTTTCTGCCGGCAGCCCGGCAATGCTAGTACCAACAGTTGCTTGAACAGCTAACCACTGACATGGTTAAGTTCCCAAAGCCCAGAGGGAATGATATCCTCATAATTATGAAACTTGAACCTGACAAGAATAACAACCACAATCAACCACTGTTCCTGAGCAAAGCCCACAAGCACATTTAAATTAGCTTTAGCAACAACGACTGCCACATAAGACTGTAGCACTGCAGAATTCAGCTGTAATTAGAATTCAGCAGCGCGATACCAGAATCAAACAATCCCAACGTTTTTTCCATACAACCTGGCCTTGATCACAGCTTAGACCGCAGCTAATAACACAGTTGAGCAACATTAAAGCAGAAACACCAGTAGCACCCGGCCAGCTAGGCACAGCAACCAGCCTCACACCATGAGGCATTGTAACTTGGCAAGCAAGCGCATGGCACAACAGCCTGGAAGGCAGCAGCAAGAGAATGACAGCCTGAGGGGGTTACATAGCTTGGCAAGAGATCAGCTGACTGCCAGCAGGCTGCCACGTCGCCTGTGACGTAGACTGCGTAATAGTATAGTAACAGACTTAAAGCAACATAGTGCGCAGTGACCCCTCAAGTGTATCTGTATGAACCAATTCTGCTGCGCTACATACATTAATCTAAAAACACACATGAGGACTCATACAGGCGAAAGGCCATTTTCTTGTTCAGTTTGTGGTAAAAGCTTTGCTCAAACGAGTTCTCTAAAAACACACATGAAGACTCATACAGGGGAAAGCATTTAGTTTAAGTTAGTTCACACAGACACATAGAGGATCTTCATGACTCAATATAATAAACATTGATAGTTTCTTGGATTGGGTTTTGCTTTCCTTGCTCCAGAAAAGTAGAACAGTATTTGTCCACATTTGTCATATTAATTGTGGTAAAGGCTGTGTTAGCGCAAGTAATCTAAAAACACACATGAGGACTCATACAAGCCCTTTTCTTGCACAGTATGTGGTAAAGGCTGTCTTCACAAGGGTGATCTTTAAAAAACACATGGTGAACACAGGTGAAAAGCCTTTTACTTGTACAGTATGTAATAACTATAGTCAAGGAACCCTCTTTATACCTGGGGAAACATATTGATAATGTGTGTTTGATTTAATAAAGGTTTCACCACTAAAGGTCCTCTGTGTGTGCTTTATCATTACATAATGTTATCAGAACATGTACCATAACTACTGTGAACAATACAAGAATAAGTTGACTTGACTAGCAGTGAAAAGTGAAGATGGTGATGAAAACAGAGACATAGCACCTGTAGCCAGCACCTCAACTGAACACGTGAAAACACAAGCTGGTGTAGAGGACTGTGGAGAATCACAACCAACTAGTGATGATGACCAGCTCCTAACTTCTGAATTGGACACGGAAGACAGCGATGAGTGGGAGGAGACCAGGGGAGATCAGTCTGCTTTAAACACATTGCAATCACACAAGACACAACATGTGGGAGGACAGTGCAAGCTGTCCCAGGACCTGAAACAAACACACTCCGAGAAGGTTCACACAGGGAAGAAAAGTTTTAGTTGTACAGAGTGTGGAAAAATGTTTAATCGTAAAGCTCATCTGAAGACTCACTCAATGATCCATACAGGTGAATGGCCCTTTTCTTGTACCGTTTGTGGTAAAGGTTGTGTTAGCACAAGTAATCTAAAAACACACATGATGACTCATACAAGAGAAAAGCCTTATACTTGTACCATATGTGGTAAAAGATTTCTTAACAAAATGAATCTAAAAACACACACACAATGAATCATACTGGTGAAAAGCCCTTTTCGTGTACAGTCTGTGGTATAGGCTGTGTTAGCGCTTACAATCTAAAAATACACATGATGACTCATACAGGTGAAAAGCCATTTTCTTGTACAGTATGTGGTAAAGGCTTTAATCGAAT
This sequence comes from Nannobrachium achirus, assembly GCF_963921795.1. Lineage (NCBI taxonomy): Eukaryota > Metazoa > Chordata > Actinopteri > Myctophiformes > Myctophidae > Nannobrachium > Nannobrachium achirus. The sequence continues at coordinate 300,628 of NW_027664633.1, forward strand.
GGGTAGTCTAAAAATACACATGAGGACGCACACAGGGGAAAAGCCCTTTTCTTGTACAGTATGTGTTTAATCGAATGGGTAGTCTAAAAAGACACATGAGGGCTCATACAGGAGAAAGGCCCTATACTTGTACTGTTTGTGGTAAAAGCTGTGTTACGGAAGGTCATCTAAAAATACACATGAGGACGCACATGTGGTAAAGGTTGGCATACCGCTAAATATCTAAAAAGACACATGAGGACTCATACAGGCGAAACGCCTTATCCTTGTACAGTATGTGGTAAAGGCTGTCTTCACATGGGTCATCTAAAAAGGCACATGAGGACGCATACATAGTCTAGGACCTGGCTAAGATATGTATGCGCTTAATTTAGGAGAGAATATCTCAACTGTTCTTGGCTAATATGACCCCTGGGAACAACTTAAGAACTTTGCGAAATTCTCTATCCGGGGCGAAATACCCGAAAATGACCACGCCCTTTTAAAAATGACCACAACTTCCAATATGGCTTTATCTTCTAAACCGTTGGGGCTACACATTTTCTGAAGTGCTCAAAATGTTCAGAATACCAATGTTTAGGGGGACATATACGTGTGTAACATTTCTAATTTCGATATTTTATGACAAAACAACTAAGAAACGCTAAAAACAGGCAACTTCTCATTGTCCACGGCCTTAGGGACGTTTTTTGCACTAATCAGTGTAAAACCATCAAACTTGTCCCAGATGTAACCCAGAGCATGCTCTAATGATTTAGGAAGGGTGCCCAGCGACTCTTCAGGGTCATCATTGTGGCCAAATCCAATATGGCTGCCATCTCAAAACAGTTTTGGCTATAACTATTGAACCAGATGAGCTATGCAAACTTGGTGTCTATTTCATGTTTTCTGGGCATTTTAAACATGTTGGAATGCTTATCTTTATGATTGGGTGGGTCAGAACCAATTTGCATATTTCAAAGATAATGACGTTTATATACAACATTTTTGCTGAACATTGTTACACAATATTGTACTGGCTGTGTCTACTCTTATATTGTTTCAATAAAATTGCATCTAAGGTGCGACGTTGGTGTAGTGGTTAGTGCATATGCCCAGCCCTTCATACGGAAGGTGAGTGGTTCAAACCCTGCCTAGGCTGACGTCAGCAAAGGGGAGAAGACGACAGCCAGCCCCATGGCCTCCCCAAAGTAACAAGAAATCTTAAAATGTCTTGTTACTTTCTAAAATGTTGCCAACCGGACGATGATACACGAAAGGAGAAGATACATAGGTTGTTTGTTTTCTCCAGTTTTAACTCACTCCTAGAACTCTACACTCAATCTGGATGAAACTTTATGTTACATAATGATACATGTAATAATGTATCACGATGATGTCATGAAGGCCGCAGTGTAGTATGTGAAACAGCACATGCTGACTCCATCCATCTGGATGCGTGGACGTCTGGACGTGTACACTTTTTTACGGTCTATTGGTTTGCCGCTCTGACATAATTCTCTGACATCACTGTGATGTCAGGGGACCACTCTAACAGAATGGCTTTGCCGCTCTGACGTCACGCCCTGGCTTCACTGTGATGTCACACAAACAGAGTCCCTTTTATGCCCATATATGGAGTTCCCTGATGTCATCAATATTAAGCCCATAATAAGTTGCCTGGCGGTGCCAGCCTCTATCACACACTTCACTATCGCCAGGGGGTGGTGTTGAGTGCAGTCTGGTTTATTAACCAGGCAACATAACTTCACAGGACTTCATATGGGAATGCTCATACCCATGCCCATGCCCATACAGTATGGAGGCCACATCGGCCACATACCACACTAACGGAATCCATATATGGCCAAGACAGATGGTCAAGACAGCCCATATCTGTGTGGCTGGTTCTACAGACAGGGATCTCCATCTATGGACATAAAAGGGTATGATGTGATGTCAGATGTCATAGACATCATAGGACTTTCACATAACAAATAACTGAGTAAGCATGTTTGGGCTCTCACAGCATATCTCCATATAAAGTACATGGATCTCCATATACGGGTACTACGGGTCTCCATATATGGGTAACTGGTCGATATACATCAGTGGCCAGATGGCCAAGACATGGCGCGACCTCGCCCTTTAGGGTGAGGTCGCTTGTCGCCCTGAGGCATCTTACTCGTAATAAGCTAATTAGAGTGCAAGTGCTCTACCCTTGTGTGTCCAATGCTCAAGAAGCATATAATAGACACAATGTTTGCTAAAAGGTGGCAAAGATTAAGTAAGGTACAGTAAAATACATTTTCAGATACACGTCATCTTTGAAATATGTTGAGATACACCCAGACATAAAGACAAGCATTCCAACATGTTTCTAATGGTCAAAAACATGAAATAGACACCAAGTTTGCATTTGTAGCTCATCTGGTTCAATAGTTATAGCCAAAACTGTTTTGAGATGGCGGACATATTGGATTTGGCCACAATGATGACCCTGAAGAGTCGCTGGGCACCCTTCCTAAATCATTAGAGCATGCTCTGGGTTACATCTGGGACAGGTTTGATGGTTTTACACTGATTAGTGCAAAAAATGTCCCTAAGGCCCTGGACAATAAGAAGTTGACAGTTTTTAGCGTTTCTTAGTTGTTTTGTCATAAAATATCGAAATTAGAAATGGTACACACATATATGTCCCCCTAGAAATTGGTATTCTGAACATGTTGAGCACTTCAGAAAATGTGTAGCTCCAACGGTTTAGAAGATAAAGCCATGTTGGAAGTTGTGGTCATTTTTAAAAGGGCGTGGTCATTTTCGGGTATTTCGCCCCGGATAGAGAATTTCGCAAACTTCTTAAGTTGTTCCTTGGGGTCATATTAGCCAAGAACAGTTGAGATATTCTCTCCTAAATTAAGCGCATACATATCTTAGCCAGGTCCTCTACTAACAGGCAAAAAGCCATTTTCTTGTGCAGTTTGTGGTAAAAAACTTTTCTCAAACAGGTCATCTAAAAAAACACATGATTACTCACCGCGTTTAGTTTAAATTAGTTCACACAGACAAATAAAGGATCATGACTCAATATAATAAACATTAATTGTTTCTTGGATTGGGTTTTGCTTTGCTTGCTCCAGAAAGGTAGAACCGTGTTTGTCCACATTTGTCATATTAATTAGATTTCATGCAATAATTATGTTCATTGCTATGCATGCCATAATGTAGTATGTGTAGTAAAGTGATGACAAGCTGCTGGGTTTGTGTAGCTGTTCACTGTGTTGACATGTGTGTTGTTTGGATTGTTAAATTGTCAGAGTATATATTTGATGGAAGCCAGAGTCCGTTGAAATCATCACTTACACTCTACAGTGTTTTGTGTCTTTATAATGTTTGTTTGATTAATAAAGGTTCTACCACTACATGCTCCTCTGTCAGAATTATGTACCACTACTGGTTGTACTGCTCTGCTGCTCTGCATGTTTCTTCACCATATTGTCCATGCCAAACAGAAACAAACTTTACAGTATTACCCGTATTGCTTCCAAGATCATTGGACTTCCCACACCCACACAGTCTGATATGAACGATAAGGCCATTATACGCTTAGCACTCTCAATAACAAGTGACACTGACCATCCTCTGCATCGCCACTTTGACCTAATGCCATCTGGGCGAAGATACAGAACCTTGGCGTGGCACAAAGTTCGGTTTAAAAGGAGTTTTGTCCCCTCAGCCATTGCTGCACTTAGCAATCTGCTAAACAATCGCCCCCGTCGCTAAGAGGGTATTTTCTGTGTACAGTGGGGTACTGATGACTTGTCTATGTGATATGTTTGTGTTGTTTTTGGCTATGTGTTGTTTCTTGTTTGAACAGACTGTGAAGACAAATTTCCCTTCGGGACAATAAGGATTATTATTATTACTAGAAGCTCGGGCGGCTGAGCGTCTAGTCCAACTTGGGAACGATGTGAATAGGGAATGAATGCCCTGCCCTTTAATGCAAACCCCATTATACCTGTTGTCATAGGACCCGTTTTGACTATCTGTTTGCCTGTGTCCATTTATGCCCATATATGGAGATATCTGTCTGTCTGCATCCAATGTATGCCCATATATGGAGATCTCTGCAGACACAGTGCCAGTTTCAGAAAACACTGATTTCAGACATTCGCGACTGTTCCGGAAAACCGTGTATCGGGTCGGGTCGAGGCAGGGCACTGCACTACCTGCTGCAGCAGGGAACGCGTGTGCCGAATCTGAGGCCAGTGGGAGGAACGGTTCTCGAGATACGCAGATTATATATATACACGCATACATACACACATTTATTGTAAGATAACTTCTGTGAACAAAACAGGAACACTGTTTTTTTTTTTTTTTTTTACAGCTTGAACATCTTAATGCTTAAACTATTATTGCATGATGGAAGTAAGCATTTATTTTACAGTCTGCATACCTAGTGTTTGTGGTTGCTTACAGGGCAACCAGCATACAGTCCAGCTTTGGTATTATTTAATAACAAAACCCCCAATGTCCATTGAGTTCAATGGACCTTTTCTTTCCCCTTTACAATATAATGGATTTGAAGATTGGTCAAGCTTTATTTGACATATATTTATGTAACATTTAAAATTCAAATGAGCTTTATTGGCATGAGAATACATACGTTTACATTACCAAAGCAAGTGTCAACATATAATAAAAACTATTTGAACGTTGAAAATGGGGAACATATATGGAGGGGGTACAGCATTGTGTAAACAGAGCTATGTCACATTGTGTCATTACATATACATAGAGGCAAAAATACAAAATATATAAGATGCTTCCCATGAAAACGTTGAATCTCTTTTGGATCTCGGCCTGAAAAGTGTGGGAACCACTGCTGCAGGCTCTGTGTTGCTCATTTACACTTTGTCCTGCAGATAAAACTGAACATTGTATATTTTCCTTCCATTTACATTATTCACCTCATCCACATACAACTAAACCTCCTTCATAAACCTACTCAGTCACAGAAACTGAGGTCCACAGACTTGGACCTCCTCTCTGTGCCCAAGTTATGCAACAGGTGGTGGAGCAGTATGCTTATTAGGGACATTACTGTAATGATTGGTATCGACAAAACACCAGACCAAGCAATTGCAAATGACCTTCCATCATCATTCATCATCATTCAGTGCCCGGGTAGCTCAGTCGGTAGAGCTCTCGCCTTTGTACCGCAAGGTCATGGGTTCGATTCCGGGCACCGCCAACTCAGCGTATGAGTAGCACGGCTTGGCAAGCTTTGCGGCAAGTACTCAGCAGTCCATCTCCCAGGGGTCTCCCAGGGGTCTAGCGCATTGTAACGGGGACAGACTCCCGCGTGTTACCGGCTGATACCGACAATAAGCCACTCCCGACCTACTTGTTCCATCATTCCACATTCCATCAATGGTAATGCAGATCACACCTGAACACACCTTTCACACATACACAACCTGTCCAGGTAGAGAATTGCAATGCAAATGGTATAGGCTGTTATGTCCTGGCTACACCGGTGACAGCCCTGTCACCAGTGAATCAATGCAACATGGTATGTAGGCTTACACGTAGGAGATGTCTGCGCGCTTCAGCCAACAGATCGGTAGAAGGACTCGTTGGTGCAAGGACAAATATATCAAAAAGACATATTACCTGGGCACTTCAAAAATGACTAACCATATTGGACTCTGAGGAAGACACAACGTCGAAACGTCAGTCACCCTGTCGCTCTAATAAATGAACGTGCAGACCAGTTGAGTGCTCCATCTTTTTTATCTGGGTAGTCATTTTTGAAGTGCCCAGGTAATATGTCTTTTTGATGGTATGTAGGCTATATGCATTTACATTTCATCATTCCGTGATGTGATGAACAAACAAATCGACACAGGCATACCAGCGGTTAAAGTTAATCATTTTTCCCCAAATTTAAATTCAAATGCCATGCAATATGTTTTGGAACCTCTACTTTCTCAAGATGATACAAGTCTTAATTTAAACCTGCGAGATTAGAAGTGAACAGAATTACAACACACCAATTAGCCCTGATTGAGCAAACACTATAACAGCAAACCCTGTCATACTGCCTACTCATGGTTGAGTTTATAATGTATTGTGTTTTGTTTCCTTATACTGTAATCACCCATTCTTGAGAATTTGGAACATGTACTACCAAACCATTTCAAATTATCATCATTTATTAACACACTAATTAATCTAAACATGCATTCTGACAGAAATCACCCTCGTCCCAGACAAGGATTCCCAACTTAAAACACATGTTTTTATATGTATGCACCACATTTCATTAATCCCTGGTGTGCCCCAACCATAACATGTTTAACAAAATTAAACATGTTTTAAAAATGTGTAAAAAATAAATGAATGGAGGTTTTGCCACAATTCTTAACGGGTGCTATACTTGTGCAACACAGACTGCTAATTATTACAGCAATCGAATGTCAAATTGTAAAGTCATGTCAAAATGTGTATTTTGTATTGTATGGGGGAGTTCAGATGTGCAGGGACTTAGAAACTACACTATTGGCCAGTTTCTATCTATTGTTAAGCCACCCATTCTCTGATTGGTCCATCAGACTCTGAGTGAGTATTTAGCAGGGCTCTGTTCATGATTGGTGACACTTTAGTCTCTGCAAGTTGTTAAGGACTGAACTTGCTTCTCTTGGTTGGTGTATTTCTCACAGAAACTCAGAGAGCTAGCTTTGAGAAATGGCTTTACTACAAACATTGAAGTCCTTGGTCAATGAGAGACTATCTGCAGCTGCTGAAGAGATATTTGGGGCCGTCTGACAAATTGTAACAGAGTATGAGGACGAAGCTTTCAGCTTGAAGCAAGAAATCGACCACAAAAGCAGACTACTGGACCTGGTTTTAAAACCCTACATCAAATTATACAGAGCAGGTTGGTACAATAACTTTAAACACATTTGTTTCAAGTAAGAAATGTATGTTATAAGAGTCAACAATAGCATATGTGGTTTAACTGTGTTCAATTAGTTAGACCATCATTCAATGCACATGATGGAGTTTTGTGGGGATTAGTACTAGTTAATTTATAATACTTCTTCTCTTGTAGTTTTCTATTTACAAGTCAACAACTCAGATTCTCCATTTGCTCCCATGTAAAATGTTGTGCGAAAGTTTCCTGATTCTCTGTTTCCTGATCCTGCCCACCATCTCCTTTGAAAACAATGCAAGCTAGTTCGCTAGTAGGTTTGGGATGCTTCATCACTCAAACATGCAATATTTTGTGTACGGACATTTTTTCTTTTTTATAAAAGCAATCAATGTGTTAAAATTTGTATATTACACCATAATCCTTATTATTCACTTCACAAAGTCCTTGTTCAAGTTTTCATGCTTTAATTTCTTCATTCCAGATAAGTGTGTGGAGTCCAGTCTGCAGGTGAAGATCAGTTCTCCAGCCAGGACTGTTTCTATTAAACAGGAACCTGAAGACCACCTTAAACAGGAACCTGAAGACCCACTGGATCTCAGTAAGTTTCAAGCACACTGTCTTTATTTCTGTTATTGGAGAAAGTGGGCCACAACTGAGGGTGTAAAGATGGACCCATTTTTTAAGTGGGTACAGACTTTGTTTTGTTGTTTGTGTGTCCTGCACCTGGGTACTGAATGATGCTCCAATGTTTCAGTGAACTGAGGGAACACTGCGGTAAAGTCTGATTTGTATCTTTTCCCTAGACTTCCCGCACGCCCCTGTGTGTAGAGAGGAGTGGAGCTCCAGTCTGGTTCAGGAGGAACAACAACCTCCACAGATTAAAGAAGAACAGGATGAAGAGGCTGGTGGGTCAACATTGACATTACTAGCAGTGAAAAGTGAAGGTGATGATGAAAACAGAGAGACAGCGCCTGTAGCCAGCACCTCAACTGAACACATGAAAACACAAGCTGATGTAGAGGACTGTGGAACATCACAACCACCTAGTGATGACCATCTTCTCTCTTCACACTGTTCTGAATCAGAAACTGAAGACAGTGATGAGTGGGAGGAGACATGGGGAGATCAGTCAGCTTTAAACACACTGAAATCACACAAGACACAACATGTGGGAGGACAGTGCAAGCTGTCCCAGGACCTGAAATCATCAAAACAAACTCAATCCACGAGGAGCCACACAGGGAAGAAAAGCTTTAGTTGTACAGAGTGTGGCAAAATGTTTAATCAAAAGGGAAATCTGAAGATGCACACAATGATCCATACAGGGGAAAAGCCCTTTTATTGTACAGTTTGTGATAAAGGCTTTAAGCACATGGGTCATTTAAATACACACATGAGGACCCATACAGGCGAAAAGCCATTTTCTTGTATGTACAGTTTGTGGTAAAGGCTTTACTCAAATGGGTAATCTAAAAACACACATGAGGGCTCATACAGGGGAAATGCCCTTTTCTTGTACTGTTTGTGGTAAAGGCTGTGCTAGCGCATGTAATCTAAAAACACACATGATGACTCATACAGGCAAAATGCCCTTTTCTTGTACAGTTTGTGGTAAAGGCTGTGCTAGTGCAGGTGATCTAAAAAAACACATGAGGACTCATACAGGGGAAAAGCCATTTTCTTGCACAGTATGTGATAAAGGTTTTAATCAAATGTGTAATTTAAAAACACATATGAAGACTCATACAGGGGAAAGACTTTAGTTTAAGTTAGTTCACACCGACACATAAATGATCATTCAGTGTAAGCCAGTAAGACAACAAAAAGGACACTAAAGCAGAGGAATCATATAATCTTACATATAAACATGTAATAGTTTCTTAATGGGTTTTGCTTTGCTTGCTCCAGGACAGTGGAATGGTGTCTGTCCACATTTGTCAGAATTTAACAAGACATATTCAGTAATATTCATGCAAAACATATGTTAATTGATATGCATGTAATAATGGTGTAGTAAAGTGCTGACAAGCTGCTGGGTTTGTTTAGCTGTTCACTGTGTTGACATGTGTGTTGTCTGGATTCTTAAAGTACCAGTAAGACTCCCTAATCGGGAGATAAGCGACCGTAGGTCTCGCTAGAAGAGGGCCATGTGAGAAATGAGGGGTGGGGTCTCCGCGTTGCCTTGGCGGACGAATAGGTACCGGCCCCGGCTCTCCCGGACGCTCCTAGGCCGAGTTAGGGCATTTTATGTGAGCTGCAGTGGAGGGGGTCCTCCACTGGGGGCGCCACCACTTTTGCATCCGTTCTGGAGTAGCAGGAGTGGGTGGTCCCCGGGAATTCCCCGTGAGCAGCCCCGTGGGGGTGGTCATTTGGTCATTTTTGCACATTTGGTATTTTTTTTACACCTGGGGGTCCCCCAGGGACCTGGGGGTCCCTGGAACTCCGGGGGTCCTTGGAGGTTGTAGTTTGGCAGGTAAGGAGTGTGTGTGCAAAATCTGGCATGGATCGGGGCAACGGTTGCGGAGATATGAGCAGGGCAAAAGTGTGACGTCTGACGTGTGACAGACGGACTGACTGACTGACGCACGGACACCTGGTGCTTTCTGTGTCTTAAAGTATCAGAGTAAATTTTGATAAGTCAGTTGAAAACAATAACTTAGTTTTGATTGATTGAATACTTTATTAACATTTTGCAAAGACGTGTACATGGAATTACAGTGCAATACAATTACTTGTTTACATTCGACAGTGTTTTGTGTCTTTGTTGTGTCTTGCTTGATTTAATAAAGGTTTCAACACGGCAGGTCCTCTGTCAGAATATGTATCATTATTTACAAATGAATGACATCGTTTCAGTTTTTAAATGTTTCTTCAACTACCATAAGAAATGCACCAATACCAGTATACATGTCAATCATGGTGTCTGTAGTTAGTTAAATGTGCCATATCATCATCATCATCATCAACTTTATTTGTGTAGACTTCAAGGTACATTAAAAACATACAAACACATAAAAACGTTTATCATGTTTCGACCTTATGGTCTTCATCAGGGCAAGAACTGGTTCTCAGTTCTTGCCCTTGTTTCATTTTAATCTACGGTAGATAGATATATTTGAGCCCTTTGTATACAAGACTTTCTTTATGGGAACACATTTGACAGAATTTAACAATTCATATTCATGTAATAATGGTGTAGCTGTTCACTGTGTTGACATGTGTGTTGTTTGGATTGTTAAGTTATCAGAGCATTTGGTAGATAACAGAGTCAGTTGAAATCACACTTTTTTTGATTGATTGAATACTTTATTAACAATTTCAAAGACATGTACAGGGAAGTACAGCATAATATAAGGTCTGCTTAAAAGTTTTTCAAGAAAGTCTATGGCTTGTATCCATTTCCATTGGGGTTCCTATAGTTTGATTACTTGTTAACATTCTACATTGTTACATTGTTTTGTGTCTTTATAAAGTTGCTTTGTAAACTCAAAGAACCCTCTTCATATTTCGGGGGAAAATAATGATAATGTTGTTTGATTAAATAAAGGTTTCACAACTACTTGTTCTCTCTGTGTGTGTGCTTTATCATTACATAATAATTGTATCAGGAATCAGGATATACACTAATTCAATACAATCACTGCTTCAATTTACAGCCTGCAAATAGTGTGCTTTAATTATTATTACATGACGGAAGTAAGCATTTATTTTACAGTGCATACCTAGTTGTTGTGGTTGCTTACAGGGCAACCAGCAACTAGGGATGTGACTGTGAGCGAATATTCGGGTATCTGTTTAACTCTCCTACTGCCAGATTATTTATTTATTTATTGGGTGTGGTGCCATCAAAAAGCGGCTTACCTTTGCGACGTTATAGTAGATAGATAGACATTTTTATTTATTTATTTATTTATTTATTTTTTATTGTGCAATAGTGCACTTTGGTCTGCCAGGCAGCAGAGGGCGGCGTCATGCGAGAATGAATGTGAATTTGCCTGTTATGTGTTGCTGTACGGCCAGAGGAAATCAACAAGGAAGTGAATTGGTCTCCGTTGATGTTACGCATAATGGATTTTTTACACCATCACCGCGGAAAATGTGTTTACAGTACACGGCCGCGCGACCCCTCATCAGCTTACAGTCATCAGACGAACGAACCGAACGAGCGCCGTATTGGCGCGGAGGTCTCTTGAGAATTGGGGCGAACGTGAACGTTCAAAGCGTGGGGAGAGTTAAAGTGATTTACAAACCGTTTAAACTTTAAACAGTTTGTAAATCACTATTCGTTTTGAAAATAGAATTTGGTTATTCTATTAAATATATTTTGAATTATTAAGATATTAACCTTATTAAACATTTACATTTTTGCACCCATATTACTGTCATGTCTCTCTCTTCACAAGGGTCATCTAAAAACACACACATATACAGGACACAGACGAAATGTTGTTTTCTTGTACAGTATGTGATAAAGTTTTTAATCAAACTAGTCTAAATGACACATGAAGACTCATACATAAAAGCCTTTAGTTTTGACAACGGCAACGTAACAGTAACACCACCTCCGACACCTCCTCACAGCTCTCCTCCAGTACAAACAACACCTCCCTTTTGTCTTGGAGTGGAGAAACACCTCCTCCCAGCTCTCCTCCAGTTAACTGCAGTCAGGTGTCATTTCAATGTGAAAGCCTCATAACACCTTGATGATGATGGGCCATCATCAGAGAAACATTTACATTACACAAGTTCCAATGTCTTCATCAACACGCACACGACTGTTTTGTCTTCGCAAAAGAAAGAAAACCCAGAGATGTTAAAGCTATACTGTGTAAGATGCCCAACTAGTGGTCATTAGCCCTATAGCAAACCGCGGTCGCATCCGCGTCTTTCGGCCCGTTTTTCGTACCTTCAGACCCCCGCGTCTGCCTCCACCTCGCTGAGATCTATCTTTTGAGGGGTCCCTTGTTCCTGTGCGTTCAGTAATTCCAGAGATATGGACTCCTTCACCCTGCCTGGTAGGCGAAATTACCTAGAGAAGGGATGGTACAAACGGGCGACAACAAATATGGCTGCCATAGCGACCCCACTTCAAGATGCGCTGTGATTGGCCGGCAGTTGTATAACCCTCGCTGTGATTGGCCGGTAGTGTGATGACGCAATTTTGGCGCGAGATCCGGTCCCCGGCAAGGATCGCAGTTTACATATATGGGTCAGTGACGTGACGCCCCAAAAAATGTGTTTTTAAAAAAACTTTAAATTGCAGGCATAAAAGTTATTTACTTTTGTTCTACTCACTCTCAACCTTATGGAAATACATTTTGTTTTTAGATATTTTATTGGAATCAGACTTTATTCAGCAGTTTGTTGTACTTGTGCCTAAAATCGTCATATGGTGTGACATGAAAATAATTGTTCATAAAATGAAAATGGAGTACATCTTTCTTATATTCACATTACACCAATGTCTTTATTATTCAAGTCCTTATTACTAAAGTTTCCATGTTATTCCTTCATTCCAGATCAGTGTGTGGAGTCCAGTCTGAATGTGAAGATCAGTTCTCCAGCCAGGACTGTTTCTATTAAACAGGAACCTGAAGACCACCTTAAAGAGGAACATGAAGACCACCTGGAACTCAGTAAGTTTCCAGCACTCGGTCTTTGTATTGTATTGGTGAAAGTGGGCCGGTACTGAGGGTACTCACTAACCTGCTGTTACGTGTTATGCCAAATGATTCCTCCCCACACACATTTGTGTGTTGTATCCTACTGATTCACCTGTCAGTGAGGAGCCTCCACCGGGAGGAAGTAGAGACTCCGTCCAGTCCTCTCCGCCCCAACAGTCTCTACTCTCTCACTTTCTCCAGTAGAACACTGGTTATCTATCCAAACATGCTCTTCCACCGCAATGTATAAATGAGAATATTAATGAGTAAAGAGTAATCTGTTGATACTTTTTGTTGATACTGAGGTTTTGTTTGCCTGAGGTTCTGAGGCACTGCATTCAAATGCTATGGAGTCTCATGGGTCATCATAAATATATATGTTTTTCATAGACTTCCTGCACGTCCCTGTGTGTAAAGAGGAGGTTTCCCCTGAAGAAGAGTGGGGCTCCAGTCTGGTTCAGGAGGAACAACAACTTCCACAGATTAAAGAAGAACAGGAGGAAGAGGCTGGTGGGTCAACATTGACATTACTAGCAGTGAAAGGTGAAGGTGATGATGAAAACAGAGAGACAGCTCCTGTAGCCAGCACCTCAACTGAACACATGACAACACAAGCTGATGTAGAGGACTGTGGAACATCACAACCACCTAGTGATGAACATCTTCTCTCTTCACACTGTTCTGAATCAGAAACTGAAGAAAGTGATGAGTGGGAGGAGACATGGGGAGACCAGTCAGCTTTAAACACACTGAAATCACACAAGACACAACATGTGGGAGGACAGTGCAAGCTGTCCCAGGAGCTGAAATCATCAAAACAAACTCAATCCATGAGGAGTCACGCAGGGAAGAAAAGTTTTAGTTGTACAGAGTGTGGCAAGATGTTTAATCAAAAGGGAACTCTGAAGACACACACCATGATCCATACAGGAGAAAAGCCCTATACTTGTACAGTTTGTGGTAAAGGTTGTGTTAGCACAAGTCATCTAAAAACACACATGATGACTCATACAGGAGAAAAGCCCTTTTCTTGTACCATTTGTGGCAGAGGCTGTGTTAGCGCAGGTAATCTAAAAACACACATGATGACTCATACAGGAGAAAAGCCCTATACTTGTACCGTATGTGGTAAAGGTTTTCTTAAAACAAGTTCATTCAGATAACTTACGATATGATTAACAATGTTTATTATTGATGAGTATTACAAGTGTATATGTAACATTTTGACTTGGCGTCGGCTCTGCTTCCCCCTGCTCAGCGCAGCCCGGAAGAACATCATTAACCATTAGGAGCAGGGGGATATAAATATATAAATATATAAACACCCCCCATGGGGGACAGAATTAGCAGAGCCTACTGGTGGAGCTGGGGAGGCGGTGGGGGCAAGCAAGCGCATGGCACAACAGCCTGGAAGGCAGCAGCAAGAGAATGACAGCCTGAGGGGGTTACATAGCTTGGCAAGAGATCAGCTGACTGCCAGCAGGCTGCCACGTCGCCTGTGACGTAGACTGCGTAATAGTATAGTAACAGACTTAAAGCAACATAGTGCGCAGTGACCCCTCAAGTGTATCTGTATGAACCAATTCTGCTGCGCTACATACATTTCATTCAGATAACTTACGATATGATTAACAATGTTTATTATTGATGAGTATTACAAGTGTATATGTAACATTTTGACTTGGCGTCGGCTCTGCTTCCCCCTGCTCAGCGCAGCCCGGAAGAACATCATTAACCATTAGGAGCAGGGGGATATAAATATATAAATATATAAACACCCCCAACACGCAGAACCAAGAACGCCCTACGGCAAAGTGACTCACCGATTCATCCTAGCGGATATCCCACTGCTCCTCAGTGGAGACACAGTGACGAAATGCAAGCTAGCATTTCTGGATCCTACTAGGATATACTAACATTATGTGGGAGAACTATGTGAGATGGCGCAACCAGCCGTGTGACATCTTCGCGGATATCCCACTGCTCCTCCTTGGAGGTGCAGTGACGAATGCAGCTAGCATCCTGGATCCAGCTAAGACATACTAACATTATGTGGAAAAATCTATGTGAACTGGCGCAACCAGCCATGCACGTCTTAGCAGATATCCCACTGCTCCTAATGGAGACACAGAGACGAATGCAACTAGCATCCTGGATCCTGATAAGACATACTAACATTATGTGGAAAAATCTATGTGAGCTGGCGCAACAAGCCGTGTGTCATCCTAGCAGATATCCCCCTGCTCCTTAGGAGACACAGAGACGAAATGCCGCTAGCATTTCTGGATCCTGCTAGGATATACTAACATTATGTGGAAATCTATGTAAGCCAGGCACTGCTCCTAAGAGACACAGTGACGTCCCACTGCTCTTAGGAGACACAGTGACGAATGCAAGCTTATGAGCCTTCAATGTGGGGTGAAGCTCCCCTCTAATACTACGCCGATCCCAACTTCTCCCCCAACACAGCGACAACCATCTGGGATCGCTAAGGCATAACTTTAGTTGCCCACACCAACAGCCATCCCTCTAATGCCAGTATAGAGGAGCATTAGGACTTAAGTGAACGTAACTCTGATGCACACGATTTCCCCCAGCTACCACCATATATTTAGTAATACTGCTTGAACCGCTCAAGCTAAATTACAACACTTGAACTCATTAAATCCTGCTAAGTTGAGATAATATTTAACATATCAGTTCCGCTGACAGTTTGGATAAAGAATACATTAAGATTGATTAGAGTGAATAGATCTAAGATTGGAACCAACGAGTACTAACCATGCTTTAACTGAACGGTGATTAATGAAAATAAATATAACTATCATCCTATCACCACCAGATAACTCCTTTCCTAAAACGCTCTACGCATAATCATCCATTCGATGATCTGTCAGCCGACCCATTAAGACAGCAACATCCCCAGCCAGCATGACAGACTTTTATATCTTGACTATTAATGGAGCACCTCTCCGTAAGTAACATGCAATGGAGTTTACTTCTGAATGGCTTGTCGCACATACCGGTACATGACATCCACTGTCAACCGGCTTTTCATGGTAAGCATAACAGTAACTGAACATACTCATCCTGACAACTCCTGACCAAGACGGAGTGATATCCATGATTAGCACTAAATGATGCAACCAAGCGAACCCGTTCTCAGTCGATGTTGAGAGACCTGCCCGAGCAGAACATCTATGATGGCAACCAAGTGAACCCGTTCGCTTGGTTGACGATGTTGGTAGACCTGCCTGAGCAGGATATCTAAATGAGCAGTCGGCAAAAACACTTACCCGGTGAGAATTCTGATATAGAGGGAATATTCTACTTAGTGAATTACCCATGCTATGCTAAACCTACCATGTAAATCGTATGCACCATGGCATAACTGATGCGCGATTGCCTCTTAACATTTAAGCTTATGCACATTAGCATGCCTGCTGCACCATGGCATCTTAACGTTTAACCTTATGCACCATTGGCATCTTAAGTACCATTTAACCTTATGCCCATTGGCATACCTGATGCGCCATTGGCATCTTAAACTCAACATTTAACCTCATACACCATGGTGTACCTGATGCACCATGGTATCATAACCTACCACTTAAAAACATTAAGCAGTATTGGCATACCTGATGCACAATTGCATCTTAACCTACTGGGTGATGACGACGCATTTTATTTTTTATTTTTTTTATTTTTTTTAATATATATATATATATATATATATATATATATATATATATAGCCATAATATATAAATGTACTTAAATGTAATTTTTTAATATCCATTTAAATGTATCCATTATCTATTTAAAATTACTTTGTGAATAATTTATTTTAGTAATTCGTTATTTATCCATTGTGAATATAGAATTAATTCACCCAAGTAGGATACCTGAACTGAGAGCAGGGCAGAGTTTGATACCAGCTCAATTGAGAGGATTATTAACTTGATTATCCGAAGACAAACATGAAGGCTACTAGCCAACACCGGAGAAGCTATCACATCAAGCACCGAAATAAATGGAAGCTAGCTTGGCATGAACCAACAACCTGACTGCTAGCATTAGCTCCCCCACCAAGTGCACCAACCATTTGGAATGGGGAAACCATCAGTGGTGTAAGTAACTAAGCACATCCACTTAAGTACTGTACCTAAGCACACTCTTGAGGTATTTGTACTTTACTTGAGTATTTCTAATTTCCAATACTTTAACTTCTACTCCACTACAACTTGGGTTCAAATATTGTACTTTTACTCCACTACATTTATTTGAAAACTCTAGTTACTTGCAGGTGTAAATTACAATGATACAAAACACACATTAACCCACTTTAGCCCTATTTTATACCTTGGCTCACAACACGTCGCAATTTTCAAACATTTAGACTTTTACTTTTGGTACCCCAAGTACACTTTCATGCCAATACTTCCGTACTTTTACTCAAGTACATTTTGAATCCTGGACGTCTCCTTGCAATGGAGTACATCCACAGTGCAGCACCGATACTTCCACTTAAGTACAAAATGTGAGCACTTTTTCCACCCCTGGAAATCATGAAAAGCCACAGCTACCGAATGCATGCACAATACTCCAGTGCATTTAGAGCATAGACTACGTTTCCCAGAAAGCACCAGCAAGTTCAACTGATGACGTCATAGGTCAGACAGCTTGTGATTGCGGAAGCAAACAATGCTCGCACATAGCCCTAGAATGGAGAGTTGCGTCACTCCCGTTCACTTCATGGGGCCAGGTCTTCTAGCACACATCTATTGGCGTATAGTGACAAACGGCGAACCGGAAGTTTACAAAATGCATTGAAGTCTATGAGGTGTAAAGTGACAATGAACCACGTGACCAGCGCTGTTTCTGACCCCGCGGTGACACCACTCTCTGATTATACTGCTCTGTGCTCGCACGCCTGGCATGACGGCCAGATAGTGCATGACTGCATTTGGGCTTCACAATACATTAAACATATAAACCCAAGGTGAGACATAAGCATTAAGCAATAATACAGCCCACAGAGACGAAATCATTTAAAACAAGCTGCACAACGAATATCTCCGTTGCCAGATCCTGTGAGTGAAACAAGCGACCAGTCTATGCCCAAAGTTTCGCCACTTGAGCTCTATAACTTAAGCTATTCCTAATAAATAATTAAAACAAATGTTGAAGCGAGCCAAATAAGCAACTACCCTCCAGAACCAAGACCAAACAAGGAAACCCACAGCTAGAGACCTCACATGAATACAATACCAAGTCGCTTATAATGAGCAGACATGGCAACACTGTCAACCAGTGTCTGCCACCATATGAATGCAATCAAAGTTCGTCGCCGGACTTTTATGCCAAGTTTGCCAGCTAATGCCAGCAGACTACAACCGGCAGCAGTTTTGGAGCTGTTGGAAGTAGGCTATTTCGTGTAGAGACCCCTTAACACACCATAGACTGAAAAACAACAACGCAGAGGTTTGAAGATAGCGAACTACGTTACCCATATAGCTCAGTATGCGCAGAGGGGTGCGCAGCATATCTCGCAGCATGACGTTACTAGGAGGCGAACTCACGCTGGCTAGCTGGATGCTAACAACGAGTGGGTTGTTAAATACTACACAAGTTATAAGCTGGCAGTCTCTACATCAACAGGATGAGAGCTCCTGGCTAACGCTGACTGAATGGAATGAGCTATTGCTCATGGCTGCAGAGGCTACTAGCAAACAAGCCACTGATCCTGATGAATTCTATGGTTTCTGAGCTAACTTTAGCAACGACCCGACTTGCTAACGCTAAACAGTTCAATAAAATATATGGAACAACGAGGTGAGAAATAAACAAACAACCCACAATATACACAAGTTTCCCTTCTCTTTCTGCCGGCAGCCCGGCAATGCTAGTACCAACAGTTGCTTGAACAGCTAACCACTGACATGGTTAAGTTCCCAAAGCCCAGAGGGAATGATATCCTCATAATTATGAAACTTGAACCTGACAAGAATAACAACCACAATCAACCACTGTTCCTGAGCAAAGCCCACAAGCACATTTAAATTAGCTTTAGCAACAACGACTGCCACATAAGACTGTAGCACTGCAGAATTCAGCTGTAATTAGAATTCAGCAGAGAGATACCAGAATCAAACAATCCCAACGTTTTTTCCATACAACCTGGCCTTGATCACAGCTTAGACCGCAGCTAATAACACAGTTGAGCAACATTAAAGCAGAAACACCAGTAGCACCCGGCCAGCTAGGCACAGCAACCAGCATCACACCATGAGGCATTGTAACTTGGCAAGCAAGCGCATGGCACAACAGCCTGGAAGGCAGCAGCAAGAGAATGACAGCCTGAGGGGGTTACATAGCTTGGCAAGAGATCAGCTGACTGCCAGCAGGCTGCCACGTCGCCTGTGACGTAGACTGCGTAATAGTATAGTAACAGACTTAAAGCAACATAGTGCGCAGTGACCCCTCAAGTGTATCTGTATGAACCAATTCTGCTGCGCTACATACATTAATCTAAAAACACACATGAGGACTCATACAGGCGAAAGGCCATTTTCTTGTTCAGTTTGTGGTAAAAGCTTTGCTCAAACGAGTACATGAAGACTCATACAGGGGAAAGCATTTAGTTTAAGTTAGTTCACACAGACACATAGAGGATCTTCATGACTCAATATAATAAACATTGATAGTTTCTTGGATTGGGTTTTGCTTTCCTTGCTCCAGAAAAGTAGAACAGTATTTGTCCACATTTGTCATATTAATTGTGGTAAAGGCTGTGTTAGCGCAAGTAATCTAAAAACACACATGAGGACTCATACAAGCCCTTTTCTTGCACAGTATGTGGTAAAGGCTGTCTTCACAAGGGTGATCTTTAAAAAACACATGGTGAACACAGGTGAAAAGCCTTTTACTTGTACAGTATGTAATAACTATAGTCAAGGAACCCTCTTTATACCTGGGGAAACATATTGATAATGTGTGTTTGATTTAATAAAGGTTTCACCACTAAAGGTCCTCTGTGTGTGCTTTATCATTACATAATGTTATCAGAACATGTACCATAACTACTGTGAACAATACAAGAATAAGTTGACTTGACTAGCAGTGAAAAGTGAAGATGGTGATGAAAACAGAGACATAGCACCTCAACTGAACACGTGAAAACACAAGCTGGTGTAGAGGACTGTGGAGAATCACAACCAACTAGTGATGATGACCAGCTCCTAACTTCTGAATTGGACACGGAAGACAGCGATGAGTGGGAGGAGACCAGGGGAGATCAGTCTGCTTTAAACACATTGCAATCACACAAGACACAACATGTGGGAGGACAGTGCAAGCTGTCCCAGGACCTGAAACAAACACACTCCGAGAAGGTTCACACAGGGAAGAAAAGTTTTAGTTGTACAGAGTGTGGAAAAATGTTTAATCGTAAAGCTCATCTGAAGACTCACTCAATGATCCATACAGGTGAATGGCCCTTTTCTTGTACCGTTTGTGGTAAAGGTTGTGTTAGCACAAGTAATCTAAAAACACACATGATGACTCATACAAGAGAAAAGCCCTATACTTGTACCATATGTGGTAAAAGATTTCTTAACAAAATGAATCTAAAAACACACACACAATGAATCATACTGGTGAAAAGCCCTTTTCGTGTACAGTCTGTGGTATAGGCTGTGTTAGCGCTTACAATCTAAAAATACACATGATGACTCATACAGGTGAAAAGCCATTTTCTTGTACAGTATGTGGTAAAGGCTTTAATCGAATGGGTAGTCTAAAAATACACATGAGGACGCACACAGGGGAAAAGCCCTTTTCTTGTACAGTATGTGTTTAATCGAATGGGTAGTCTAAAAAGACACATGAGGGCTCATACAGGAGAAAGGCCCTATACTTGTACTGTTTGTGGTAAAAGCTGTGTTACGGAAGGTCATCTAAAAATACACATGAGGACGCACATGTGGTAAAGGTTGGCATACCGCTAAATATCTAAAAAGACACATGAGGACTCATACAGGCGAAACGCCTTATCCTTGTACAGTATGTGGTAAAGGCTGTCTTCACATGGGTCATCTAAAAAGGCACATGAGGACGCATACAGGCAAAAAGCCATTTTCTTGTGCAGTTTGTGGTAAAAAACTTTTCTCAAACAGGTCATCTAAAAAACACATGATTACTCACCGCGTTTAGTTTAAATTAGTTCACACAGACAAATAAAGGATCATGACTCAATATAATAAACATTAATTGTTTCTTGGATTGGGTTTTGCTTTGCTTGCTCCAGAAAGGTAGAACCGTGTTTGTCCACATTTGTCATATTAATTAGATTTCATGCAATAATTATGTTCATTGCTATGCATGCCATAATGTAGTATGTGTAGTAAAGTGATGACAAGCTGCTGGGTTTGTGTAGCTGTTCACTGTGTTGACATGTGTGTTGTTTGGATTGTTAAATTGTCAGAGTATATATTTGATGGAAGCCAGAGTCCGTTGAAATCATCACTTACACTCTACAGTGTTTTGTGTCTTTATAATGTTTGTTTGATTAATAAAGGTTCTACCACTACATGCTCCTCTGTCAGAATTATGTACCACTACTGGTTGTACTGCTCTGCTGCTCTGCATGTTTCTTCACCATATTGTCCATGCCAAACAGAAACAAACTTTACAGTATTACCCGTATTGCTTCCAAGATCATTGGACTTCCCACACCCACACAGTCTGATATGAACGATAAGGCCATTATACGCTTAGCACTCTCAATAACAAGTGACACTGACCATCCTCTGCATCGCCACTTTGACCTAATGCCATCTGGGCGAAGATACAGAACCTTGGCGTGGCACAAAGTTCGGTTTAAAAGGAGTTTTGTCCCCTCAGCCATTGCTGCACTTAGCAATCTGCTAAACAATCGCCCCCGTCGCTAAGAGGGTATTTTCTGTGTACAGTGGGGTACTGATGACTTGTCTATGTGATATGTTTGTGTTGTTTTTGGCTATGTGTTGTTTCTTGTTTGAACAGACTGTGAAGACAAATTTCCCTTCGGGACAATAAGGATTATTATTATTACTAGAAGCTCGGGCGGCTGAGCGTCTAGTCCAACTTGGGAACGATGTGAATAGGGAATGAATGCCCTGCCCTTTAATGCAAACCCCATTATACCTGTTGTCATAGGACCCGTTTTGACTATCTGTTTGCCTGTGTCCATTTATGCCCATATATGGAGATATCTGTCTGTCTGCATCCAATGTATGCCCATATATGGAGATCTCTGCAGACACAGTGCCAGTTTCAGAAAACACTGATTTCAGACATTCGCGACTGTTCCGGAAAACCGTGTATCGGGTCGGGTCGAGGCAGGGCACTGCACTACCTGCTGCAGCAGGGAACGCGTGTGCCGAATCTGAGGCCAGTGGGAGGAACGGTTCTCGAGATACGCAGATTATATATATACACGCATACATACACACATTTATTGTAAGATAACTTCTGTGAACAAAACAGGAACACTGTTTTTTTTAATTTAATTTTACAGCTTGAACATCTTAATGCTTAAACTATTATTGCATGATGGAAGTAAGCATTTATTTTACAGTCTGCATACCTAGTGTTTGTGGTTGCTTACAGGGCAACCAGCATACAGTCCAGCTTTGGTATTATTTAATAACAAAACCCCCAATGTCCATTGAGTTCAATGGACCTTTTCTTTCCCCTTTACAATATAATGGATTTGAAGATTGGTCAAGCTTTATTTGACATATATTTATGTAACATTTAAAATTCAAATGAGCTTTATTGGCATGAGAATACATACGTTTACATTACCAAAGCAAGTGTCAACATATAATAAAAACTATTTGAACGTTGAAAATGGGGAACATATATGGAGGGGGTACAGCATTGTGTAAACAGAGCTATGTCACATTGTGTCATTACATATACATAGAGGCAAAAATACAAAATATATAAGATGCTTCCCATGAAAACGTTGAATCTCTTTTGGATCTCGGCCTGAAAAGTGTGGGAACCACTGCTGCAGGCTCTGTGTTGCTCATTAAGTGTGCCTGCTATGCAATAGCAAAACACTTATTGTAATCCGCCATACTTAAGTCATTAATTAAGTCTTTCGCCACGAATTTCTGCACGTAATAACTGCCGCACAATTTACGCCACCGCCGCAATATATACATCAAAACGTGCGGCTCGGCCGGGAATAGGTTGCTATTACTTTTCTTTCCGATCCGCGTTACCATTGCGACGTAATTCGCAAAAAACGACGCCAAAAAACCCCATTGACTTAGAATGGGGGAAACTTCGGCACGTAATAACTGCCGCACGATTTACGCCACCCCCGCAATATATACATCAAAATGTGCGGCTCGGCCGGGAATGGTGTGCTATTACTTTTCTTTCCGATCCGCTTTACGATTGCGATGTAATCCGCAAAAAACAACGCCCAAAAACTCCATTGACTTTGAATGGGGGACTCCGAAAAAAACCCAGAAACTTTGGCGCCACATAACTCTGCCATACTTTTGCCTAGCAACGTCATTTAAAATGTAAAATGCTCACACAACTTTGGTCTTTTTCCGACCAATAGGGATGAGCTGTAATTGATTAAGCCCCGCCCCCTCTTTAACAGGAAGTGCCCTTCACCAAACAGGAAGTGCCTCTATAACTCATGAACCGTTTGTCGTACAGACTCGCGGCTGGTGTCATACCTTTTCTTTTTTTCTCAATTTTTTTTTCTCAAATTTTTTTTTTCTCAAATTTTTTTTTTCTCAATTTTTTTTCTCAAAATTTTTTTTCTCAAAAATTTTTTTTTCTCAATTTTTTTTTTCTCAATTTTTTTTTTCTCCAAATTTTTTTTTCTCAAAAAATTTTTTTCTCAAAAAAATTTTTTTCTCACATTTTTTTTTCTCAAAACATTTTTTTTCTCAAATTTTTTTTCTCAAAATTTTTTTTCTCAAAATTTTTTTTTCTCAAATTTTTTTTTCTCAATTTTTTTTTTCTCAAATTTTTTTTTTCCCAGAAACTTTGGCGCCACATAACTCTGCCATACTTTTGCCTAGCAACGTCATTTAAAATGTAAAATGCTCACACAACTTTGGTCTTTTTCCGACCAATAGGGATAAGCTGTAATTGATTAAGCCCCGCCCCCTCTTTAACAGGAAGTGCCCTTCACCAAACAGGAAGTGCCTCTATAACTCATGAACCGTTTGTCGTACAGACTCGCGGCTGGTGTCATACCTTTTCTTTTTTTCTCAATTTTTTTTTCTCAAATTTTTTTTTTTCTCAAATTTTTTTTTCTCAAATTTTTTTTTTCTCAAATTTTTTTTTTCTCAAAATTTTTTTTCTCAAATTTTTTTTTCTCAAAAATTTTTTT
This sequence comes from Nannobrachium achirus, assembly GCF_963921795.1. Classification (NCBI taxonomy): domain Eukaryota; kingdom Metazoa; phylum Chordata; class Actinopteri; order Myctophiformes; family Myctophidae; genus Nannobrachium; species Nannobrachium achirus. Next base: position 324,619 of record NW_027664633.1, read on the forward strand.
TTCTCAAATTTTTTTTTCTCAATTTTTTTTTTCTCCAAATTTTTTTTTTCTCAAAAAATTTTTTTCTCAAAAAATTTTTTTCCTCACATTTTTTTTTCTCAAAATTTTTTTTTCTCAATTTTTTTTTTCTCAATTTTTTTTTCTCAAAATTTTTTTTTCTCAAAATTTTTTTTCTCATTTTTTTTTCTCAAAATTTTTTTTTCTCACATTTTTTTTTTCAAAATTTCTTTTTCTCAAAAAAGTTTTTTTCTCAATTTTTTTTTTTCTCACAAAACAATTTTTTCTCAAAAAACTGTCGTTAAAGTGCGACCCGTCATAACGGCCAAAAATGCTCCAAAACGCCACTAATTAGTCGAAATGGCTGACTTCCTGTTTGGTTTCTGATTGGCTGCTGGCCTTGTGACGTGGGTAGAGCTGCGAGGGCCCGGTCATCGCTGCTTGCAGCTTTAATTCATTAATCGTCCATGACCTTAATTGGGGCCTATTTCGCCAAACAGGAAGTGCCCCTCACCAAACAGGAAGTGACCCTTGATCTCGTGAACCGTTTGTCATACAGACACGCGGGTTGCGTCAAATGAAATAACGCTAATGCTAACACCAACCGCTACACAAGGTTGCACAGACTTAGCGAGCTGCAGGCACACTTAAAATTTCTTAGAAATTTTCTCTTCTAGTTTACACTTTGTCCTGCAGATAAAACTGAACATTGTATATTTTCCTTCCATTTACATTATTCACCTCATCCACATACAACTAAACCTCCTTCATAAACCTACTCAGTCACAGAAACTGAGGTCCACAGACTTGGACCTCCTCTCTGTGCCCAAGTTATGCAACAGGTGGTGGAGCAGTATGCTTATTAGGGACATTACTGTAATGATTGGTATCGACAAAACACCAGACCAAGCAATTGCAAATGACCTTCCATCATCATTCATCATCATTCAGTGCCCGGGTAGCTCAGTCGGTAGAGCTCTCGCCTTTGTACCGCAAGGTCATGGGTTCGATTCCGGGCACCGCCAACTCAGCGTATGAGTAGCACGGCTTGGCAAGCTTTGCGGCAAGTACTCAGCAGTCCATCTCCCAGGGGTCTCCCAGGGGTCTAGCGCATTGTAACGGGGACAGACTCCCGCGTGTTACCGGCTGATACCGACAATAAGCCACTCCCGACCTACTTGTTCCATCATTCCACATTCCATCAATGGTAATGCAGATCACACCTGAACACACCTTTCACACATACACAACCTGTCCAGGTAGAGAATTGCAATGCAAATGGTATAGGCTGTTATGTCCTGGCTACACCGGTGACAGCCCTGTCACCAGTGAAACAATGCAACATGGTATGTAGGCTTACAAGTAGGAGATGTCTGCGCGCTTCAGCCAACAGATCGGTAGAAGGACAAATATATCAAAAAGACATATTACCTGGGCACTTCAAAAATGACTAACCATATTGGACTCTGAGGAAGACACAACGTCGAAACGTCAGTCACCCTGTCGCTCTAATAAATGAACGTGCAGACCAGTTGAGTGCTCCATCTTTTTTATCTGGGTAGTCATTTTTGAAGTGCCCAGGTAATATGTCTTTTTGATGGTATGTAGGCTATATGCATTTACATTTCATCATTCCGTGATGTGATGAACAAACAAATCGACACAGGCATACCAGCGGTTAAAGTTAATCATTTTTCCCCAAATTTAAATTCAAATGCCATGCAATATGTTTTGGAACCTCTACTTTCTCAAGATGATACAAGTCTTAATTTAAACCTGCGAGATTAGAAGTGAACAGAATTACAACACACCAATTAGCCCTGATTGAGCAAACACTATAACAGCAAACCCTGTCATACTGCCTACTCATGGTTGAGTTTATAATGTATCGTGTTTTGTTTCCTTATACTGTAATCACCCATTCTTGAGAATTTGGAACATGTACTACCAAACCATTTCAAATTATCATCATTTATTAACACACTAATTAATCTAAACATGCATTCTGACAGAAATCACCCTCGTCCCAGACAAGGATTCCCAACTTAAAACACATGTTTTTATATGTATGCACCACATTTCATTAATCCCTGGTGTGCCCCAACCATAACATGTTTAACAAAATTAAACATGTTTTAAAAATGTGTAAAAAATAAATGAATGGAGGTTTTGCCACAATTCTTAACGGGTGCTATACTTGTGCAACACAGACTGCTAATTATTACAGCAATCGAATGTCAAATTGTAAAGTCATGTCAAAATGTGTATTTTGTATTGTATGGGGGAGTTCAGATGTGCAGGGACTTAGAAACTACACTATTGGCCAGTTTCTATCTATTGTTAAGCCACCCATTCTCTGATTGGTCCATCAGACTCTGAGTGAGTATTTAGCAGGGCTCTGTTCATGATTGGTGACACTTTAGTCTCTGCAAGTTGTTAAGGACTGAACTTGCTTCTCTTGGTTGGTGTATTTCTCACAGAAACTCAGAGAGCTAGCTTTGAGAAATGGCTTTACTACAAACATTGAAGTCCTTGGTCAATGAGAGACTATCTGCAGCTGCTGAAGAGATATTTGGGGCCGTCGGACAAATTGTAACAGAGTATGAGGACGAAGCTTTCAGCTTGAAGCAAGAAATCGACCACAAAAGCAGACTACTGGACCTGGTTTTAAAACCCTACATCAAATTATACAGAGCAGGTTGGTACAATAACTTTAAACACATTTGTTTCAAGTAAGAAATGTATGTTATAAGAGTCAACAATAGCATATGTGGTTTAACTGTGTTCAATTAGTTAGACCATCATTCAATGTACATGATGGAGTTTTGTGGGGATTAGTACTAGTTAATTTATAATACTTCTTCTCTTGTAGTTTTCTATTTACAAGTCAACAACTCAGATTCTCCATTTGCTCCCATGTAAAATGTTGTGCGAAAGTTTCCTGATTCTCTGTTTCCTGATCCTGCCCACCATCTCCTTTGAAAACAATGCAAGCTAGTTCGCTAGTAGGTTTGGGATGCTTCATCACTCAAACATGCAATATTTTGTGTACGGACATTTTTTCTTTTTTATAAAAGCAATCAATGTGTTAAAATTTGTATATTACACCATAGTCCTTATTATTCACTTCACAAAGTCCTTGTTCAAGTTTTCATGCTTTAATTTCTTCATTCCAGATAAGTGTGTGGAGTCCAGTCTGCAGGTGAAGATCAGTTCTCCAGCCAGGACTGTTTCTATTAAACAGGAACCTGAAGACCACCTTAAACAGGAACCTGAAGACCCACTGGATCTCAGTAAGTTTCAAGCACACTGTCTTTATTTCTGTTATTGGAGAAAGTGGGCCACAACTGAGGGTGTAAAGATGGACCCATTTTTTAAGTGGGTACAGACTTTGTTTTGTTGTTTGTGTGTCCTGCACCTGGGTACTGAATGATGCTCCAATGTTTCAGTGAACTGAGGGAACACTGCGGTAAAGTCTGATTTGTATCTTTTCCCTAGACTTCCCGCACGCCCCTGTGTGTAGAGAGGAGTGGAGCTCCAGTCTGGTTCAGGAGGAACAACAACCTCCACAGATTAAAGAAGAACAGGATGAAGAGGCTGGTGGGTCAACATTGACATTACTAGCAGTGAAAAGTGAAGGTGATGATGAAAACAGAGAGACAGCGCCTGTAGCCAGCACCTCAACTGAACACATGAAAACACAAGCTGATGTAGAGGACTGTGGAACATCACAACCACCTAGTGATGACCATCTTCTCTCTTCACACTGTTCTGAATCAGAAACTGAAGACAGTGATGAGTGGGAGGAGACATGGGGAGATCAGTCAGCTTTAAACACACTGAAATCACACAAGACACAACATGTGGGAGGACAGTGCAAGCTGTCCCAGGACCTGAAATCATCAAAACAAACTCAATCCACGAGGAGCCACACAGGGAAGAAAAGCTTTAGTTGTACAGAGTGTGGCAAAATGTTTAATCAAAAGGGAAATCTGAAGATGCACACAATGATCCATACAGGGGAAAAGCCCTTTTATTGTACAGTTTGTGATAAAGGCTTTAAGCACATGGGTCATTTAAATACACACATGAGGACCCATACAGGCGAAAAGCCATTTTCTTGTACAGTTTGTGGTAAAGGCTTTACTCAAATGGGTAATCTAAAAACACACATGAGGGCTCATACAGGGGAAATGCCATTTTCTTGTACTGTTTGTGGTAAAGGCTGTGCTAGCGCATGTAATCTAAAAACACACATGATGACTCATACAGGCAAAATGCCCTTTTCTTGTACAGTTTGTGGTAAAGGCTGTGCTAGTGCAGGTGATCTAAAAAAACACATGAGGACTCATACAGGGGAAAAGCCATTTTCTTGCACAGTATGTGATAAAGGTTTTAATCAAATGTGTAATTTAAAAACACATATGAAGACTCATACAGGGGAAAGACTTTAGTTTAAGTTAGTTCACACAGACACATAAATGATCATTCAGTGTAAGCCAGTAAGACAACAAAAAGGACACTAAAGCAGAGGAATCATATAATCTTACATATAAACATGTAATAGATTCTTAATGGGTTTTGCTTTGCTTGCTCCAGGACAGTGGAATGGTGTCTGTCCACATTTGTCAGAATTTAACAAGACATATTCAGTAATATTCATGCAAAACATATGTTAATTGATATGCATGTAATAATGGTGTAGTAAAGTGCTGACAAGCTGCTGGGTTTGTTTAGCTGTTCACTGTGTTGACATGTGTGTTGTCTGGATTCTTAAAGTACCAGTAAGACTCCCTAATCGGGAGATAAGCGACTGTAGGTCTCGCTAGAAGAGGGCCATGTGAGAAATGAGGGGTGGGGTCTCCGCGTTGCCTTGGCGGACGAATAGGTACCGGCCCCGGCTCTCCCGGACGCTCCTAGGCCGAGTTAGGGCATTTTATGTGAGCTGCAGTGGAGGGGGTCCTCCACTGGGGGCGCCACCACTTTTGCATCCGTTCTGGAGTAGCAGGAGTGGGTGGTCCCCGGGAATTCCCCGTGAGCAGCCCCGTGGGGGTGGTCATTTGGTCATTTTTGCACATTTGGTATTTTTTTTACACCTGGGGGTTCCCCAGGGACCTGGGGGTCCCTGGAACTCCGGGGGTCCTTGGAGGTTGTAGTTTGGCAGGTAAGGAGTGTGTGTGCAAAATCTGGCATGGATCGGGGCAACGGTTGCGGAGATATGAGCAGGGCAAAAGTGTGACGTCTGACGTGTGACAGACGGACTGACTGACTGACTGACTGACGCACGGACACCTGGTGGAGCTTTCTGTGTCTTAAAGTATCAGAGTAAATTTTGATAAGTCAGTTGAAAACAATAACTTAGTTTTGATTGATTGAATACTTTATTAACATTTTGCAAAGACGTGTACATGGAATTACAGTGCAATACAATTACTTGTTTACATTCGACAGTGTTTTGTGTCTTTGTTGTGTCTTGCTTGATTTAATAAAGGTTTCAACACGGCAGGTCCTCTGTCAGAATATGTATCATTATTTACAAATGAATGACATCGTTTCAGTTTTTAAATGTTTCTTCAACTACCATAAGAAATGCACCAATACCAGTATACATGTCAATCATGGTGTCTGTAGTTAGTTAAATGTGCCATATCATCATCATCATCATCATCAACTTTATTTGTGTAGACTTCAAGGTACATTAAAAACATACAAACACATAAAAACGTTTATCATGTTTCGACCTTATGGTCTTCATCAGGGCAAGAACTGGTTCTCAGTTCTTGCCCTTGTTTCATTTTAATCTACGATAGATAGATATATTTGAGCCCTTTGTATACAAGACTTTCTTTATGGGAACACATTTGACAGAATTTAACAATTCATATTCATGTAATAATGGTGTAGCTGTTCACTGTGTTGACATGTGTGTTGTTTGGATTGTTAAGTTATCAGAGCATTTGGTAGATAACAGAGTCAGTTGAAATCACACTTTTTTTGATTGATTGAATACTTTATTAACAATTTCAAAGACATGTACAGGGAAGTACAGCATAATATAAGGTCTGCTTAAAAGTTTTTCAAGAAAGTCTATGGCTTGTATCCATTTCCATTGGGGTTCCTATAGTTTGATTACTTGTTAACATTCTACATTGTTACATTGTTTTGTGTCTTTATAAAGTTGCTTTGTAAACTCAAAGAACCCTCTTCATATTTCGGGGGAAAATAATGATAATGTTGTTTGATTAAATAAAGGTTTCACAACTACTTGTTCTCTCTGTGTGTGTGCTTTATCATTACATAATAATTGTATCAGGAATCAGGATATACACTAATTCAATACAATCACTGCTTCAATTTACAGCCTGCAAATAGTGTGCTTTAATTATTATTACATGACGGAAGTAAGCATTTATTTTACAGTGCATACCTAGTTGTTGTGGTTGCTTACAGGGCAACCAGCAACTAGGGATGTGACTGTGAGCGAATATTCGGGTATCTGTTTAACTCTCCTACTGCCAGATTATTTATTTATTTATTGGGTGTGGTGCCATCAAAAAGCGGCTTACCTTTGCGACGTTATAGTAGATAGATAGACATTTTTATTTATTTATTTATTTATTTATTTATTTATTTATTTTTTATTGTGCAATAGTGCACTTTGGTCTGCCAGGCAGCAGAGGGCGGCGTCATGCGAGAATGAATGTGAATTTGCCTGTTATGTGTTGCTGTACGGCCAGAGGAAATCAACAAGGAAGTGAATTGGTCTCCGTTGATGTTACGCATAATGGATTTTTTACACCATCACCGCGGAGAATGTGTTTACAGTACACGGCCGCGCGACCCCTCATCAGCTTACAGTCATCAGACGAACGAACCGAACGAGCGCCGTATTGGCGCGGAGGTCTCTTGAGAATTGGGGCGAACGTGAATGTTCAAAGCGTGGGGAGAGTTAAAGTGATTTACAAACCGTTTAAACTTTAAACGGTTTGTAAATCACTATTCGTTTTGAAAATAGAATTTGGTTATTCTATTAAATATATTTTGAATTATTAAGATATTAACCTTATTAAACATTTACATTTTTGCACCCATATTACTGTCATGTCTCTCTCTTCACAAGGGTCATCTAAAAACACACACATATACAGGACACATATACAGACGAAATGTTGTTTTCTTGTACAGTATGTGATAAAGTTTTTAATCAAACTAGTCTAAATGACACATGAAGACTCATACATAAAAGCCTTTAGTTTTGACAACGGCAACGTAACAGTAACACCACCTCCGACACCTCCTCACAACTCTCCTCCAGTACAAACAACACCTCCCTTTTGTCTTGGAGTGGAGAAACACCTCCTCCCAGCTCTCCTCCAGTTAACTGCAGTCAGGTGTCATTTCAATGTGAAAGCCTCATAACACCTTGATGATGATGGGCCATCATCAGAGAAACATTTACATTACACAAGTTCCAATGTCTTCATCAGGGGCGGGCTGGCCTTCTGGCATACAGGGCATTTGCCCGGTGGGCTGGTGGGCTAGGGGGCTGGGGGGCTGGTGGCCAAAAAAAAAAGAAAGAAAAAAAAAAAAGACAGTAACATACAGTAGCCTATAGTCTACTGCATATTGAGCAATCAAATACAACTTGTTTGTCCAATTCTCAGATCAATATGCTTCTTTTCCATTCATTAGCTAACTAGCCAAAGTTCTGACACATTTTGGCACTAATCATGTTCATACTCTGCTTGTTTCATGGTGGTGAGAACTGTACGCTAACTTATACAATTTATGGATTGTGTAGTTGTATAGTTATCATTTATGTTGTCCGTAAAAGTTGTGATATTAAAAGCTTGTGTATTTATTAGGGATGGTCCGATCAGGTTTTTTGGAACCGATCACCGAGCACCGATCACAAAAGTTTGATCACCCGATACCGATCAATCACAGATCCGATCAAGTTATTATTTATATATTATTTATATTTTCTAAATGTTAATGTTTTAACTTTAATTAATTAATTCACTCATGAATTCATTTATATATTTACCTTATAGTTATTTACCAGCATTACTATGTATTTATTATCATAGCAGTAACTAATTATTCCTTCAGCACTGTGGAAATCAATACGCCAAAATGGCCTCAAGTGGGCATACTGAACGGCTGGTTGATCGGATGCACCGATCGGATCGGATCGGTGAATTTACCTTTTGATCTAAACCACCGATTATCGCCGATCACGCTTTGATCGGCCCGATCCGATCCATTGCCGATTGATCGGTAACATCTCTAGTATTTATATGTGCCGCCCTCGACCCGACGAGTCGGTAGAGTATCTGCGCGCGCGCTGGTTGTGGGGGCTGGTCTGGCCAAGATGCCAGGGCTGAATTTTAGTCCCAGTCCGTCCCTGGTCTTCATCAACACGCACACGACTGTTTTGTCTTCGCAAAAGAAAGAAAACCCAGAGATGTTAAAGCTATACTGTGTAAGATGCCCAACTAGTGGTCATTAGCCCTATAGCAAACCGCGGTCGCGTCCGCGTCTTTCGGCCGTTTTTCGTACCTTCAGACCCCCGCGTCTGCCTCCACCTCGCTGAGATCTATCTTTTGAGGGGTCCCTTGTTCCTGTGCGTTCAGTAATTCCAGAGATACGGACTCCTTCACCCTGCCTGGTAGGCGAAATTACCTAGAGAAGGGATGGTACAAACGGGCGACAACAAATATGGCTGCCATAGCGACCCCACTTCAAGATGCGCTGTGATTGGCCGGCAGTTGTATAACCCTCGCTGTGATTGGCCGGTAGTGTGATGACGCAATTTTGGCGCGAGATCCGGTCCCCGGCAAGGATCGCAGTTTACATATAGAGAAGGCTTTACAGGCTGAAATTCACGGAGTGGGTGTTCTAAAACTTTAGCGATTTAACAGTTAGGACAATTTTAAGATTTGTTTTATAAAAAAAGTTACATGGTACAACTTTAATAGTTTATATCTAAATAGATCAAATTTGTGTCAATAAATGGTCAGTTTAGATGATAATAAAGTGTGTCTACTGGAATGAGAATACAACAAAGTGATGATTTCCATTTTTCCCATTGTGTTTGTTGTAAAAAGCCGATCTTGTAGCTCACAACATCTTAAGTATAAGACAGGTTAACATAGTGATGCTACATGAACCACTTTGTTAACTGTCCCCCCTTTCCTCTACACCAAATGACCAAATTAGCTGATCTAAAAGCTCACAAACGTGTTGATTCACATCACATTGTTTGCTTGTAGATTATAATTCACTTTCTGTGATTGTTTGCCTATTATTATGACATGGCCTAAGTTTCAATTTTTAAATGTTTCTACCAAACACATGACCATGCACCAAACAGATATCAGTAGACCTATATCAATTAAATCTATTTAAATCTATCTATAACAATGTGTAATTATATTCGTATTAATAGAGCTCTAAGCTCGGTAAAACATAAAAATAAAATAAAAATAAAGGGTTGTCCCAATTTTCAAGAAAGTATAGGCCTGCAACACTGCTAAACATTACAGCAATAAAATGTCAAATTTACATCAAAATGTTTATTTTGAACTGTATGGGGAGTTCAGATGTGCAGGGACGTGAAGGGTTCAACTATTGGCCAGTTTCTGTCTATTGTTGCCCCACCCACCCAAGCTCTGATTGGGCCATCAGACTCTCTTTGAGTATTTAGCAGGGCTCTGTTTACGATTGGTGACACTTTAGTCTCTGCAAGTTGTTAAGGGCTGAACTTGATTCTCTTGGTTGGTGTATTTGTCAGAGAAACTCAGAGAGCTACCTTTGAGAAATGGCATTACTACAAACACTGAAGTCCTTGGTCAATGAGAGACTATCTGCAGCTGCTGAAGAGATATTTGGGGCCGTCGGACAAATTGTAACAGAGTATGAGGATGAAGCTTTCAGCTTGAAGCAAGAAATCGACCGCAAAAGCAGACTTCTGGACATGGTTTTAAAACCCTACATCAAATTATACAGATCAGGTTAGTAAAATAACTACAACACACGTTGTTTCATGTAAGTAAGTGTTAAATTTGTGAGACTGTTGTGGATTTAATATCCATGATGGAGTTTTGTGGGGATTAGTTCTAGTTCATTTATATTAAACCTTCCCCTGTGGTCTCTGGTCTGGGGCACAACAAGTCAAAGCCTCTCAGAGCTTCTGACAGGGCCATGTTGTGTGTGCTGTTTTGAAAGCATGCCAGACAAGTTGTGGGAATGGGATAGAAGATATGTTGTTGAAATGTTAAAATACATTGTTACTCCAAATTGTTGCAATTTCTTTAATCAAATTGGTACTCTAAAACACACAAGACATAACACACAGCCTTTAGTTTTCTTTGGAGCCTAGTTAGTGAAAAGCCAATTCCACTCGTTTCTTGTGATGGCTTTGCATGCTCCAGAACAGCAGAACAGTGTCTGTTCACATTTTCAGAATTTAAAGAGTCATATTAGTCAGATTTTCCATTTGCTCCCATGTAAAATGTTGTGGGAAACACTTATTTCTTTGTTTCCTGATCCTGCCTGCCACCTCCCTTGAAAACAATGCTACACAAAGCATGCAATATTTTCTGTATTGTTGCATCTGGCATAAACGCTGTGCATGATGTCCAGACTACAACCAATTTTCTTTATGAAAGCAATCAATGAGTTCAGGTTTGTATTCATATTACACCAATGTCCTTATTATTCAAGTCCTTATTATTAAAGTTTCCATGTTATTCCTTCATTCCAGATCAGTGTATGGAGTCCAGTCTGCAGGTGAAGATCAGTTCTCCAGCCAGGACTGTTTCTATTAAACAGGAACCTGAAGACCACCTTAAACAGGAACCTGAAGACCACCTTAAACAGGAACATGAAGACCACCTGGATTTCAGTAAGTTTCCAGCACCCTGTCTTTGTATTGTATTGGTGAAAGTGGGCCGGTACTGAGGGTACTCACTAACCTGATGGACTTGTTATGCCAAATGATTCCTCCCCACACACATGTGTGTGTTGTATCCTACTGATTCACCTGTCAGTGAGGAGCCTACACCGGGAGGAAGTAGAGACTCCGGCCAGTCCTCTCCGCCCCAACAGTCTCTACTGTCTCACTTTCTCCAATAGAACACTGATTATCTATCGAAACATGCTCTTCCACCGCACTTTATAAATGAGAATATTAATGAGTAAAGAGTAATCTGTTGATACTTTTTTATTGACACTAAGGTTCTGTTTGGGAGGCACAACATTCAAATGCTATGGAGTCTCATGAGTCATTATAAATATTTTTTTTCTTAGACTTCCTGCATGTCCCTGTGTGTAAAGAGGTTTCCCCTGAGGAGGAAAAACAACCTCCACACATTAAAGAAGAACAGGAGGAAGAGGCTGGTGGGTCAACATTGACATTACTAGCAGTGAAAAGTGAAGGTGACGATGAAAACAGAGAGACAGCGCCTGTAGCCAGCATCTCAACTGAAGACATGAAAACACAAGCTGATGTAGAGGACTGTGGAACATCACAACCAACTAGTGATGACCATCTTCTCTCTTCACACTGTTCTGAATCAGAAACTGAAGACAGTGATGAGTCGGAGGAGACCAGGGGAGATCAGTCAGCTTTAAACACACTGAAATCACACAAGACACAACATGTGGGAGGACAGTGCAAGCTGGACCAGAAATCATCAAAACAAACTCAATCCATGAGGAGTCACACAGGGCAGCCATGTTTGTTTACATAACATGTAAAACATAATGGCGATTATCTCAAGAATGCCTGAACGGATTTCCAATCTGATTTTTTTGTTTGAAAGCTGTGAACAAACTGCACAAATCCACTCCAATGCAATCCAGGATTGCATTGGATTTTTTAGAGCTCATTCTTCTCTGTTTTTTTCCCATGCATGAGGTGTGCAAGGTTTAATCATGGCTAAGTTGACGAAAATAAGGCTTCTAAAATGCTTGGTAGCCAATAGCTAACTTCAAGCTAACTTCATCCTCTTCCTGTACATGCACAAAGGAAAGTGTTCAGGCAAGTCATGGCTGCAGGGCTTCTGCATATACCAGCATATCTCTATGGGATTTTCTATGGCCACTGGGCGCCCTCTAGTGGTGAAAGGGGTGGCACTAAATGAGTTAAGGGACATCTGAAGACTCACACAATGATACATACAGGGGAATGGCCCATATCTTGTACAGTTTGTGGTAAAGGTTGTCCTACCACTAGTGATCTAAAAAGACACATGATGAGTCATACAGGGGAAAAGCCATTTTCTTGTACAGTATGTGGTAAAGGCTGCCTTCACATCGGTAATTTAAAAAGACACATGAGGATGCATACAGGCGAAAAGCCATTTTCTTGTGCAGTTTGTGGTAAAGGCTTTACTCAAATTAGTAATCTAAAAAGACACATGAAGACTCATACAGAAAAAGCCTTTAGTTTAAATGTGTTGACACAGACACATGAATGATGATTCCATCTAAGCCAGGATGAAAATAAAGGACACTAAAGCACAATATCAACATGACTGAATACAATGAACATTAATGTTTCTTTTGATGGATTTAGCTGTGCTTGCTCCAGAACAGTAGAACAGATTCTGTCCACATTTGTCAGAATTTAACAAGTCATATTTGTGTAATAATGGTAGCTGTTCACTGTTGACATGTGTGTTGTTAGGATTGTTAGATTATCAGAGCATTTGGTAGATAACAGAGTCAGTTGAAATCACACCTTTTTGATTGATTGAATACTTCATTAACAATTTGCAAAGACATGTACAGGGAAGTACAGTACAATATAAGGTCTGCTATCCCCCCCCCCCCCCCCCAAGAAAGCCTATGGCTTGTTTCCATTTGCATTGGGGTTCCTATAGTTTGATTACTTGTTAACATTCTACATTGTTACATTGTTTTTTGTCTTTATACAGTTGCTTTGTAAACTCAAATAAATATTTATACATGGTTGGAAAAATAATGATAATGTTGGTTAGATTTAATGAAGGTTTCATCACTACATGTTCTCTGTGTGTGCTTTATCATTACATAATGTTATCGGGATATACAATAATACAATACAATCACTACTTCATTTTACAGCCTGCACATCTTGTGCTTAAATTATTATGTAAGCATTTATTTTACATTCTGCAAACATAGTTTTTGTGATTGCTTACATATACATGGGGAACATATACACATTCGGAGGGGGTACAGCATTGTGTGTGTGTGTGTGTGTGTGTGTGTGTGTGTGTGTGTGTGTGTGTGTGTGTGTGTGTGTGTGTGTATGTATGTATATATATATATATATATATATATATATATATATATATATATATATATATATTAAGGCTGTGACTTTAACTGATTAATTGTGATTAATTAATTACAGAAAATTAACGCGATTAAAAAAATTAACGCATTTTAATCGCACTTAGTTTTTGCACCACAGAACCTTCAGTTTCGGGCATACCGATCATAGCGATGCACCAACCAAGAAGAGACAACAAACGCAAAGGGAGAAGTAGCCGATCAGAGCGCTTTGCTTGGCCCAGTGGTTGCGACATTTAGATTTAAAAAACTCACTTGTTGATTCACTCGTACAACAAAATGTGTTTTACGTGAAAAAAAAGTATGCTTATCAGGTCAAATATCGATGTGCGATTAAAATGCGATTAATTGCGATTAATTAATCACAGAGCCTGTAATTAATTAGATTAAAATTTGTAATCGCATCCCAGCCCTAATATATATATATATATATATATATATATATATATATACATACGTACATACATACATACATACATTATGGGTTTCCTGCAGGAAAAAGTCTTGACCAGGGGGGGGATCTCCTGGCGCCCGCGCGAATTTTTTTTGACAATTAATTAATTAATTCACTTAATTTTGGCCTAAAAATGTGAACAAGTTAATAGAAGTGTCTTAATCAATTACAGGTATTTTCAAACCCACAAACATCATGATAACAGTTGGTGTGATGATGGAAAACAAACTACTCGCTATTGTCATTCTGACATTTATTCAACATTGTGTCACAGGAGTAACTTTTTTTTAAATCAAGTTAATCAACCAGCACAGTTTGGGAAGTCAACACTTGGCACAGAAAGACAGAAAAAGACAGAACAATTGTCAATCATGAGCAGAGGAGGTAACCAGCACTTATGCTAGTTGTGACAAAGTTTACATGACTTGTCTCTGCATGCCATTCTTCTTGGCTTCTCAAAGAAGATCTCCTGCGCCCTTTCATAGTTCATTTCTTCCACTGTTGGTCCGTTGATGCTGATCCGCATACATGCACAGAGGCTGGCTCCCTGCAGTCTGTTCCTCAAGTCTGTCTTGATCTATTGGAAAATAATATGGGTAATTAGAAAAAGTTGATTACAATAAAATTAAAAATAAACTAACTAAAACAACAATTTAAACATGGATTTACCCTGTTCATTGCAGAAAAGTCCCTCTCACAGTTCACACTGGATACAGGAACTGTGAGTGCAATGGCTGACAGCTTACTGAGGAAGGGGTATTGTCCATGGAGTTCATCAAACTCTGAGGCCATCTCCTGCATGAGCTGCAGCTGAGACTTGTCCTAAAGTAGTATAGGTACAGTCAGGTTACTGGTTGCCATGGGTTTTTCGTCAAGTCAACATCTTCAAATATTTATGTTCTCTTTTGGTAATGTTGCACACCTCAGAAACAGGCACATGCTGCTTGAGAGTGTGTGACTGACTCTGTCTGACTGTGTGTGTGTGTGTGTGTGTGTGTGTGTGTGTGTGTGTGTGTGTGTGTGTGTGTGTATGTCTGACTGACCCTAACCCTGTGTCTGATTACTCACCTTGAGAGACCCTGAAGCCACATGGACCCTGAAGCCAAGCCACTCTGACAGAACTGCTGCTTCGTCGATGCTTGGGAAGCGATTGGCGAGCAACTTCAAGTCCGCAACATTTTTTTCCTCTAGATCCTTGTTGTTCATTGTTCTTGGGTTGAGGACATTAAAGGCAGCAAGAAGATCCAACTCTGTGAACCTGCGCTCCAAACTTGCCTTCAACTTGTCCAAATATGGAGCCATAACCTAGTGAACAAATTTCAAAAAATTAATATTTGAAAATGAGTTTGAAATCTTGAATTCAGAACATTAAGTGGTATCAATACCTCTTCCTGGAAACGTGACCAAAATGGGCTGCTTGGGCCAGCCGTCTCGCCTGCTTGTTCTTCTGTCAACCCCCCCCCTCCGTCGCCCCCTTTCTTCCTCCGCTGTGATGTTGAGACTGCGGATGGTGTCCTGGAGTTGACTGAGGTGCGAGCCTGGAGGTTGCTTATCTCCTGCCTCTTTAATCTGGCTGATGGTCGCAATGGTAGAGGGCACCTAAATATATAAAGAGAGCTGTTTTAATTTAGAGTCAACGAAACATATCTAAGGGGCAATATCAATTTAGTGGCAACTTACATGTTCTTTAATTGCCAGAAAGTTAACATCTTCTCTCTGAAAGAGCTTGGACAGGCGGCTGAGATGGGGAAGAACGTCAGATTGGAGATGGACAGCAGCAACAAATCTGTATGTGGCACAGAACGTGTAAAGGCCTCTAGCTACAGGGTCTTTCTTCATGTCTGCCTCCTCAGCAAGTGCTGCCAGTACAGCAGGAAGATTCCTTCTCAGGGTTGAGATGGCTTGGTCTTGAGAAAGCCATCGTGTATCCTTCACCTCCTAATGAATAATAGAAAGGGTTGTCATTCAAGTAAATAAAGTAGAATTAATGTAGTGTAGTAAACTTAAGTTGTATTTGTATGGGCACTTACAGTCACTTTTAGGTTGTCTACTCCCAGCACAGTGGCAGCTGCCCTGAGCACTGCTGTGCTATTTGCACTGTTGCGGAAGTACAAATGCAGATCTTGCAGGTGTTCTCTGAAGACCTTCATGTATGGCACTTGATCTGCAGCATCTTTGCAGGCAAGTGCCAGACGGTGGGCAGCACAGTGCACAGACAGTAGCCACGGCCATGAGTCCTTCAGCTGCTTGGCTACGCCGTTGCGTTTCCCTAATAATATGAATTATGTTAAACTACATTACAATTCATTTTTAAAATACTATTTCCGATTTAACATTTTTAAAAACACATTTTCACTTAGAATCAATGACATGAAGATTACCTGTCATTACTGAAGCGCCATCAGTTCCCAAACCATACAACCGGTTTACAGGGATGCCTTTTTTTTCCACCACGTCTCTCACAGCCTCAACAATGGTGTTAGCTGTCCCATCTGGAATGGCAACAATGTCCAGAAACTGGCTAAAGAGCTGTCCTTCATTGTCAAGATACCTGAAACATTAAAAAAGAGATTCCTTCAGAATAATCATTCCATCCTTTAACAATGTGTTGTTGTACCTTAAAAGAAAAGAAACATGCACTAGTACCTGATGTGGATATCCAGCTGCTTCGTGACTGACACATCAGTGGTCTCGTCAATTTCTAGGCCAACAGCCTGCGAGTCACAGATGGCCTTCAAGTAAGGTTCTTCTGTTACCCGACCCAGGATCTGGACCATCTCATCAATGATATAGTGAGATGTGTAATTGGTCCTATTGTCAATCTAAAACAAATTATCAGTGTTAAATCCAAAGGCTTTTTATTTCTATTTAACAGTAACCAATATGGGAAATAAATATTCATGAAATAAATAATACCTTGAGCTTTGTGAAATAGTCACAACCGAGCATCTTGGCCAGGTCCAGCAGAGCGGGGTAGTTTGTGTGATGAGCGATTTCATGCTTTAAAAGCCAATAAAGGCATTTAAAGCCACCAAGTATTGCTGCGTGCTCCATGCTTATTACTGGCACAAAGGCATCTAGGATTGGCATGGCTGAAACAAAGAGGGGGAAGGGGGGGATTAGTATAATACAAAGCATTTTATTCTGAATAATTATAAAAGAACTGCCATTGTTAATTTACATCTGATGCTGCTGGCTTCAATCCTCAGGGAGGTCTTGTGGTTCTCACTGGTCATATGGCCATCCAGGACATCCTGCCTGTATCTGACACAGGGGACTTCAATAAAGGGTCTCTGTGATGGACCCCTGACCACTTTTGGTTTGTGCTTTCTGCACACTCTGCAAAACATTCCTGTGAATGAGATTTTTTTTATTACATTAATTTATATGTATTTATGTAGTTATTCATGTATTTAAATGTATTTAAAATTATTTATATTTATTTATTTAAATTTATTTATAATTATTTATTTATGTATTTATTAAAATGATAAACTACAAATGTATGTTTAGACAAACCAATTGGCTGCATTAGTCAGGCATACTATTTGGTCTTTCAATATTAATGAACTTCCTTTAAAACTCACCATGATCTGTCTTGTACAGCCAGGGACTATACTTATTATTAACAGCCCATTCAGGATTCCAACCTGAAGCACGATGATGGGCATGATCACCATGTCCCGTGGCCGTCGTGGTCGTGGTGGTGGTAGTGGTAGTGGTACTGCTACCACAAGCAGTGCAGCTACATGCAGCGGTCTGTTCGGGTACTGCAGGCTGTGTAGTGGCTTCAGACTCAGAGGCAGAGGTCTCTGTCTCCGTCTCCGCCGGTGGGGTCAAGTCGTTAACCTCGTTTGCATTGATGTCGACCCCAGTCACCCCGCTGGTTGTAAAAAAAACAGCTGATCTTTCGCTGTTTTGCCTTCGCTCCGCGACCGGCCATTACGACTAGAAAATGTAACAGTAAAACATTATTCAGCAACTGAATGAGACTGGTTTAATTAATCATGAACAATTGAGCATTGTTGGCATTTTAATTATTCTTTTTTACTAGTTGGTGTACGTTTATATTAGGCTAAAATGGCCCCTTAATTTTTGTTGCAAATCTCACCGAGTCATAGCTCGGGCTGCTCAGTTGGCTTTGTTTTTCTTTCATTGGAACGGCACAACGAAAACGTTGCATTGGGGAAAACGGGCGCATTATTTATTCTTAAGTCTGTATATCATTTAAAACATCCTTGACTTTATATCTTTATGTGAATATTTTAATAACTTTGCTCACCTCTTTGCGACGTCTTGACTTTGTCCTTGATGAGATGACAGGAAGAGGACAGGTGATGAACCGGAATGACCTTTATCCTGAACTACGACATCAGTGACGCCGATAACATCACATTTGCATATTGTGAAGCTGGCATTCCACCGCGGTCCAATATCAGTTAAATCCTTTTGGTTCAGTTGTTTAAGTTTCGTTTAATTCCTCATTTCGTTTAATTCCTCATTGAAGAGTAATGGGGCCAATTTAGGCCAAGCTGTTGATGGAATTTTATTTTATTTTTCTTGACCAGCAGATGTCGCTGTCCAGAGTGTGTCTGTGTGTGCATGCATGCAGTGGTGCAAAGTAACTAAGTAGATTTACTTAAGTACTTTACTTATAAGTACAAGGTATTTGTACTTTACTTGTCTATTTCCAGTTTAGTATTTTCATTCCTTCTACTCCACCACAATTTCGGATCCAAATATTGTACTTTTACTCCACTATGTTTTTTTTAAACTTTAGTTTAGTTACATTGGAGATATACATGATTATATTATAAAACATACCTAGGCCATTTAAAAATAGCCGATCTACAAGCTCGTTGTGAGCTTGACTTTTACTTGTAACTGAGTAGGCTACTTCTACATTGATTGCAGCATTGATACTTTTACTTAAGTAAAACATTTGAGTACTTTTTCCACCACTGCTCTTGCACTATTCCCCACAACCAATGTAGCGCAGAATGTAGGATCCACATTTTCAAACTGTTGACTCGCCGGGCGGGTAGGTGAAGATGATAAAAACGTTTTGTTGTGGTTCTCATCTGTCATCGCGTCCCATCGGACACATAGCGGCACTGTTAGCATGTCGGCTAATAAGCTCTCCCTCTCTGTGCGTGTGAGTGAGAGGGGGATCGAGAGACGAGAAGGGAAGAGAGAAAGGAGGAGAGATGTAGCCTCTCCATGATGCCATTCTGACAGCCTCACACAACTTATTTTCACAAAGGGGATTTATCCCGTCCCGTGGACTTTGCTGCAGGCTGTCTCTACACAATGTGAGTGATTGCGCGCGCACACTAGGGTTGCCACCTTTCAGAAATTGAAATAAGGAACACCTCTTCCGGGCATGCGGTGCATGCGTTCCGTGCGCGTGGCACAGCCGCCGGCCGGCGAAAAAATGCAGTCCCAAACCCATGAAATGCATAGAATAGTTATAACTATAACACACAACATGGTATAACCTATATTGTTTTGCAGTTTGAAGTGGCCAATTGTTTCTAAAATATGAATAAGTTAATTTTGTATGAAATAAAGCAATGTATGAATGATTTGAACCTGGCTCTTGTATTGGGTCACTTGGTGGTCAGTAAAGAGAAGGTAGTCAAGAAACCATTAAGTCATATACTTAAAGTTTAAAGTGCTTTATTAGCAATGAACATTGAACATTTTTACTTTAGGCTGAATAGGCTTCACTAGCCTAAACCTGAGCATAGCCTATTTTATGAACATTGAACATTTTTACTTTAGGCTGAATAGGCTTCACTAGCCTAAACCTGAGCATAGCCTATTTTATAGTGTCTACTGTCTACAATCTACTGTCTTGACACTCGAACCAAAATTGTTCTATAGATCATAATCTACAAATTGGAAGTGAAAAATAAACTTTAACACAAATTTAAAATGAAAACCAAAAATGACATGTACATGGAACCCCACTATAGGCAGAGCGTAGAGCGCACCACAGCCTCAGCGACTGCGAGACGTGCGAGTCGCCTCACAGAAGGTCCTTCGTGCCTCTCCCTCCTTTTGCTGTCTTTTCCTGTGTTTTATTTCATTCATTATTGTTAAATTCTGTGTTGAGGTTTGTGTGACAGACCTTTATGGGGCATTTGGTTAAATACGGAACAAACCGCGTTCCGTATTGGTTCAATACGGAACGCATCTTTTAATTGTCCAATACGGAACGATTCCGTATTATACGGAACGGGTGGCAACCCTAGCGCACACACAACACACAACACACACACACACACACACACACACGCGCGCGCGCCGCACGCACACACGCACGCACAAAGAGAGAGAGAGAGAGAGAGCCAGCCGCCAGGCAGGCAGAGAAATGGAGAAAGTGCATGCAGTTCAGAGTCAGACCTACTGTAACTCTATGGTTCTGCGCAATTGACAGACGGGTTATGTTTGTTTTGTAATGTGAATAAAATAGTAATTGTAAAAAAAAAAAAAAAAAAACTTTTTTTTTTTTTTTTAAAGATCCTTGGGGGGGCGGGGGAGTTTTCAGGCCGGGCGGGGCGCCTGGCCTGTAAAGTGCTGCAGGAAACCCACTACCCTAGAGGCTGGGAACTGTACTGTTAAAAATATGTAGTTATAAAAATACATTTATAAATCAAGGACATTTTTTTTCAGTTTCAATTGACGTTTCCAGAGTACTGTTCCTTATCTTGAGCAACTTCCTCCACTCCCTCTGGGAGTATACCAAGGCCTTTCCAGGTCAGTTTGGAGATATAATCCAGTGGGACGTGCATCAAGAACCTTCCTAGGAAGGCGCTTGGGAGGCATCCGTACTAGATGCCCGAACCACCTAAGCTGACTACTTTCCAAATGCAGAAGCAGTGGTTCTTCTCCAAGTCTCTCCCGGGTGACTGCATTTCTCACCCTATCTCTAAGGGAGATACCAGCCACCCGCAGAAAACTCATGTCCGCTTGTACCCGCGACCAGTGGTGCTTTGGGATTTTATTTTCAGGGCGGACAGTGCTTTATTGACGTCACTTGCACACGCGTGCACACGGGAAAATAATAGTTTTCTAGTCTTATTTACATTTGCATTGTTACTTAAGATTTTATTTCCTACTTTCTTTTAATTCATTTAGAAAAGACAGCGCTGCAGTAGGCTAGAGAAACAACATTTGCCTTGAACGAATCTCAAACACATACCACAGTAATAATGGAGCCATGTATGAGGACACACACACATTGACACATGCACATGCAGTCACAGCAGGAAACCAAGGTGTTAAAGGCTATATCGATATGAATAGAGCCACTGGTTAAAGTACAGCTTGTAGTTATCGCAGATTCACGGGGTCTCGCGGGGGGTATGCACGCGTTTACACGCTTGTGCACCGTTCTGTGCCGTGCGTGCGTCCGTTCATATGGGAATATATTACTGACCACACGGCGTCCGGTCGTGTCCGGCCTCCAAAGCGCTACGGCCCGCGACCTTATACTTACACCGGACGCCGTGTGGTCAGTAATATATTCCCATATGAACGGACGCACGCACGGCACAGAACGGTGCATGCATATGTGATGCGTCCTCAACTTGCGTGCTCTGCTCAGAGCTGAAGCCCCCCCCCCCCCAACACACTCTGAATGCACATTCCCACTATGCAACCTTAAATGTTGTAGACTACATGTTGTACACTACATATTTGTTCTGTATTTGAGATATGGAAACAAAAGCTGTCAGACAGCTAAAAAGGCATGCACATCCTGAGCCATGTAGGCTGGGTGCTGGACTAAAGTTAGTTAACAATAAAAGAAAGAAAGAGTCCGCACACCAAATTTGATGTTCCCAATACTTTAGTTTTTACTCAGGTGACGTTTCGAGCCTGGTGGCTCTTCTTCAGACCTTCACAGACAAGTGATACCAACATTTTTATATGTGTGCAGAGATCACCCACACCTGTGACCCATCAGCCAATCAGTCCCATCAGTGTCATCAACCAATGACAATGACATAGTATATGTAAATCTTAAATTGTACATCATACACATATTGCATACATAAAAACAATACAAAAATCCTGTTGACCCAAGATATGACATTACACATATACAAAAGGACTCAGGCCAAAGGCCATCATACTGCTACCTAAAGAGGCGCCTCTTGTCTATAGTAAAAGTAAATACCTCAAGGGACAAAAAACCTTTTCATACACAATCAAAACAAAAAACAACAAACACACATGAGAGATCACTTATTTGGAAAAACAACCAGGGTTAACCCAACAAAGAGGTACAATAGTATACATAGGTGTATATATATACACAAACCAGGTACAAATACAGGAGTGCACCCCTGTCTTTTTGCACCCCCTATCTCTTTTCCCAAGGTATGACCCCAAGCTGTCCTCATAAGAAAGGTCTGATATCATAGTCCTCATTTAGACCCTTTGGAGCTAATGTTTGCAAAGTATGAATCCAAAACAGTTCCCGTTTTAAAAGCATCTTATTTAAATCTCCCCCTCTACGTGGAGTCTGTACTAACTCGATCCCTGTGTACCTGAGCATAGATACAGTGTGTCCTACTTTGTTGAAATGTGTAGCCACTGGGCTAGTGATAACATTATTGCGGATAGTACTGCGATGTTCAGCTATGCGTGTTTTTAAAGGTCTTGTTGTCTTCCCAATATATGAGAGGCCACATGGGCATTTCAACATGTATATCACATTAGCTGTAGAGCAGGTGATGATACCTCTAATGTTATGCTTTCTGCCCGTATGTGGGTGATTGAACGAGTTAGTTTTGCGTGTAAAATTACACTGTTGGCACCTGCCACAGGGGTAGTTACCTGATGGAATCTCACTCAGGAAATGAGAGGGAGTTTGGGGGGGGGCAAATCTGCCCTTACCAACATGTTGCGTAAATTAGGGGGTCTCTTATGTACCACCCAGGGAGGGTTTGGTAAGCACTTTTTGAGAAACGGGTCTGTATCAATGATGTACCAGTGTTCTTTAATGGCTCTCTCAATGTCTTTGGATACAGGTGAATACTCGAGTGCACAGAGAACTCTGTGTTCAGTTTGTTTAGGTCTCTTGTTAGTCAGGCACTCAGACTGTGTTGTACCAGAAAACCGTGATGCTGCATTCCTGACCCAAGATTCTTTGTACCCTCGCTTCTGGAAACGCTCCTCCATGTCCTTGGCTTGGATATTGTAGTCTTCATCCGAGCTGCAGATCCGTCTGATGCGGTTGAATTGGGAGATGGGGAGATTCCTTTTGAGGGAGAGAGGATGGTATGAGTCACCATGCAGTAGGGAGTTCCTGTCAGTAGGTTTTCTGTACAGGTTGGTTTTTAAGCTTTTATTTTCCTTCATAATTAGGATGTCTAAGAAGTTCATTTCCTTTCTGCCTTTCTCCATCGTGAATTTTAGGTGTCTGTTTTGGGAATTCATAAATGTGTGGAACTCATTAAGTGAGGCCTCTGACCCTGACCATATGAAGAAAATGTCATCCAGGTAACGCTTCCAATTGGCAATATATCCTATGAATGGATTTACCTCATTATTAAAGATGACATCTTGTTTGAAGAATCCCACATACATGGAGGCAAAGCTGGGGGACATCCTTGATCCCATGGCCACTCCGGAGGTCTGCAGGTAAAAAGTATTGCCAAATAAGAAATAATTTGACTTGAGTACTTCCTTGGTAAGTCCTATTAGACAGTCTGTGCTCGGGTTGCAATCAGATCTCTGATCTAAAAACAATTTTGCAGATTGTAGGCCTCCCTCAAAGGGAACATTAGTGTATAGGGACTCAATGTCCATGGTCACCAAAATATTCCTGAATTTGTTGGATTTCATTAATCATTTTAATGAATTCCATGGAGTCTCGAGTGTACGAGGGTAAGTTGGTGACTAGTGGTTGCAGAAAATAGTCTACAAATGCTGACATATTTTCTGTTAGTGAGCCAATGGCTGAGATGATCGGGCAAGGGAGGGGCTATAGTGGTTTTAAACAGAGAGTCATATGAAGGGGAAATTTTGAGACAATTGGCTAATGGGTTAGGGTTAGGGTTAGGGTTAAATAAGATGCTTTTAAAACGGGAACTGTTTTGGATTCATACTTTGCAAACATTAGCTCCAAAGGGTCTAAATGAGGACTATGATATCAGACCTTTCTTATGAGGACAGCTTGGGTCTCTGTGGGGTCATACCTTGGGAAAAGAGATAGGGGGTGCAAAAAGACAGGGGTGCACTCCTGTATTTGTTCCTGGTTTGTGTATATATATACACCTATGTATACTATTGTACCTCTTTGTTGGGTTAACCCTGGTTGTTTTTCCAAATAAGTGATCTCTCATGTGTGTTTGTTGTTTTTTGTTTTGATTGTGTATGAAAAGGTTTTTTGTCCCTTGAGGTATTTACTTTTACTATAGACAAGATCTTTAAGTAGCAGTATGATGGCCTTTGGCCTGAGTCCTTTTGTATGTGTAATGTCATATCTTGGGTCAACAGGATTTTTGTATTGTTTTTATGTATGCAATATGTGTATGATGTACAATTTAAGATTTACATATACTATGTCATTGTCATTGGCTGATGACACTGATGGGACTGATTGGCTGATGGGTCACAGGTGTGGGTGATCTCTGCACACATAAAAATGTTGGTATCACTTGTCTGTGAAGGTCTGAAGAAGAGCCACCAGGCTCGAAACGTCACCTGAGTAAAAACTAAAGTATTGGGAACATCAAATTTGGTGTGCGGACTCTTTCTTTCTTTTACTGTATTTGAGATAATCAATAAACAACACACACATTAATTGATACATGATTATGCATTATTAGTTGTTACACTCAGGTTAGCTACCCAGCAGCACATAAAATAAGCCTCACCAGCTGCAACATTAGAGTGATGACAATGCATTAGTACAAAACACACATG
This sequence comes from Nannobrachium achirus, assembly GCF_963921795.1. NCBI lineage: Eukaryota > Metazoa > Chordata > Actinopteri > Myctophiformes > Myctophidae > Nannobrachium > Nannobrachium achirus. The sequence goes on from NW_027664633.1 coordinate 349,355, forward strand.
ATTTGACTACACAATTTGACATTTCATGCTGTAATGTTTAGCAGTTCATGTTGCACATTTTGACCCAGTATGACTGTGTTTGCTATTGGAGACAGAAACACAATCACTCTGTGATCTCGCTGGGCGAAATTACACTTAGAAGCCTTTGTTCTCGCCCTCCTGCACGCCAGCCGCCAAACGTAGAAAGAAAAGCTGACAACAATCCAGCTCTTGCCGCCCGCGAGCGCATGCACAAACGAGCACGCTCATGGGAATTTCACAGGACCTCGCCCGCTCGCCGCCCCTGAACTGTGCTCCGTCTGAAAGGCGCTTTAGAGGGTAGGGTGTAGGGTTAGGGAGAATGTTATCAACTGTTGTTCAACTAACTTCAGCTACAGTACACTGTCAGTCAATACATTATTGTTGGGTTAAAGCTATTTGAATGACCACATTTCATTATATAATTGTTTTCTTATTTCAATTATGCAGAGCAATTATGAATACAATCATATAGGACTACAGGAAGAAAAGAAATGTATAGGCCTATGTGTATACATACACTATATTGAGCATGACAACAATTAGCAAATTGTTGTTTGGATTGTTACATGAGTAGATGCACTTAGTTTTGATTGATTGAATACTTTATAACAGAACATATCCTCCAGTATAAACAACACCTCCCTTTTGTCTTGGAGTGGAGAAACACCTCCTCCCAGCTCTCCTCCAGTTCAATGCAGTCAGGTGTCATTTCAATGTGAAAGCCTCATGACACCTTGATGATGATGATGGGCCATCATCAGAGAAACATTTACATAGACACATGTTCCAATGTCTCCATCAACACACTGACTGTTTTGTCTTCGCAGAAGAAAGAAAACCCAGAGATGTTAATAGTTTAGTCTAAAGAGAATTAGAAGGTGAGTCTACTGGAATGAGAATACAACAAAGCAATGGTTTCCATTTCCCCTTTTATTTGTTGTGAATAGCTCATCTTCCAGTCCACAATGCACCACACTATTTTCATAGGATTTCAAATACGTATAAAACAGGTTAACATAGTGATGCTACATGACCCACTTTGTTGACTGTTCCCCCTTTTCCTCTACAAAGTGTTAAATTGCAACACATTGTTTGCTTGTAGATTATTATTCACTTTCTGTGAATATTTGCCTATTATGACTATGATAATGATTATTATGAGGGTTCACGTGGTTTGCTGGGATCCCCCTGAAACACATAATCCACCCCCAATTCTTACTTATTTCTGGGATTTGACTTTGTTTTTTTGTTGTTTTTAAATGTTTTTTACCAAACACATGAAATGAAAAATGAAATGCACCAAACAGATACCAGTAGGCCAATATCGATTAAACCTACTTTACACATGTGTACATATATTTGTATTAATAGCTCTAAGCTAAACAAAATAAAATAAAGATTGTGTTAAAGAATGGGTGCTATAGGCCTATAGGCCTTTGTGCAACACAGAATGCTAAACATTACAGCAATCAAATGTCACATTATGAAGTCACATCAACATGTGTATTGTGTACTGCATGGGAGTTCAGATGTGCAGGGACTTGAAGGGTTCAACTATTGGCCAGTTTCAGTCTATTGTTGCCCCACCCACCCACTCTCTGATTGGGCCATCAGACTCTCTGTGAGTATTTAGCAGGGCTCTGTTTAGGTTTGGTGACACTTTAGTCTCTGCAAGTTGTTAAGGGCTGAACTTGCTTCTCTTGGTTGGTGTATTTGTCACAGAAACTCAGAGAGCTACCTTTGAGAAATGGCTTTACTACAAACACTGAAGTCCTTGGTCAATGAGAGACTATCTGCAGCTGCTGAAGAGATATTTGGGGCCATTGAACACATTGTAAGAGAGTACGAGGACGAGGCTTTCAGCTTGAAGCAAGAAATCAACCACAAAAGCAGACTTCTGGACATGGTTTTAAAACCATACATCAACTTATACAGAGCAGGTTGGTACAATAACTACAACACACTTGTTTTCATGTAAGTAAGAAAGTGTTCAATTTGTGAGACTGTTGTGGATTTAATATCCATGATGGAGTTTTGTGGGGGTTAGTTCTAGTTCATTTATATTAAACCTTCCCCTGTGGTCTCTGGTCTGGGCACAACAACCTTTCAAAAGTTTTCTGTTTACAAGTAAAAGCCTCTCAGAGCTTCTGACAGGGCCATTTGTGTGCTGTTTTGAAAGCATGTCAGACCATTTGTGGGAATGCGATAGAGGATATGTTGTTGAAATGTTAAAATGCATTGTTACTCCAACTTTGTGTGAATTTGTTGCAATTTCTTTAATCAAATGGGTACTCACACAAGACACAACACAGCCTTTAGTTTTCTTTGGAGCCTAGTTAGTGAAAAGCCAATTTCTTGCACTGTATAAGCTCAGCTGTTTTCACAAGGGTCAACTAAAAACACCCACGAGTAATCTAAAAAAAATGGCTTTGCATGCTCCAGAACAGCAGAACCGTGTCTGTCCACATTTATCAGAATTTAACAAGTCATATTAGTCAGATTCTCCATTGGCTCCCATGTAAAATGATCCTGCCTCCATCTCCTTTGAAAACAATGCTATACTTCATCACAAAGCATGCAATATTTTCTGTACAGACATTTATCGTGGCATGCACGCTGTGCACATCGTGCATGATGGACAGACTGCAACCATTTTTCTTTATGAAAGCAAGCAATGAGTTCAAGTTTATATTCATTTTACACCAATGTCTTTATTATTCAAATCCTTATTATTAAAGCTTCCATGTTATTCCTTCATTCCAGATCAGTGTGTGGAGTCCAGTCTGCAGGTGAAGATCAGTTCTCCAGCCAGGACTGTTTCTATTAAAAAGGAACCTGAATACCACCTTAAACGGGAACCTGAAGACCACCTTAAACAGGAACATGAAGACCACCTGGATCTCAGTAAGTTTCCAGCACTCTGTCTTTGTATTGTATTGGTGAAAGTGGGCCGGTACTGAGGTTGCTCACTAACCTGCTGTTACGTGTTATGCCAAATGATTCCTCCCCACACACATGTGTGTGTTGTATCCTACTGATTCACCTGTCAGTGAGGAGCCTCCACCGGGAGGAAGTAGAGACTCTGTCCAGTCCTCTCCGCCCCAACAGTCTCTACTGTCTCACTTTCTCCAGTAGAACACTGGTTATCTATCGAAACATGCTCTTCCACCGCAATTTATAAATGAGAATATAAAGAGTAATCTGTTGATACTTTTTTGTTGATACTCAGGTTCTGTTTGGGAGGCACAACATTCAAATGCTATGGAGTCTCATGAGTCATTATATATATATTTTTTTCTTTTTTTTTCTTTTTTTTTCTTAGACTTCCTGCACGTCCCTGTGTGTAAAGAGGTTTCCCCTGAGGAGGAACAACAACCTCCACAGATTAAAGAAGAACAGGAGGAAGAGGCTGGTGGGTCAACATTGACATTACTAGCAGTGAAAAGTGAAGGTGATGATGAAAACAGAGAGACAGCGCCTGTAGCCAGCACCTCAACTGAACACATGAAAACACAAGCTGATGTAGAGGACTGTGGAACATCACAACCAACTAGTGATGACCATCTTCTCTCTTCACACTGTTCTGAATCAGAAACTGAAGACAGTGATGAGTGGGAGGAGACCAGGGGAGATCAGTCAGCTTTAAACACACTGAAATCACACAAGACACAACATGTGGGAGGACAGTGCAAGCTGTCCCAGGACCTGAAATTATCAAAACAAACTCAATCCATGAGGAGTCACACAGAGAAGAAAAGTTTTAGTTGTACAGAATGTGGCAAAATGTTTAATCATCAGAAAGATCTGAAGAATCACACAATGATCCATACAGGGGAAAAGCCCTTTTCTTGTACAGTTTGTGGTAGAGGTTGTGTTAGCACAAGTAATCTAAAAACACACATGATGACTCATACAGGAGAACAGCCCTATACTTGTACCGTATGTGGTAGAGGATGCCCTACCGCTAGTGAGCTAAAAAGACACATGATGACTCATACAGGAGAAAAGCCCTTTTCTTGTACAGTATGTGACAAAGGCTTTAATCACATGGGTAATCTAAAAACACACATGAGGACTCATACAGGGGAAAAGCCTTTTTCTTGTACAGTATGTGGTAAAGGTTGTCTTCACATGGGTCATCTCAAAATACACATGATGACTCATACAGGGGAAACACCATTTTCTTGCACTGTATGTGGTAACGGCAGTGTTAGCGCAAGTAATCTAAAAACACACATGAGGACTCATACAGGTGAAAAGCCTTTTTCTTGTACAGTATGTGGTAAAGGCTGTCTTCACATGGGTCATCTAAAAATACACATGAGGACTCATACAGGTGAAAAGCCTTTTTCTTGTACAGTATGTGGTAAAAGCTTCAATCGAATGGGTACTCTAAAAACACACATGAAGACTCATACAGGGTAAAGCCTTTAGTGTAAGTTAGTTCACACAGACACACAAATGATCATTCAGTCTAAGCCAGGATGACCATGAAAAGGACACTAAAGCAGAGGAATCATATAATCTCAACATATAATCTATTTTGCTTTGCTTGCTCCAGAACAGTAGAACAGTGTTTGTCCACATTTGTCAGAATTTTAGAAGTCATATTCATTATGTTAAAGGTGATACACCATGAAAATTCACTTTTCCTATTTTAAAACCTTTTTTTGGGGTCCCACTAGCACCTTATATCCTCACAAAGTCCCATTTCAGACCGTTGTGTCTTTCTCTGGTTTTGGGAAGGTGGAGGTTAAAAGCATCCCACGGGTTCTCAAAACAGGCTGTCCAGATTTGCTGCCGTTTGTGACGTCATACACGGCGCAGTTCAGGCCAAAGGTGGTACTGCAGCTGAAAATGCTCTGAGAGCCATTCAAAAATGAGAGGCTCTCTATTCAGGAGTAGTAATTTAGCCTCAAACCTTTTGAAAAACGTTTTTGGGACATAAACAATATGACATAAATACTTTTTAAATGCATGGTGTATCACCTTTAATGCAATAATTAATGTGTTGTTATGATGGGTGTTGTTTGAATTGTGAAATTGCCAGAGTATTTATCTGTTAGATGAGTCAGATGAAATCATCACTTAGTTTTTTATTGATTGAATACTTTATTAACAGTTTGCAAAGACATGTACAGTGAAGTACAGTACAATACAAGGTCTGCTAAATGTATTTTTATCAAGCCTATATGTTTTTTGTTTCCCTTTTCCATTGGGGGTCCTATAGTTGGATTTCTAGTTTACATTCTACAGTGTTTTGTGTCTTTATAAAGTTGCTTTGTAAACTCAAAGAACCGTCTTTATACCTGGGGGGGATATTGATGTTTGTTTGATTTAATAAAGGTTTCACCACTACATGTCCTCTGTGTGTGCTTCATCATTACACAATGTTATCAGAACTTGTACCATAACTACTGTGAACAATTAAGCAATATTACATGAGAGGGTTTGCATTATCACGGTTATCTGGCACGACAGTCTTGCTGCAGGAACGAGCCGAAGGCAAGTTCCGGGACTGAAGTGCCAGATAACCGTGATAAGGCAGACCCTCGAGTGTAATATTGCAATTATACAACTGTTGCCCTAAAAAAAAAAATACTTCAACTTCATTTCATTGTATTTAAGATATTCGATAGGAATTTGTAAATGTTTAATGCCACATTTAGCTACTATGTTCCTGAACTTCACATGCAAACTGCTAGCCTAGCATAGTGTGGGGAGAAGGAAAGCGCACAGCTGAAATCTTTGCTTGATGACACAGTGCAGTAGGCCTAGTGCTCATTACATGCACGGTTGGAGAGCCTGTTTTTCATTGAGAGCCAGACTACTCGTTGTATAATAGAAGAATAATCACTGCTTCATTGTATGTGCTTGCATGACCCGCAAGAGGATTTCACCCTTCCAGATTTATGATAAATTGAAAGCTGACTGAAGACAAAAGCTCACAATGTGGCGCATCCGTGAAACACTGTGTTTGTCGGCTCAATGAACTGCACAGTTGAAGCATTGTATTATTGCATTGCATTTGGATTCGGGGGAAACATTTACGCTAACAGTTATTAACAATGAATTATAGCTGCTAGTATGCCTGTATCCATTTGTTTCTTCATCAAATCACAGATTGACAACGACTAAAACGTATGATGACTCTTCTTGTACTGTTTTGTGTTAAAGGCTTTGTTAGCGCAAGTTATCTAAAAATGCACATGAGGACTCATACAGGGGACAAGCCTCTTTCTTGTACAGTATGTGATAAAGGCCTTAATCAAATGGGTCATCTAAAAACACACATGAAGACTCATACAGAATAAAAGCCTTTAGTTTAAGTTAGTTCACACAGACACATAAATGATCATTCAGTCACATCGTTAAGTCAGAATTACATTGAAAAGGACACTAAAGCAGAGGAATCATATAATCTGACAATATCAACATGACTGAATAAAATAAACACTAGTAAGACTCCTCAGGGCGACCTTGCCCTAAAGGGTGAGGTCGTGCCAATTCTGGCCAGTGTTGTATATCGGACCAGTTAGCCATATATGGAGATCCATGTACTGTAGGTCTATATAGTACATCCATTTTATGCCCATACATGGAGATCCCTGTCTGAACCAGCCACTCTTATATGGGCTGTGGGCTTAATTTTGATGACATATGGGATCTCCATGTATGGGCATAAAAGGGATTCTGTTAGAGTGGTTCCCATGACATCACAACACACAATATATTGTATGCCCATACATGGAGATCCCTATCTGAACCAGTCACACAGATATGGGCCATGACTTGGCCTTCTGGCCAGTGATATATATCGATGACATCAGGGATCTTCATATATGGGCTTGTTTCCATTTCCATTTGGGTTTCTATAGTTGGATTACTTGTTAACATTTTTGTGTAACGTTTTGTGTTTTGTGTCGTTGAGGGGAGAAAAAAGGGGTTCAGAATATCACTGTTTTTTCACTGTTTGAAGTGTACGGTACTATGTAGGCTTCACTTCATTGATTGAATACTTGGACACTTGTAAACAGCACCGTGGTACAGCAAGACATTTAAGTCATATTCAATCATATTCATGCAATAATTGTTATGTTCATTGATATGTATGTAACAATGGTGCAGCTGTTCACTGTGTGTTGACATATGTGTTGTTTAGATTGTTAGATTATCAGAGTAGATGCCAGAGTCAGTTGAAATAGAAATAATTTAAACTAAGTAATAGACCTACATTTTAAAATAATAGACCTAGGACTAAATTACAGTAGCCTATTGAGCACATGAACTTTACACAAAATGGACTCATACAGGTGAAAAGCCCTTTTCTTGTACAGTATGTGGTAAAAGCTTCAATCAAATGGGTAATCTAAAAACACACATGAAGTCTCATACAGGGGAAAGCCTTTAGTGTAAGTTAGTTCACACAGACACATGAATGATCATTCAGTCTGGATGACCATGAAAAGGACACTAAATGATAATCATATAATCTCTGCTTGCTCCAGAACAGTAGAATACTGTTTATCCACATTTGTCAGAATTTAACAAGTCATATTCATTATTCATTATGTTAATGCAATAATTAATGTGTTGTTATGATGGGTGTTGTTTGGATTGTGACATTGCCAGAGTATATATTTGGTAGATGAGTCTGGTGAAATCACCACTTAGTTTTTTTATTGATTGAATACTTTATTAACAGTTTACAAAGACATGTACAGTGAAGTACAGTACAATACAAGGTCAGTTAAATTTATGTTTTCCAAGCCTATATGTTTTTTGTTTCCCTTTTCCATTGGGGGTCCTATAGTTGGAGTTCTTGTTTACATTCTACAGTGTTTTGTGTCTTTATAAAGTTGCTTTGTAAACTCAAAGAACTGTCTTTATACCCGGGGGGTGGGGAATTTTGATCATGTTTGTTTGATTTAATAAAGGTTTCACCACTACCTGTGGTGAAAGCTGTTTCGACGATGCCGTGAGCACCTTATTGATTTGTACATGTTTTGGGCCGAATATGGACGTTGGAGCTCAACCATCAAGAGCCCTCTGACTCCCCCTTATAACTCCTGTAGAGACATAACATCAGAATATTAGCGAACTCTACAGGTGTTTTGATTTATGGCTAGTCATAACCAACCTCAGAAACTTGTGAAATGCCTTCACCGTCTTCCCAAACACCAGCATCCTCACCTGCAACATCTATTGCAAGCACCAGTGCCAGCAAGAAGGCACAAGCCCCCCTCAAACGCAAAAGGTCAACTGACAATGAACGTGAACTGCAGAAACTTGTAGTTTTAAAACAAATGGCAGCCAAAGTGGGGGAAGACCAGCAAGAGGAAGACCACTTTGCTATATTTGGAAAGTCGGTAGCAAATGAACTGCGGCAAATAAAATAAAAAAACAGAATTCCAAAAGTAAAAGCAGCAGTCATGGCAGCGATCTATGCGGCTCAGTCTGATGACGACTCACCACCTTCTTCACCAGCACCGTCTTTGCCATATCACTTCACTCCACCTTCGCCATACATGCCCCATCACAGTTATCAACCACCAAACTCACAGTTCCATATGCCACAATACCCACCACCTCCAGCTTTCCAGCCTCATACTTCCCATGCCCAGCAATAAACAACTTCTCTGGGGTCTTCTGTACCTCCACCCTCCCAGTACATGGCTTCTCAGTGTTCTGTACCTCCACCCCAGTCCTAGCAGCAGAATCAGCATGACAACCAGGGTGTCCAACAGCAGGGCTCAAGTGAAACCCAGTAGATACTGTGTGTGTATGTGTGTGTAAAATATTATATTATATTATATTATATTATATTATATTATATTATATTAGATAGATAGATAGATAGATAGATAGATAGATAGATAGATAGATAGATCTAGATAACATACCAAGGTCTTTGTTTTCCTCCTGTTCAGCAGAGTTGAGTTTGACAGAGTTCATATTATCCTGAAGTCTGGAGTCCACAGTCAGATCTGACAAGAAATGATTGATATCCTGGAAGACTTGTGGAGAAATGACATAGACCAACTCTTCTTATACTATAGAGTCTGGGGTGAAAACACTGACTGCTCTGAATGATTGGCCAAAGACAACAATAGAACCATCTCTCCACCAATCACAATCTAACATACTGTGCCCCACCCCCCTCCTCCCCCAGACATGCTCTATGCAACCTTCTACAAAACAACAAAATTATCTATATATGACACAGATATCAATAAACACTATTTTTTATTTGTCAGAAAACAGTGTCAGTTAAAATACAACAATATAAGACGCCAACAGATGTGTTGTTTTTGTTTAGCCAACCTTCTTTTTACATTCACCTCTGGTAGGACAGGGAGGCCAGGCTGATGATGCAACACTGGATTGGAAACAAAGAAAATTTGTTAAAGGACAAGTTCACCACTTTTAAACCTATCTTGATATAATTGGTCCAAACAAATGTTCACTATAAAATGGCAAACGATATCACTGTTAGGTAAGAAAAATGGCTTTGTTTTCCTCCTGTTCAGCAGAGTTGAGTTTGAGAGAGTTCATCTTATCCTGAAGTCTGGAGTCCACAGTCAGATCTGATCAGAAATGATTGATATCCTGGAAGACTTGTGGAGAAGTGACACAGACCAACTCTTCTTATACTAGAGAGTCTGGGGTGAAAACACTAACTGCTCTGAATGATTGGCCAAAGACAACAATAGAACCATCTCTCCACCAATCACAATCTAACATACTGTGCCCCACCCCTCCCTCCTCCCCCCAGACATGCTCTATGTAACTTTCTACAAAAGTGGCAACAACATATGCAAAGATGTCAATATATTAAAAACTTTGTTTAATTTGTCAGAAAACAGTGTCAGTTGTTCAGATCAACAATATAAGGCGTCAATGAAACAAAAAAGTTATCAATTGTCATTAATGTTGTCATTTTATCAACTGCCCCCTTACCATTGTTGTGCCAATGGCACACGACCATTCTACTTTATGGACTTTGATATATCAAAGCGTAATGGGAGACCACTAACCAATCACATTCTAACAACACCATCTATCTCTCTATGACAAAAATACCAATACATTAACCTATCTCTATAACAATAACATATCCCAATCTTTGAATATATACATGAAAATAAATGATGGGACAAATGCAATGAATGACATGAATATAATGTACATTGTCAACAGGATTCAACAACCTGAGTTACATAGACTCACATATCAATATAACAATATTAAAGTCTGATGTAGAGAACAATGTTGTGTTCTCAATATGTGATTTGCCTACATCGCAGCATGTTGTTATAAATGGAAAGTGTAAACAAATCGACATACCCACAGTGGTTGACTGATATTACCACACACACACACACTACTCCTATAATCAAAAGCTCCAAAAACATAAACAAAAACGCCTATTGACTTGGAATGTTGTCTTTATTTGTGACTGCACTCTTTACCAACCATCATTTACATTTAACAAAGCAATAAAGGAATACACACACAACTAGAAGAACTGCTCTTCCGAGCACATGTCTCCACCAGGCCACGCGTCCTGGTGGTGCTATAATAGGCAAATGTAAAAAGGGTGGCATGTGTTCTTCACCAATCTTAGACCTTTCATGGCGCCACCATGAGGCTGATTTGAACATTTTGTAGTGTAATTTCTTCCTTGGCCTTTTGCGAATGTGCATGCACAATTTCATTACAATTGCACGCTGTGTTTGATTTGAGGCATTTTGTTCGAAACGGATCAATCCTGCAAATAAAAGTTTGGAGGCCAATCTTAGCCAATCAGGATGGAATATTTAATATGGGTCAGATCCGTCTTGATCATATGACTGTAGAGATACTGTGTACTGATTTGTGTTAATTGTGGGTAAATTATTATCCAAAAATGTGTCTTACATAAGTCGGTCTCCTGGTGGCGCTATAAAAGGCTGATGTGAAAAATGCAAGGAAATGTTTTTTCCTTGGCCTATAGGGAGTGTGCTTACAAAGTTTGAAACTGATCGGTGGAGTTATAGGTAAAACCACAAATTGGCCTGTTATAGCGCCACCATGAGGCTGATTCAAAAATGTTGAAGTGGCATTTCTTCCTCGGCCTAGTGGGAATGTGTGTGTGCGCGATTTCATGTTAATTGCACTCAGCGTTTGTGATTTGAGGCATTTTGTCCAAAATGGACCAATCTTACAAACTTTGAAAGCCAATCTCAGCCAATCAGGATGGAATATGGACAATCAGACAGATCCATGTCGATCACATGACTGTAGAGATACTGTCTACCGATTTGTGTGATTTTTGGACAAAATCTGTAGGAGTACTGGCCAAAAGGTAGTTTTGCACAAATTGGCCTCCTGGTGGCGCTAGAACAGGCCCATGTGAAAAATGTGGGGCAGAGGTTCTGAATTGGCATCCAGGGAGTGCGCTTACAAAGTTTGAAACTGATCGGTGGAGTTATAGGTAAAACCACGAATCGGCCTGTTATAGCACCACCATGAGGCTGATTTCCGAAATTTGATGTGGCATTTCTTCCTCGTCCTAGTGGGAACGTGTGTGTGCGATTGCGTGATAATTGCGCTCTGCGTTTGTGATTTGAGGCATTTTGTCCAAAATGGACCAATCTTACAAACTTTGAAAGCCAATATCAGCCAATCAGGATGGAATATGGACAATCAGACAGATCCGTGTTGATCACATGACTGTAGAGATACTGTCTACCGTATTTGCGTGATTTTTGGACAAAATCTGTAGGAGTAGTGTACAGAAATGTGTTTTGCAAACATCGGCCTCATGGTGGCGCTAGAACAGGGCCATCTGAAAAATGTGGGGCAGAGGTTCTGAATTGGCATCCAGGGAGTGTGTGTGCTCATTTTGGCAGCGACCGGGCGCCGGAGATTAGCTGTACACAAACTTGGAGGATACTCTCCCTCAGCCTTCGGCTGGTGGAGACAATAATGTTCTCTAAAGGTTGCTGCTATCATTTTGCACGTCCTTCTGTCATATGGTTGGATGTATGAAGCATATTAAAAAACATAATAAAGGTAGATGCAATGGGACATATAGGAAATGATAATAAATGCATTCATTTGCTCTAATGCAAGCTGTTCAGCTTTACACCGTTACAATGTTATGGTTTGTACTTTTCCTCTTTGTTTTAAACACGAACAGTGTGGAATACACTGGGGAAATGGATTCTGTTTTACCATTTATATTACTGCTTGGGCTTGAACTGAATAAAAAGTCCATGGAAGGAAGGATGTGTACATGTTCTACAGCACATAATATACCTTGTGCATGTTTTCAGAGAGCCCACACAGTTTCTACAGGAACGTCTTCTCTAGTTCATTATAAAGTAATTAAGTTAAGTGGGTTTCTCCCCAGTGTGAATTCTATGGTGCTTTTTAAGGTTGGACATTTCAGAGAAGTGTTGTCCACAATGGTCACATCCGTAGGGTTTCTCTCCAGTGTGACTTCTCTGGTGTCCTTTAAGGTTGGACATTTGAGAGAAGTGTTTTCCACAATGATCACATCCATAGGGTTTCTCTCCAATGTGAATTCTCTGGTGGCTTTTAAGGTGGGTCAAATCGACATAGCCACAGAGCTCCTATTAAATTAATTCTGATCAACACTCCTGGGATCCCAGTCAACGCAACAGTACATAGCATGTGTTCTCGGTGCACTGTTTATGAACTTGGTTATGTTGGGTGTGCTGTGTTAGAATGTAGAACGGATATATTGGACACATTATCCAATGTATTAGAACTACTGCTTGTTGTGTTCAGAATATGTGATATGCTGACATCAGAGCATGTCATTTTAAACGGAGTGTGTGAAATGAACATACCCCCAGAGCTCCTATTAACAACTTACTAAGAAGGGATGTATATGTTCTCATTATTAACCCCTGTGTGTTGGAGAGGACACCATGTCCAGGTCAAATCTTACAACTGGTGTGGTGAAGGACACATGCAAAAAAAGACACACAGTAGAATATATTGGACACATTATCCAACGTGTTAGAATGTAGAACTGCTTGTTGTGTTGAGAATATGTGATAGGCCTGCATCACTGCATGTCATTTTCATTGGAATGTTTAAAAATGAGCATACCCAAGGAGCTCCAATTAACCACACACTACAGACTGAATTAATTCTGACCAACGCTGCCTGAATTCCATTCACATTGTGTCACAGGTGACGTAATGACACACATATTCTGTGTCACAAAGCCAAAGTGCAGTAACTATGTTTTTGGGCACACTGACATGTTTGTGTATCCAAAAGGATATTATAAGGCGTGTCATTGCCTTCCAATTTGTATTTCATGTGGTTGACTGATATTACCACACACACACACACACACACACACAAAACTCCTATAATCAAAAGCTCCAAAAACATAAACAAAAACTCCAAATACACCTATTGACTTTGAATGTTGTCTTTATTTGTGACTGCACAATCTTTACCAACCATCATTTACATTTAACAAAGCAATAAAGGAATACACACACAATATGTTCTCTAAAGGTTGCTGCTATCATTTGGCATGTCCTTCTGTCATATGGTTGGATGTATGAAGCATAATAAAAAACATAACGGTAGATGCAATGGTACATATAGTAAATGATAATACTTGCATTTGTTTGACACAACACAAGCTGTTCAGCTTTACACAGTTACAATGTTATGGTTTGTACTTTTCCTCTAAACAGAACAGCGTGGAATACACTGGGAAATGCATTGTGTTTTACCATTTATATTACTGCTTGGGCTTGAACTGAATAAAAAGTCCATCGAAGAAAGAATGTGTACATTTTCTACAGCACATAATATACTTTGTGCAGGTTTTCAGAGAGCCCACACAGTTTCTGCAGGAGTGTATGCTCTAGTTCATTATAAAGTATTTAAGTTAAGAGGGTTTCTCCCCAATGTGAATTATCTGGTGCTTTGTAAGGTTGGACATTCGAGAGAAGTGTTTTCCACAACGATCACATCCATAGGATTTCTCTCCAGTGTGCATTTTCTGATGTGTTTTAAGGTTGGACGTATCAGAAAAGTGTTGTCCACAATGATCACATCCATAAGGTTTCTCTCCTGTGTGAATTCTCTGGTGGGTTTTAAGGCTGGACATTTGAGAGAAGTGTTGTCCACACTGATCACACCCATAGGGTTTCTCTCCTGTGTGAATTCTCTGGTGGGTTTTAAGGCCGAACAAAGTAGAGAAGTGTTGTCCACATTGATCACATCCATAGGGTTTCTCTCCAGTGTGGCTTCTACGGTGGTGCATTAGAGAAAAGCGTTGTCCACACTGATCACATCCATAAGGTTTCTCTCCAGTGTGAATTTTCTGATGTGTTTTAAGGTTGGACATTTGAGAGAAGTGTTGTCCACACTGATCACATTCATGGGGTTTCTCTCCCGTGTGAATTCTCTGGTGGATTTTAAGGCTGGAGGTATCGGAGAAGTGTTGTCCACACTGATCACATCCATAGGGTTTCTCTCCCGTGTGAATTCTCTGGTGGATTTTAAGGCTGGACATTACAGAGAAGTGTTTCCCACACTCATCACATCCATATGGTTTCTCTCCCGTGTGAATTATCTGGTGGGTTTTAAGGCTGGACATTACAGAGAAGTGTTTCCCACACTCATCACACCCATAGGGTTTCTCTCCAGTGTGAATTCTCTGGTGCTTTTTAAGATTCGACAATTCTGAGAATGTATGTCCACAATGATCACACCCATAGGGTTTCTCTCCAGTGTGAATTCTCTGGTGTGATTTAAGTTTGGAGATGCTAAGGAAGTGTTTTCCACACTGATCACAGCTGTGTTGTTTTTGCTTAACCAACCTTCTTTTTACATCCACCTCTGGTAGGACAGGGAGGCCAGACTGATGATGCAACACTGGATTGAAAAAAAAAGAAACGTTGTTATAGGACAAGTGGTTGACTGATATTACCACACACACACACACACTACTCCTATAATCAAAAGCTCCAAAAACATAAACAAAAACTCCAAAAACGCCTATTGACTTGGAATGTTGTCTTTATTTGTGACTGCACTCTTTACCAACCATCATTTACATTTAACAAAGCAATAAAGGAATACACACACAACTAGAAGAACTGCTCTTCCGAGCACATGTCTCCACCAGGCCACGCGTCCTGGTGGTGCTATAATAGGCAAATGTAAAAAGGGTGGCATGTGTTCTTCACCAATCTTAGACCTTTCATGGCGCCACCATGAGGCTGATTTGAACATTTTGTAGTGTAATTCCTTCCTTGGCCTTTTGCGAATGTGCATGCACAATTTCATTACAATTGCACGCTGTGTTTGATTTGAGGCATTTTGTTCGAAACGGATCAATCCTGCAAATAAAAGTTTGGAGGCCAATCTTAGCCAATCAGGATGGAATATTTAATATGGGTCAGATCCGTCTTGATCATATGACTGTAGAGATACTGTGTACTGATTTGTGTTAATTGTGGGTAAATTATTATCCAAAAATGTGTCTTACATAAGTCGGTCTCCTGGTGGCGCTATAAAAGGCTGATGTGAAAAATGCAAGGAAATGTTTTTTCCTTGGCCTATAGGGAGTGCGCTTACAAAGTTTGAAACTGATCGGTGGAGTTATAGGTAAAACCACAAATTGGCCTGTTATAGCGCCACCATGAGGCTGATTCAAAAATGTTGAAGTGGCATTTCTTCCTCGGCCTAGTGGGAATGTGTGTGTGCGCGATTTCATGTTAATTGCACTCAGCGTTTGTGATTTGAGGCATTTTGTCCAAAATGGACCAATCTTACAAACTTTGAAAGCCAATCTCAGCCAATCAGGATGGAATATGGACAATCAGACAGATCCATGTCGATCACATGACTGTAGAGATACTGTCTACCGATTTGTGTGATTTTTGGACAAAATCTGTAGGAGTACTGGCCAAAAGGTAGTTTTGCACAAATTGGCCTCCTGGTGGCGCTAGAACAGGCCCATGTGAAAAATGTGGGGCAGAGGTTCTGAATTGGCATCCAGGGAGTGCGCTTACAAAGTTTGAAACTGATCGGTGGAGTTATAGGTAAAACCACGAATCGGCCTGTTATAGCACCACCATGAGGCTGATTTCCGAAATTTGATGTGGCATTTCTTCCTCGTCCTAGTGGGAACGTGTGTGTGCGATTGCGTGATAATTGCGCTCTGCGTTTGTGATTTGAGGCATTTTGTCCAAAATGGACCAATCTTACAAACTTTGAAAGCCAATATCAGCCAATCAGGATGGAATATGGACAATCAGACAGATCCGTGTTGATCACATGACTGTAGAGATACTGTCTACCGTATTTGCGTGATTTTTGGACAAAATCTGTAGGAGTAGTGTACAGAAATGTGTTTTGCAAACATCGGCCTCATGGTGGCGCTAGAACAGGGCCATCTGAAAAATGTGGGGCAGAGGTTCTGAATTGGCATCCAGGGAGTGTGTGTGCTCATTTTGGCAGCGACCGGGCGCCGGAGATTAGCTGTACACAAACTTGGAGGATACTCTCCCTCAGCCTTCGGCTGGTGGAGACAATAATGTTCTCTAAAGGTTGCTGCTATCATTTTGCACGTCCTTCTGTCATATGGTTGGATGTATGAAGCATATTAAAAAACATAATAAAGGTAGATGCAATGGGACATATAGGAAATGATAATAAATGCATTCATTTGCTCTAATGCAAGCTGTTCAGCTTTACACCGTTACAATGTTATGGTTTGTACTTTTCCTCTTTGTTTTAAACACGAACAGTGTGGAATACACTGGGGAAATGGATTCTGTTTTACCATTTATATTACTGCTTGGGCTTGAACTGAATAAAAAGTCCATGGAAGGAAGGATGTGTACATGTTCTACAGCACATAATATACCTTGTGCATGTTTTCAGAGAGCCCACACAGTTTCTACAGGAACGTCTTCTCTAGTTCATTATAAAGTAATTAAGTTAAGTGGGTTTCTCCCCAGTGTGAATTCTATGGTGCTTTTTAAGGTTGGACATTTCAGAGAAGTGTTGTCCACAATGGTCACATCCGTAGGGTTTCTCTCCAGTGTGACTTCTCTGGTGTCCTTTAAGGTTGGACATTTGAGAGAAGTGTTTTCCACAATGATCACATCCATAGGGTTTCTCTCCAATGTGAATTCTCTGGTGGCTTTTAAGGTGGGTCAAATCGACATAGCCACAGAGCTCCTATTAAATTAATTCTGATCAACACTCCTGGGATCCCAGTCAACGCAACAGTACATAGCATGTGTTCTCGGTGCACTGTTTATGAACTTGGTTATGTTGGGTGTGCTGTGTTAGAATGTAGAACGGATATATTGGACACATTATCCAATGTATTAGAACTACTGCTTGTTGTGTTCAGAATATGTGATATGCTGACATCAGAGCATGTCATTTTAAACGGAGTGTGTGAAATGAACATACCCCCAGAGCTCCTATTAACAACTTACTAAGAAGGGATGTATATGTTCTCATTATTAACCCCTGTGTGTTGGAGAGGACACCATGTCCAGGTCAAATCTTACAACTGGTGTGGTGAAGGACACATGCAAAAAAAGACACACAGTAGAATATATTGGACACATTATCCAACGTGTTAGAATGTAGAACTGCTTGTTGTGTTGAGAATATGTGATAGGCCTGCATCACTGCATGTCATTTTCATTGGAATGTTTAAAAATGAGCATACCCAAGGAGCTCCAATTAACCACACACTACAGACTGAATTAATTCTGACCAACGCTGCCTGAATTCCATTCACATTGTGTCACAGGTGACGTAATGACACACATATTCTGTGTCACAAAGCCAAAGTGCAGTAACTATGTTTTTGGGCACACTGACATGTTTGTGTATCCAAAAGGATATTATAAGGCGTGTCATTGCCTTCCAATTTGTATTTCATGTGGTTGACTGATATTACCACACACACACACACACACACACACACACACAAAACTCCTATAATCAAAAGCTCCAAAAACATAAACAAAAACTCCAAATACACCTATTGACTTTGAATGTTGTCTTTATTTGTGACTGCAATCTTTACCAACCATCATTTACATTTAACAAAGCAATAAAGGAATACACACACAATATGTTCTCTAAAGGTTGCTGCTATCATTTGGCATGTCCTTCTGTCATATGGTTGGATGTATGAAGCATAATAAAAAACATAACGGTAGATGCAATGGTACATATAGTAAATGATAATACTTGCATTTGTTTGACACAACACAAGCTGTTCAGCTTTACACAGTTACAATGTTATGGTTTGTACTTTTCCTCTAAACAGAACAGCGTGGAATACACTGGGAAATGCATTGTGTTTTACCATTTATATTACTGCTTGGGCTTGAACTGAATAAAAAGTCCATCGAAGAAAGAATGTGTACATTTTCTACAGCACATAATATACTTTGTGCAGGTTTTCAGAGAGCCCACACAGTTTCTGCAGGAGTGTATGCTCTAGTTCATTATAAAGTATTTAAGTTAAGAGGGTTTCTCCCCAATGTGAATTATCTGGTGCTTTGTAAGGTTGGACATTCGAGAGAAGTGTTTTCCACAACGATCACATCCATAGGATTTCTCTCCAGTGTGCATTTTCTGATGTGTTTTAAGGTTGGACGTATCAGAAAAGTGTTGTCCACAATGATCACATCCATAAGGTTTCTCTCCTGTGTGAATTCTCTGGTGGGTTTTAAGGCTGGACATTTGAGAGAAGTGTTGTCCACACTGATCACACCCATAGGGTTTCTCTCCTGTGTGAATTCTCTGGTGGGTTTTAAGGCCGAACAAAGTAGAGAAGTGTTGTCCACATTGATCACATCCATAGGGTTTCTCTCCAGTGTGGCTTCTACGGTGGTGCATTAGAGAAAAGCGTTGTCCACACTGATCACATCCATAAGGTTTCTCTCCAGTGTGAATTTTCTGATGTGTTTTAAGGTTGGACATTTGAGAGAAGTGTTGTCCACACTGATCACATTCATGGGGTTTCTCTCCCGTGTGAATTCTCTGGTGGATTTTAAGGCTGGAGGTATCGGAGAAGTGTTGTCCACACTGATCACATCCATAGGGTTTCTCTCCCGTGTGAATTCTCTGGTGGATTTTAAGGCTGGACATTACAGAGAAGTGTTTCCCACACTCATCACATCCATATGGTTTCTCTCCCGTGTGAATTATCTGGTGGGTTTTAAGGCTGGACATTACAGAGAAGTGTTTCCCACACTCATCACACCCATAGGGTTTCTCTCCAGTGTGAATTCTCTGGTGCTTTTTAAGATTCGACAATTCTGAGAATGTATGTCCACAATGATCACACCCATAGGGTTTCTCTCCAGTGTGAATTCTCTGGTGTGATTTAAGTTTGGAGATGCTAAGGAAGTGTTTTCCACACTGATCACAGCTGTGTTGTTTTTGCTTAACCAACCTTCTTTTTACATCCACCTCTGGTAGGACAGGGAGGCCAGACTGATGATGCAACACTGGATTGAAAAAAAAGAAACGTTGTTATAGGACAAGTTCGCCACTTTTAAACCTCTTCCTCTTCTTAATATAATTGGTCCAGACAAAAGTTCACAATAAAATGGCAAAAATATATCACTGCAGGTAAGAAAAATGGTTTGCATCCATGTCATTCATCCATCCGTATATCATGTTAACTTTTCATAAATAGGAAGCCTGCAGCTTGGATTCCCTATCGATGATGTCACTAGTAGGCAGGTTTCTGAAATGATCACATCCCTCTGAATCCCTACAGACAGACTGAATAGACAACTATTGTGCTATTTTATCATTAGTGAGGACCATGTTTATGAAAATCTATCTAATCTACAACAGAGTTAAAGGTTGAATTACAATGAAACAAATGGCATATTGAGAATAAAAAGAATATTGAGGAAAACCAACAGGGTAAATGGAGGTAGAGTAAGTAACATACCAAGGTCTTTGTTTTCCTCCTGTTCAGCAGAGTTGAGTTTGACAGAGTTCATATTACCCTGAAGTCTGGAGTCCACAGTCAGATCTGATTGATATCCTGGAAGACTTGTGGAGAAATGACACAGACCAACTCTTCTTATACTAGAGAGTCTGGGGTGAAAACACTGACTGCTCTGAATGATTGGCCAAAGACAACAATAGAACCATCTCTCCACCAATCACAATCTAACATATTGTGCTCCACCCTCCCTCCTCCCCCCAGACATGCTCTATGCAACCTTCTACAAAACAACAACATTATCTAAATATGACAAAGATATCAATAGGCTATATTAAACACTATGTTTAATTTGTCAGAAAACAGTGTCATTTAAAATAACAATATAAGATGCCAATGAAACAAAGAAGTTATCAAGTGTCATTAATGTTGTCATTTTATCAACTGCCCCCTTGCCATTGTTGTAATATTTCCCACAGGTTCAGCTATTAGAGTATCCCTATAATAGGGAGACAAAAAGAAAGCCTGCTCTATCGAATGTTTTGTCATTACTATAAAATAAGTATATATATATATATATATATATATATATATATATATATATATATATATATATATATATATATATATATATATATATATATATATAACTTCTGTGGACTCCATCAATGATTGAAGATATGCATTTTATTTGGCACATGGTTATTCCACTGTATTGACCAGCAAGAGCTCAAAAGATAATGGGAGACCACTAACCAATCACATTCTAACAGCATCATCAATCTCTCTATGACAAAAATACCAATACATTAACCTATCTCTATAACATGTCCATATCTTTGAATATATGCATGAAAATAAACTATGGGACAAATGCAATCAATGACATGAATATAATGTATTGTCAACAGGATTCAACAACCTGAGTTACATGGAAGCACATATCAATGCAACAATATTAAAGCAGGAGTCAGTAGAAATCCAAAAGAAAAGACACTGTCAGGCTCAAAGCAGGAATCTCTAATCCTATAAAGAAGAAGGGGTGGTCTCAGTGTTAACCCTTAATGAAAGTCTAATCTACCAAAGCCTCTTTTTTAACCATTTTATTACTAAAAGTGACATAACTAGGCTAGCTTCTTTAAATTGAATGTAATGTATGTATGTATGACACGTGGAAAAGCACTTGATTGGACATGGAAATCTATACACAAGTAATGGGGGACCACTTCACAAATCTTTGACTTTGTAAAGGTCCCTGCTATTCATTCTGAATCTGTTCTGTCATTTACATGTTAAACAACTATCAATGTGTCCATGTGTGAAAGAGAGTCTCATCTCCATCTTGTTATTCAAGCAGAACCATTAAGACACATTCAAGGCCATTCAAGTTCCCCTCCCTCCTCCCCCAGACATGCTCTATGCAACCTTCTACAAAACAACAACATTATCTATGACAAAGATATCAATAGGCTATATTAAACACTATGTTTAATTTGTCATAAACAGTGTCAGTTAAAATCAACAATATATTACGCCAATGAAACAAAGAAGTTATCAAGTGTCATTAATGTTGTCATTTTATCAACTGGCCCCTTGCCATTGTTGTAATGTTTCCCACAGGTTCAGCTATTAGAGTATCCCATAGGGAGACAGAAAGGAAGCCTGCTCTATCTATTTTTTTTGTTTTGTCATATCTAATAAATATATATATATATATATTATATATATTAATCCTGCAACGGTAAATGAACCGATATCGAACCGTTCGATACGGGGGTCTCGGTTCGGTACGCACAACGTACCGACCGACCGAACGATAATTAATTATATATATATTTTATCAGCAGCCCGCAGCTGCTGCTCCTCACACACACACAGAGAGAGAAACGTGCATGCGTAAAGCCGTGCACTCAGCTGCACAGCCTGCACTGACCAGATGAGAGACAGAAAGAGACGCTGTTTTTTTTGGGGGGGGGGGATTTCTTTTCACGGGTGACGCTCATGTGAATCATAATGGAGAAGATGCACTCTTTCTTGGCTATGGAGAAACATATTAGCACTCTTACGCACCGAGAGGATATCTCTCTCTCTCTCTCACACACACACACACACACACGCACGCACGCACGCACGCACGCACACGCACACGCGCACACACACACATTTGAAATGTTTATTTATGACCACATAAAGAGAAGTACAAGGATGCCTCATACAAAGGTCATAAACAATGACAGTGCAGTCAGAAAATATGAAAGAACAGCCAGTTACAAAGAGCCTAAACGGCAGAACATTGATACTCTACATACAGTATAGATGACATACTTGTCAGACACAGCGGACATAAGTCATGGATAGAGGAAACAACGCCTCCTCCAGATTGAGCGGCTTCCTATAATGGCTGACACTGAGCAATATTTTGCTAACTGTTTGGCCCTCCTTTTGGAGAGGCCTGCCATTTGTAAGCCCCTCACAACCAACTTGTGCACATGCCCTAGGCTCCCAAAGATAAAAACCAAAAGTGTACATCTGTAGCCTAGCTGTGAGATGGTCTGCACTAGCTGTTGATATTTCAGCACTTTGGTTAGAAAGGCTTCTTCCAAACTGTAATCAAAAGTGCAGCCAACCTCGAGAATAGACACCTCCCTAAGGGTTTCATTTACAACAAAGACATCAGGGGTGTTAGCTGAAATGTTAGAGAACACAGAATCATCAATACACAGGTTAAACATGCTCGGCCTCACAGAAGAGTGCTTATACAGCATGATGGAGGACCCAAAAATAGAAGAGATATCTTTTGATATCAAATCTACAATTCTGTCATGCCTACATATGTAGAGGCCCCTGTATACATGGCAACCATTTAAGATGTGGCACACACACACACACACACACACACACACACACACTCTCTCTCTCTCTCTCTCTCTCTCTCTCTCTCTCTCTCTCTCTCTCTCTCTCTCTCTCTCTCTCTCTCTCTCTCTCTGTCCCCTAAATTGGCTACTTAGCCTAGCGTTAGCATTAGCAAGCTATCGTAGCCTGCAGCTAGACTATCAGATTGCCAACACAAAAGCCAAGGGCAGTCACAGTAGGCTACACTGTGTAGCCTCGAGATCCAGGCAGGTCCCCAGCATAGACTGTAACATATAGGGGGTCCCAGGCATATCCACAGTGTGATCATGTTGTCTGACTCTGACTGACGAATATGCAAGCCGCTCGAGCAAGCAGCAAATCTTAGTCCCCTCTCACAGTGGCGTCAGTTCAGAAAAAGGTAAGGTATGGCAACATGACTAGACACCAGTCATGTTGCCATCGTGCCATACAGGCACGATGAAAAGTACATTTTTATTATTTCCCCCTGTAGCCAAGGTATGGCAGCTGCATACCCCTGCCATACCCAATTGACGCCCCTGCCCTCTCACTGAGCCAGCGAGACATGCAGAGGAATCTGCTTGTTGCCACATCTGATTATTATAAGCCACATTGACGTTGGGCTTGTTTTTACGTAAAGTTGCTAATTAAAAATGGTGGTTGTGGTTGTGAGCTTGCAGATCGGATCAGCTATTTTCAAATAGCCAACATATATAGGTTTAAAGTGTTCATATGGCCTATATTCACTTCCCTTGGGTTTGTATTCATAGACCTGGTTGCTTATTCCTCTCGCAAAATCTGGCAACAATCCTATTTTGATAATGGGGTTTATAGAGAGAACTTAAGGTTATTTACAATAACCCCCCTTTAGTTTGATGTTTTGCTAAGAATGCACAGCAGAAAATTAGTCAAGTGTAACTCCATTAGGTGCATTTGTTTTACATGCTGCTAAGAATACACCATGGAACAGTGGTTCTCAAACCTGTTCATATCAGGAACCCTCAAATTAATATGTATTTGGCAGTGGACTAACATCTGAAAATATCTTGTGCTGATAAATGCAAGATTTGTTAGAATGAACAAAAATATTTAAACATTGTTAGATTTCTTTTTGAAAAAGATCTACAAGCTAGATTAAAGTGGTTAAGTTGATTTTGATACTATATACTGTATATTCTAGGGCTGGGGACCCCCTGCCCGAGAATATGGGTGTTGTTGAAAGTTGAAAATGCGTTTGAATACATTTAAGGGAAAAAAACTGGGGTATTTTATAATTTTTTTGTATCGAAAAAATATCGAACCGTGACCACAAAATATCGATCCAAATCGTACCGTGAATGTTGTGTATCGTTGCAGGCCTAATATATATATATATATATATATATATATATATATAACATCTGTGGACTCCATCGATAATTGAAGATATGCATTTTATTTTGCACATGGTCAATTTGGTCATTCCACTGTATTGACCAGCAAGAGCTCAAAAGGTAATGGGAGACCACTAACCAATCACATTCTAACAGCATCATCATAGGCGATTTTAAGGGGTGTCCTAGGGTGCACGTGCACCCCCTGGCCGCCAGGCGGCCATTTTGATTATTATTTTTTTTTGTAATGTAACTTTATTTTATAATTATTAAATAAAACAGTGATCGTGATTTGTAAAATGTGCGCAAAAAGAGAGGTGGAGGGGCAAGTATTTCAGCTTGCTTGCTTGCAATGTAAGACCTATCAGCTTGCTTGGCGACGGCGCTGTTGGCAGACTTGGCAGGCACTGTGGGTGGGCTGTGAGATTGACACCTGTGCTGGCCGGCTGTGTGACTCTCTGATATGATGACCCACAATTCCGTGATTTCCTTATCTGTTTCCGCCCGCCTAAAACAATATGGATACAGCAGCAGAGCAGCAATAATGGCGAAACGAACTATAAATACAAAGACAATTGACCAATTCTTTATAAAAAAGAGCAAACCCAGTGCCACAACCGATAATTCATCATCAGGAAATGTGAACACGGGTTCACTCGACACTGACAGTAATGCTAATGAACGTGAACCAGAGGAGGTGGACGGAGCTTGCAGCAGCAGTGATCCAGCCACCGACATCACTGTGGAAGGCTCGCCGTTGCCGGAGACCGAGGCCCCGGTTCCTCCACAGCAAGCAAGCCCCACTCCAGACTCAACTGTTGTTACCCCAGGCCCAGACCCAGAGGAGCCAAATGAAGCCAACTTTGTTCATGAAAGAGACCCTTGCCATGGCCCGGATAAAGCCAAGCAGTTTTTGGCTTTGGGTCCATATCAGCCAGAAGATGTAGAATGTCCATTAAAGGCCGCTGGCGAAAAACAACGCAAATTCAGAAAGGAGTGGTTTAAAGATTTTGCCTGGCTGGAGTATAGCTAGCTCTTGTCCATAGCGTTAGTGGAGTTCTCCCTAACGCTATGTTCCTCTACATCCGTATTCCTTGGCAAAACCGGAAAACTCCGCCGTCTGGTCCGAAAATAACAAAAACTGTTTCACCCCTCATCAAACCAAAGGTATCAGTGGACAGTTGAAAGCTTATTCTACTTAGTGGACGCGGGCTGAGCCCCCCACCACACGATTAAAATACATTTCTAGGGCAAAATGAAAAATATTCCACCGGATGGAGACTCCATTTCTTCTCGTTTTTCACTATTTGTTGTCGCCATCAAGGTGCCAACTCACTACTGCCGCGCAGGTCAGAGGACCGAATTACACTGAGCATTAGTCTCACTGGGTGTTATTCAACTCTGCGACGTTGGAAGCGCTGTTTCGTAAAAACATGGAAGAGCGTCTCCATCCGGTGGAATATTTTTCATTTTGCCCTAGAAATGTATTTTAATCGTGTGGTGGGGGGCTCAGACCTCGTCCACTAAGTAGAGTAAGCTTTCAACTGTCCACTGATACCTTTGGTTTGATGAGGGGCGAAACAGTTTTTGTTATTTTTGGACCAGACGGCGGGGTGTTCCGGTTTTGCCAAGGAATACGGAGGTAGAGGAACATAGCGTTAGGGAGAACTCCACTAACGCTATGGACCAGAGCTAGAGTATAGCGTGCGCCATGACCGGGCGTTCTGCTTTCCATGTCGGGCCTTTGGTTCTGAGAACGCCGAGCAAGCTTTCAGGAGGACAGGTACATAAAGACACATCTCTGTTTACACAATGCTGTTGTACTCCCTCCAAGTGCATAGTCTATTATGTTATGAGCGCAGTTTCTCTACTTTGAGACAACTAAAAACGTATTTACGGACAACCATGACTGATAAAAGAGTGTCAGATATAGGCATTTTACAGATTGAGAAAATACACGAAATTAAAGTGCAGAAAATAATTGAAAGGTTTGCAAGTGCCAAAACCCAGAGGCTGCAGTTCATTGTGTAATAAGGATGTGTCTACTATTTGTTTTTGTGAAATGCTTATTTGACACTGTAAATGACTGCTTGATTGCTTGATGAATGATGATTAACTTGATGTTTGGCTTTATATGTCCTGGCTGTGCTGCCTCTGTCTGCAAAATAAGTAAATAAATCCTATAGATAGACATATGGTGTCTAGAAAAAGAAGCACCTGTTTTACACTTTTTTTGTTTATATTGTGTTACATTTGGGTACAAAATTAACTGCAGAAATCCGCTAAAACAACATTACAAAACCGCTAATATCCGCATTTTTTTTCGCGTGCGCACGCGCGCTGCGCGCGTGTGCATGAGGTAATAGAGGTCGTGCACCCCCTGCTGGAAGAGGCTAGAATCGCCTATGAGCGTCATCAATCTCTCTATGACAGAAAATACCAATACATTAACCTATCTCTATAACATGTCCCTATCTTTGAATATATGCATGAAAATAAACTATGGGACAAATGCAATCAATGACATGAATATAATGTAGTGTCAACAGGATTCAACAATCTGAGTTACATGGAAGCACATATCAATACAACAATATTAAAGCTGGAGTCAGTAGAAATCCAAAAGTAAAGACACTGTCAGGCTCAAAGCAGGAATCTCTAATCCTATAAAGAAGAAGGGGTGGTCTCAGTGTTCACCCTTAATGAAAGTCTAATCTACCAAAGCCTCTTTTTTTAACCATTTTATTACTAAAAGTGACATAACTAGGCTAGCTTCTTTAAATTGAATGTAATGTATGTATGTATGACACGTGGAAAAGCATTTGATTGGACTTGGAAATCTATACACAAGTAATGGGGGACCACTTCACAAATCTTTGACTTTGTAAAGGTCCCTGCTATTCATTCTGCATCTGTTCTGTCATTTACATGTTAAACAACTATCAATGTGCCCATGTGTGAAATAGAGTCTCATCTCCATCTCACACATCACAATGACCCTTTCTCCCATGTGTGAATTTTCTGGTGGCTTCTGGTGATGTTTCTCTTCAGACAAACCTCTGTGGCAATTAAGTGTGGTTACTTTAGCACTTTAATAGATTCCTTGGGTGAAACTCCTAAGGTGGCATAGTCAAAGTTGCT
Source organism: Nannobrachium achirus (assembly GCF_963921795.1). NCBI lineage: Eukaryota > Metazoa > Chordata > Actinopteri > Myctophiformes > Myctophidae > Nannobrachium > Nannobrachium achirus. The sequence goes on from NW_027664633.1 coordinate 376,751, forward strand.
GATCTGTTATATTTGTTTCATGGCTACACGTGATATCTCAAAAGGTAACGTGAGACCACTGCACAACCTCTCTGAAGACAATATCTCTGAAGGTGATGTAATGAAACACCTATTCTACCTTGCAAAGCCAAGTGCAGTAACTATGTTTTCGGACACATGTACTGACGTGTTTGTATATCCCAAACACGTCATGTAGTTGACTGATATTACAACACACACAATACTCATATATCAAAAGCTCCAAAACATAAACAAAAACCTCCAAAAACACCTATTGACTTTTAATGTTGTCTTTATTTGTGACTGCACAACCTGCACCAACCATCATTTACATTTAACAAAGCAATAACGGAATACACACAATAATCTTCTCTAAAGGTTGCTGCTATCATTCTGCATGTCCTTAATAATATAGGTAAATGCAAATGGACTTATACTAAATGATAATACATACATTAACATTTGCTCTAACACAAGCTGTTCGGCTTTACACAGTTAAAACATTGTTTGTACCTTTCATCAACACAAACAGCGAGGAATACACTGGGAAATGGATTCTGTTTTACCATTTATATTACTGCTTGGGCTTGAACTGAATAAAAAGTCCATGGAAGGAAGGATGTGTACATTTTCTACAGCACATAATGTACTTTGTGCATGTTTTCAGAGAGCCCACACAGTTTCTGCGGAAACATTCTAGTTCATTATAAAGTAATTAAGTTAAGTTGGTTTCTCCCTAGTGTGAATTATCTGGTGCTTTTTAAGGGTGGATGTTTGAGAGAAGTGTTTTCCACACTGATCGCATCCATAGGGTTTCTCTCCCGTGTGAATTCTCTGGTGGATTTTAAGGCTGGACATTACAGAGAAGTGTTTTCCACACTGATCACATCCATATGGTTTCTCTCCAGTGTGAATTCTCTGGTGCGTTTTATGACTGGACATATCAGAGAAGTGTTGTCCACACTGATCACATCCATATGGTTTCTCTCCAGTGTGAATTCTCTGGTGTATTTTAAGGTTGGACATCTGAGAGAAGTGTTTTCCACACTGATCACATCCATATGGTTTCTCTCCAGTGTGAATTCTCTGGTGCTTTTTATGACTGGACATATCAGAGAAGTGTTGTCCACACTGATCACATCCATATGGTTTCTCTCCAGTGTGAATTCTCTGGTGCTTTTTAAGATTCGACAATTCTGAGAATGTATGTCCACAATGATCACACCCATAGGGTTTCTCTCCAGTGTGAATTCTCTGGTGTGATTTAAGTTTGGAGATGCTAAGGAAGTGTTTTCCACACTGATCACAGCTGTGTTGTTTTTGCTTAACCAACCTTCTTTTTACATCCACCTCTGGTAGGACAGGGAGGCCAGACTGATGATGCAACACTGGATTGAAAAAAAAAAAAGAAATGTTGTTATAGGACAAGTTCGCCACTTTTAAACCTCTTCCTCTTCTTAATATAATTGGTCCAGACAAAAGTTCACAATAAAATGGCAAAAATATATCACTGCAGGTAAGAAAAATGGTTTGCATCCATGTCATTCATCCATCCGTATATCATGTTAACTTTTCATAAATAGGAAGCCTGCAGCTTGGATTCCCTATCGATGATGTCACTAGTAGGCAGGTTTCTGAAATGATCACATCCCTCTGAATCCCTACAGACAGACTGAATAGACAACTATTGTGCTATTTTATCATTAGTGAGGACCATGTTTATGAAAATCTATCTAATCTACAACAGAGTTAAAGGTTGAATTACAATGAAACAAATGGCATATTGAGAATAAAAAGAATATTGAGGAAAACCAACAGGGTAAATTGAGGTAGAGTAAGTAACATACCAAGGTCTTTGTTTTCCTCCTGTTCAGCAGAGTTGAGTTTGACAGAGTTCATATTATCCGGAAGTCTGGAGTCCACAGTCAGATCTGATTGATATCCTGGAAGACTTGTGGAGAAATGACACAGACCAGCTCTTCTTATACTAGAGAGTCTGGGGTGAAAACACTGACTGCTCTGAATGATTGGCCAAAGACAACAATAGAACCATCTCTCCACCAATCACAATCTAACATATTGTGCTCCACCCTCCCTCCTCCCCCCAGACATGCTCTATGCAACCTTCTACAAAACAACAACATTATCTAAATATGACAAAGATGTCAATAGGCTATATTAAACACTATGTTTAATTTGTCAGAAAACAGTGTCATTTAAAATAACAATATAAGATGCCAATGAAACAAAGAAGTTATCAAGTGTCATTAATGTTGTCATTTTATCAACTGCCCCCTTGCCATTGTTGTAATGTTTCCCACAGGTTCAGCTATTAGAGTATCCCTATAATAGGGAGACAAAAAGAAAGCCTGCTCTATCAAATGTTTTGTCATTACTATAAAATAAGTATATATATATATATATAACTTCTGTGGACTCCATCAATGATTGAAGATATGCATTTTATTTGGCACATGGTCATTCCACTGTATTGACCAGCAAGAGCTCAAAAGATAATTGGAGACCACTAACCAATCACATTCTAACAGCATCATCAATCTCTCTATGACAAAAATACCAATACATTAACCTATCTCTATAACATGTCCCTATCTTTGAATATATGCATGAAAATAAACTATGGGACAAATGCAATCAATGACATGAATATAATGTAGTGTCGTCAACAGGATTCAACAACCTGAGTTACATGGAAGCACATATCAATGCAACAATATTAAAGCAGGAGTCAGTAGAAATCCAAAAGAAAAGACACTGCCAGGCTCAAAGCAGGAATCTCTAATCCTATAAAGAAGAAGGGGTGGTCTCAGTGTTAACCCTTAATGAAAGTCTAATCTACCAAAGCCTCTTTTTTAACCATTGTATTACTAAAAGTGACATAACTAGGCTAGCTTCTTTAAATTGAATGTAATGTATGTATGTATGACACATGGAAAAGCACTTGATTGGACTTGGAAATCTATACACAAGTAATGGGGGACCACTTCACAAATCTTTGACTTTGTAAAGGTCCCTGCTATTCATTCTGAATCTGTTCTGTCATTTACATGTTAAACAACTATCAATGTGCCCATGTGTGAAAGAGAGTCTCATCTCCATCTTGTTATTCAAGCAGAGCCATTAAGACACATTCAAGGCCATTCAAGTTCCCCTCCCTCCTCCCCCAGACATGCTCTATGCAACCTTCTACAAAACAACAACATTATCTATGACAAAGATATCAATAGGCTATATTAAACACTATGTTTAATTTGTCATAAACAGTGTCAGTTAAAATCAACAATATATTACGCCAATGAAACAAAGAAGTTATCAAGTGTCATTAATGTTGTCATTTTATCAACTGGCCCCTTGCCATTGTTGTAATGTTTCCCACAGGTTCAGCTATTAGAGTATCCCATAGGGAGACAGAAAGGAAGCCTGCTCTATCTATTTTTTTTGTTTTGTCATATCTAATAAATATATATATATTTATATATATATATATATATTAATCCTGCAACGGTAAATGAACCGATATCGAACCGTTCGATACAGCAGCCCGCAGCTGCTGCTCCTCACACACACAGAGAGAGAAATGTGCATGCGTAAAGCCGTGCACTCAGCTGCACAGCCTGCACTGACCAGATGAGAGACAGAAAGAGACGCTGTTTTTTTTTGGGGGGGGGGGATTTCTTTTCACGGGTGACGCTCATGTGAATCATAATGGAGAAGATGCACTCTTTCTTGGCTATGGAGAAACATATTAGCACTCTTACGCACCGAGAGGATATCTCTCTCTCTCTCTCTCACACACACACACACACACACACACACACACACACACACACACACACACACACACACACACACACACACACACACACACTCTCACACACACACTCTCTCGCTCTCTCTCTCTCTCTCTCTCTCTCTCTCTCTCTCTCTCTCTCTCTCTCTCTCTGTCCCCTAAATTGGCTACTTAGCCTAGCGTTAGCAAAGCCAAGGGCAGTCACAGTAGGCTACACTGTGTAGCCTCGAGATCCAGGCAGGTCCCCAGCATAGACTGTAAAATATAGGGGGTCCCAGGCATATCCACAGTGTGATCATGTTGTCTGACTCTGACTGACGAATATGCAAGCCGCTCGAGCAAGCAGCAAATCTAAGTCCCCTCTCACAGTGGCGTCAGTTCAGAAAAAGGTAAGGTATGGCAACATGACTAGACACCAGTCATGTTGCCATACCTTAGCAACAGGCACGATGAAAAGTACATTTTTATTATTTCCCCCTGTAGCCAAGGTATGGCAGCTGCATACCCCTGCCATACCCAATTGACGCCCCTGCCCTCTCACTGAGCCAGCGAGACATGCAGAGGAATCTGCTTGTTGCCACATCTGATTATTATAAGCCACATTGACGTTGGGCTTGTTTTTATGTAAAGTTGCTAATTAAAAATGGCGGTTGTGGTTGTGAGCTTGCAGATCGGATCAGCTATTTTCAAATAGCCAACATATATAGGTTTGTAATGTGTTTATATGCTACACTTGGTTATGTTGATGTGGTGATGTTAATAACCCTCTCTAGATAAACTGATGTCCTTCTGTTCATTATAAAGTAAAGGTTTATTGGCCATTCACTCACTAAAGAACCTAAAGGAATCCCTAACCCTTCAGAACAATAGAATTATTTGAGATTGTCTCTATCTGCAGCAAATTGGGGACATGACAATATGACAATACAATGACAATACAGTACAATACAAAATACATGTAAACTTTATATGCTACACATGGTTATGGTTGTCCTACTGCTCACACAAATCAGATGTATCTTTCATATGAGTCTTTCATCTGGTGTATTTTAAGGTTGGACATCTGGGAAAAGGGTTGTCCACACTGATCACATTCATGGGGTTTCTCTCCCGTGTGAATTCTCTGGTGGATTTTAAGGCTGGACATTAGAGAGAAGTGTTTCCCACACTCATCACATCCATATGGTTTCTCTCCAGTGTGAATCCTCTGGTGGATTTTAAGGTGGTGCATTTGAGAGAACTGTTGTCCACAATGATCACATCCATAGGGTTTCTCTCCAGTGTGAATTCTCTGGTGCTTTTTAAGATTCGACAATTCTGAGAATGTATTTCCACAATGATCACACCCACAGGGTTTCTCTCCTGTGTGAATTCTCTGGTGGATTTTAAGGTTGGACATTTTAGAGAAGTTTTGTCCACACTGATCACAGCCATATTGTTTCTCTCCAGTGTGAATTCTCTGGTGTGATTTAAGTTTGGAGATGCTAGGGAAGTGTTTTCCACACTGATCACAGCTGTGTTGTTTTTGCTTAGCCAACCTTCTTTTTACATCCACCTCTGGTAGGACAGGGAGGCCAGGTTGATGATGCAACACTGGATTGGAAAAAAAGAAAAGTTGTTATAGGACAAGTTCGCCACTTTTAAACCTCTTCCTCTTCTTAATATAATTGGTCCAGACAAAAGTTCACAATAAAATGGCAAAGCTTTATCACTGCAGGTAAGAAAAATGGTTTGCATGCATGTCATTCATCCATCCGTATATCATGTTAACTTTTCATAAATAGGAAGCCTGCAGCTTGGATTCCCCATCGATGATGTCACTAGTAGGCAGGTTTCTGAAATGATCACATCCCTCTGAATCCCTACACACAGACTGAATAGACAACTATTGTGCTATTTTATCATTAGTGAGGACCATGTTTATGAACATCTATCTAATCTACAACAGAGTTAGAGGTTGAATTACAATGAAACAAATGGCATATTGAGAACCCTGTTGGAAAACCAACAGGGTAAATGGAGGTAGAGTAAGTAACATACCACAGTCTTTGTTTTCCTCCTGTTCAGCAGAATTGAGTATGACAGAGTTCATTGTATCCTGAAGTCTGTAGTCCACAGTCAGATCTGATTTATATCCTGGAAGACTTGTGGAGAAATGACACAGACCAACTCTTCTTATACTAGAGAGTCCGAACCCGAAGACCTTTGTATGTTACTTACTCTACCTCCATTTACCCGGTTGGTTTTCCTCAATATTCTTTTTATTCTCAATATGCCATTTGTTTCATTGTAATTCAACCTTTAACTCTGTTGTAGATTCGATAGATTTTCATAAACATGTTTCATTGTGGACATACAATACAAAATACATGTAAACTGTATATGCTACACATGGTTATGGTTGTCCTACTGCTCACACAAATCAGATGTATCTTTCATATGAGTCTTTCATCTGGTGTATTTTAAGGTTGGACATCTGGGAAAAGTGTTGTCCACACTGATCACATTCATGGGGTTTCTCTCCCGTGTGAATTCTCTGGTGGATTTTAAGGCTGGACATTAGAGAGAAGCGTTTCCCACACTCATCACATCCATATGGTTTCTCTCCAGTGTGAACCCTCTGGTGGATTTTAAGGTGGTGCATTTGAGATAACTGTTGTCCACAATGATCACATCCATAGGCAGTGTTGTACCCGAACGCGTTCAAAGAACGATCGTTCATGAACACGCTCATATTTTGGGCGAACATGAACTGAACGTAATTGTTTTCGCTTGATGACCGATATTGTCGAACGCGGTCATTCTGACGCCCGTGAACGACGTTCGTCGGCGTTCGTCGGCCGTTCATGCGGCGGTCCGCGCCTCCGCGGTCGTCTGTCCTCTGCTCCTCTCGTCTCTCTTTTCATTCACATGCTCCAATAGTAGGCACTGCACGAAGCTCCTCGTGAACGTTCCTCCGTTGATATGCGGTGCTGTCTGCACTCTGCTGCTGCACTGTTAATCTCCTCCTCGTCTCGCAAGCCTGACTGACTATACTTTGTCCTATGTGTGTTGCACGGCGAAAATAGCTGATCTGCAAGCTCACAACGCGTCGCATCCACGAGACAACGTGAGCTTGTAGATCAGCTACTTTAACCAACGCGGAAACATGCTGTGCACGAGAAACGTCTGCCTTCTAGTGGGGTTCCTTGTACATGTAATTTTTTTTTTTTTTTTCTAGTGGGGTTCCTTGTAAATGTAATTTTTCTTTTTATTTCAAATGTGTGTTAAAGTTTCTTTCACTTCCAATTTGTAGATTATGGTCTATAGAACAATTTTGGTTAGAGTGTCAAGACAGTAGATTGAAGAAAAATATATTTTTTGCCCTATTTCCAAAATGACCAAAATCGGAATTGTGTTTTTTGAACAATGTCTTAGTTTTCCCACAACTGCTGTGTAATATATATATATTTGTATTGCTATATCAAGTCAATACTGTGTGGGGAATCAATTGGAGTCAAATATTTGTTTTGAATATTATGATATTTCACACAATGAGACAATAACATGGTTATTACATTCAGCCCTTCACAATAAGGGTGCAGGAAGACTGGGAACTAGGCAGTGGGCACATAAATATTGTGGGCACCTCAATGTTAAGTTGGATGAAATTATTGCTGTGTGTGGTTCTATATGGGCTGAGTCAATAATTTTGACAAATAATAGCATGCAGCAACGTAATAATAATAATAATGGGGAATTATGAACTAAAAATGAACTAGTTCATTTTAGAAGTTCTGAACTTGAACTTGAACTAGTTCGTTTTTAAAGTGAACTTTCCCAACACTGTCCATAGGGTTTCTCTCCAGTGTGAATTCTCTGGTGCTTTTTAAGATTCGACAATTCTGAGAATGTATGTCCACAATGATCACACCCATAGGGTTTCTCTCCTGTGTGAATTCTCTGGTGGATTTTAAGGTTGGACATTTTAGAGAAGTTTTGTCCACACTGATCACAGCCATATTGTTTCTCTCCAGTGTGAATTCTCTGGTGTGATTTAAGTTTGGAGATGCTAGGGAAGTGTTTTCCACACTGATCACAGCTGTGTTGTTTTTGCTTAGCCAACCTTCTTTTTACATCCACCTCTGGTAGGACAGGGAGGCCAGGCTGATGATGCAACACTGAATTGGAAAAAAAGAAAAGTTGTTATAGGACAAGTTTGCCACTTTTAAACCTCTTCCTCTTCTTAATATAATTGGTCCAGACAAAAGTTCACAATAAATGGCAAAGCTTTATCACTGCAGGTAAGAAAAATGGTTTGCATCCATGTCATTCATCCATCCGTATATCATGTTAACTTTTCATAAATAGGAAGCCTGCAGCTTGGATTCCCTATCGATGATGTCACTAGTAGGCAGGTTTCTGAAATGATCACATCCCTCTGAATCCCTACACACAGACTGAATAGACAACTATTGTGCTATTTTATCATTAGTGAGGACCATGTTTATGAACATCTATCTAATCTACAACAGAGTTAAAGGTTGAATTACAATGAAACAAATGGCATATTGAGAACCCTGTTGGAAAACCAACAGGGTAAATGGAGGTAGAGTAAGTAACATACCACAGTCTTTGTTTTCCTCCTGTTCAGCAGAATTGAGTTTGACAGAGTTCATTGTATCCTGAAGTCTGGAGTCCACAGTCAGATCTGATTTATATCCTGGAAGACTTGTGGAGAAATGACACAGACCAACTCTTCTTATACTAGAGAGTCTGGGGTGAAAACACTGACTGCTCTGAATGATTCATTGGCCAAAGACAACAATAGAACCATCTCTCCACCAATCACAATCTAACATACTGTGCTCCACCCCTCCCTCCTCCCCAGACATGCTCTATGCAACCTTCTACAAAACAATAACATTATCTATGACAAAGATATCAATAGGCTATATTAAACACTATGTTTAATTTGTCAGAAAACGGTGTCAGTTAAAATATACAATATAAGATGCCAATGAAACAAAGAAGTTATCAAGTGTCATTAATGTTGTCATGTTTGTCATACATTGTTGTAATGTTTCCCACAGGTTCAACTATTAGAGTATCCCTATAATAGGGAGACAAAGGAAGCCTGCTCTATCTTGTTTTTTTACACACACAATATGTTCTCTAAAGGTTGCTGCTATCATTTTGCATGTCATTCTGTCATATGGTTGGATGTATGAAGCATAATAAAAAACAAAATAAAGGTAGATGCAATGGGACATATACTAAATGATAATAAATGCATGCATTTGCTCTAACGCAAGCTTTACACTGTTACAATATTATGGTTTGTAGCCTACTTTTACTCTTTGTTTTAAACACAAACAGTGTGGAATACACTTTCAGAGAGCCAACCAGCAAGAGCCGCTGATACGAACGACCTACGGCCTGGTCGCGACCTAGGCCACGACCTGGAGGTCGTAGGTCCCGGTTCTGGAGGTCGTAGTTCGCGGTACATACTTGTGAGGTCGTGGCCGGTCTAGTTTCGCGACCCCCGGCCGTTGTTGCGTTACCTCGGTCGTCCCCGGCCGTTGTTGCGCGGCCGGGGATCCGCGGTCAACGCGGGGATGTCCGCGGTCGTATTTAAAAGGTCGTGGGTCGTGAATCCTTGACGGCCAGCGGTGTTTCACGACCCCAGAAGCTCGTGGTCGTATTTAAAAGGTCGTAGTTCATTATTCCTGACGGCTGGCTGTGTTTTAAGACCTCAGTTCGTAAATAAGAGGTCCTAGTTCGTGGCCGGCTTTGTTTCACGACTGCAGGTCGTCTATAAAGACCTCAGGTCGTAAATAAGAGGTCGGAGTTCGTGGCTGGCTTTGTTTCACGACCTCAAGTCGTCTATAAAGACCTCAGGTCGTATATTTAATTAAATAAATAAATATACAATTCCCAGTGTAATATAATGTATCGAATTTTCTTGATAAAACCACTAGAGCAGGGGTCTTCAACGTTTTCAGGCCAATAAAGAGGTTAAATGTGTGTGTGTGTGTGTGTGTGTGTGTGTGTGTGTGTGTGTGTGTGTGTGTGTGTGTGTGTGTGTGTGTGTGTGTTTGCGTGCGTGCTTGCGTGCGTGCGTGCGTGCGTGTTTCGGGACCTATATTTAATGAAATAAATAAATATACAATTCCCAGTGTAATATAATGTATCGAATTTTCTTGATAAAACCACTAGAGCAGGGGTCTTCAACGTTTTCAGGCCAAGGACCCCTTAGCTGAGAGAGAGAGATGAAGCAGGGACCCCCACAACCTTTTACCGACGGGGGCGACGGCGTGTACCCCGCTGTCAGCTGTGTCGCTGTCAGTACTGTATGTGTTCAAGAATTTGTTGTTAAATGTGAACGCAAATAAAGAGGTTAAATGTGTGTGTGTGTGTGTGTGTGTGTGTGTGTGTGTGTGTGTGTGTGTGTGTGTGTGTGTGTGTGTGTGTGTGTGTGTGTGTGTGCGCGCGCGCGTGCGTGCGTGTGTATGCGTGCGTGCGTGTTTGGAAAATACTTGTTTTCACATTACTTATTCGAGTAATTAACGGCATTACAGTTAGATAAGATACTCTTTGCATTGTTTAATGCTATAATAAATACATACCACAGTGTATCGTGAAAACCCTTTATCAAATGCTTGTTTTCTTTTGAGCAAGTCATGCCAATAATGCACAATCAAATTATATAAGTACATGAACTGAAACGAACTGAGTTGTGATCTTCTGCATTGACTTGAATAAAATTTAACTTAATTGAAAGAAAACAGACACAGAGCTGTGAAATCTCATGGGATTGACCCTGCAGAAGCTGTCACATGTTCAGCCTGGGAGCCGTCACGGCAGAGAGTTGTTGTTCATCTCCACGGAGCTGTCCATGGTTCTGAATGCAAAAGCATGGTGCTGAACACAGAGCCTGCTGAACTGTCCACGGTGCTGAAAACAAAGCCTGGTGCTGAATGCAAATCTTGGTGAGCTGTCCATGGTATTCAACACAGAGCCTGCTGAACTGTCCGTGGTCCTGAACCGAAAGCATGCTGGCCTGACAGCTTGCTTTTACACACTTTATTGCAGTCGTTCTAAAAGTGGGGTGAGGGGTTTGGGGGCCCAAATGGGTCCTCGAGGCAGCCCCAGGGGGGACCCCAGCTAAATCAGTTAATACAGCAAAAATCTGCATAACCATTTCAACTCTATATATACAACTTAAAAAATAGACGATCTACAAGTTGACAATGCGTTTTTTGGGGGGTTAGAGCGTCCCAATTTTTTTGGGACAGTTCCGGCAAGAATTTCAAACCACTTTCACCCCTGTATGTGTAAATATATATATATATATATATATATATATATATATTATATCACAATGCGATATAGCTTTTAACACAATGCTGTACTCCCTCCAACTTCATATCATATTGAAAGGCCGTCGTTAACGAATCGGCAAAATCTCGCCTAGATTTAAAACGTACTTTATAATGTTTCAGTGACAATTTAATTATGTTCCTTCAGTAATGTTATATCAGTTAAGGACCTTTATGTTGTTGTATGAATAAAAAAAAAAGATTCTGGAATAAATGGCAAAGTTAATTATCTGTGTGTTAAGAACGAGAGTATAGCTGTTTGAAATTACAGTTTAAACATAACGTTTTAAAATCGACTATTGTTGAGTGGGACAGGTCAGTGAAATTAAGAGAACAACTTCACCCACATTTCCAACCATTACTCCGCAAAAACCATCACAATATTTAAAAAAAGTACACCATTTTTATTTCAAACTCTGTTGTTTATTCACATAAAGTCGACAGAAATCACAAATATTTAGCGTTTCGTTTTCTGGGACGCCCAGCTTTCTGTGAAGCCACCGCAACTCTCGTGGACTTTGGTTCTGGTGCTGCACTGGAACGTGTGGACGTGGACATTGGTGGCTTTCCTTCTGCGAAGGTCCTCTGCTTGTCATTGCCATTATCGTCTTCACCATTGTCGTCTTTGTCTTCTTTGTCTCTTTTTTTACTGTCAGCCTGGTCCTGTTTTAATGAATTGGTCGTGGGTAGTTGAGGATTTGTTTTTCTTTGAGGTGGTAAAAAGTAAATACTAATTTAAACTAACTTACCTCCCTCTGCAACCTCTGCAAATCAACCCCTTCTATCATCTTTGCTCCATGGAACAACCTAAGCTTCACAAGTTGGAAATTGCTAAGGCCTTCAGCAGGAAAGGAGCGGGAGCCCTGGACTTCATGCAAGGCGTTCTATTGGAAACGTACAAAAATGTTTGTTGGTAATTAAAACAGAGTTATTTAGACAGCTATACTTTTTTTAAAATCTCAAACGTTTTAGAAAGGATCAGTCATAATTAGGCATACTTGACAAACGAACACTCCGCAGTTGGAACTGTCCAATTGCTTCCAAGTGGTAGGGTTGAAGATTCTCCATTCAGCATCCGAGAACCCTTCTGGGACCTTAGATCGGAACACCCAACTGTGATAACACACCGGTTAATTAATGCAGGTGTTGAAATTATATATTTTTTCATCTGATATTTTTTTTAACAATAAATACATATATATATACATATATATATATACATATATTAATACACACACACACACACACACACACACACACACACACACACACACACACACACACACACACACACACACACACACATTTAACCTCTTTATTGGCCTGAAAACGTTGAAGACCCCTGCTCTAGTGGTTTTATCAAGAAAATTCGATACATTATATTACACTGGGAATTGTATATTTATTTATTTAATTAAATATACGACCTGAGGTCTTTATAGACGACTTGAGGTCGTGAAACAAAGCCAGCCACGAACTCCGACCTCTTATTTACGACCTGAGGTCTTTATAGACGACCTGCAGTCGTGAAACAAAGCCGGCCACGAACTAGGACCTCTTATTTACGAACTGAGGTCTTAAAACACAGCCAGCCGTCAGGAATAATGAACTACGACCTTTTAAATACGACCACGAGCTTCTGGGGTCGTGAAACACCGCTGGCCGTCAAGGATTCACGACCCACGACCTTTTAAATACGACCGCGGACATCCCCGCGTTGACCGCGGATCGCGAAACTAGACCGGCCACGACCTCACAAGTATGTACCGCGAACTACGACCTCCAGAACCGGGACCTACGACCTCCAGGTCGTGGCCTAGGTCGCGACCAGGCCGTAGGTCGTTCGTATCAGCGGCTGTCTCTCGAGCCAACACAGTTTCTGCAGGAACGTCTTTTCTGGTTCATTATGAAGTAATTAAGTTAAGCGGGTTTCTCCCCAATGTGAATTATCTGGTGCTTTTTAAGGATGGACATTTCAGAGAAGTGTTGTCCACAGTGATCACATCCATAGGGTTTCTCTCCAGTGTGAATTCTCTGGTGCCTTTTAAGGCTAGCCATTTCAGAGAAGTGTTGTCCACAATGATCACATCCATAGGGTTCGTACTGCATACTGACATTTACATAACATCTATCTTCGTGTTGTTATTCAAGCACAGCCATTGAGAAACATTCAAGGCCATTTAAGTTCCTATACAAACTTCATTTGTACATGACTGCTCTGAATTCCTTCAGAACAATACAACATGGTGTGGTGAAGGACATGTGCAAACAAAGACACACAGTAGGCTATATTGGACACATTATCCAACGTGTTAGAATGTAGAACTGCTTGTTGTGTCGTGATAGGCCTGCATCACTGCATGTCATTTTCATTGGAATGTTAAAAAATTAGCATACCCAATGAGCTCCAATTAACCACACACTACAGACTGAATTAATTCTGATCAACGCTGCCGGGATTCCTGTCAACACAACAGTAGAGATATCCCGTGTTCACAGTTTCCTTTTTATTCTAATCAAGAAGTGTTAATGGATATCATGCTACGATGTGTGTTACTTAAGCACTTTAATTGATGCCTTGGCTTGGGTGAAACTCCCAAGGTGGCATAGTCAAAGTTACTGATCTGTTATATTTGTTTCATGGCTACACGTGATATCTCAAAGGGTAAGGAGAGACCACCGCACAACCTGGCTCTGACTTTGACTGGAAATTAAAATATAAACATTAAAGGTGTAATAATGAAACACCTATTCTGCCTTCAAAGCCAAAGTGCAGTAACTGTGTTAAAATGTGTCCAAAAACACACTGACATGTGTATCCCAAAGGATATTATAAGGTGTGTTAATGCCTTACAATTTATATTTACTGTGGTTATATTTACCACACACACACACACACACACACACACACACACACACACACACACACACACACACTCCTGTAACAAAAAAACACCCAAAACAGCTATATTGACTTGAATGTTGTCTTTATTTGTGACTGCAAAATCTGTACCAATCATCGTTTACATTTAACAAAGCAATAAAGGAATACACACACAATCATGTTCTCTAAAGGTTGATGTTATCATGTCCTTAATAATATAGGTAGATGCAATGGAACACATGATAATACATCCATTTACATTTGCTCACACAGTTTCTGCAGGAACATATGTTCTAGTTCATTATTAAGTAATTAAGGTTTATGGGCATTTCAAGTCACAGAAAAGGGTTTCTCCACTGTATGAATTTTCTGGTGGCTTTTAAGGCTGGACATTACAGAGAAGTGTTGTCCACACTCATCACATCCATATGGTTTCTATCCAGTGTGAATTCTATGGTGTGTTTTAAGCTTGGACATTTGAGAGAAGTGTTGTCCACAGTGATCACATCCATATGGTTTCTCTCCAGTGTGAATTCTCTGGTGGCTTTTAAGGCTGGACATTTGAGGGAAGTGTTGTCCACACTCATCACATCCATATGGTTTCTCTCCAGTGTGAATTCTTTGGTGTATTTTAAGCTTGGACATTTGAGAGAAGTGTTGTCCACAGTGATCACATCCATAGGGTTTCTCTCCAGTGTGAATTCTCTGGTGCTTTTTAAGATTCGACAATTCTGAGAATGTATGTCCACAATGATCACACCCGTAGGGTTTATCTCCCGTGTGAATTCTCTGGTGGGTTTTAAGGCCGAACAAAGTAGAGAAGTGTTGTCCACACAGATCACATCCATAAGGTTTCTCTCCTGTGTGAATTCGCTGGTGGCTTCTAAGGTGGTGCATTAGAGAAAAGCACTGTCCACACTGATCACATCCATAAGGTTTCTCTCCAGTGTGAATTTTCTGGTGGCTTTTAAGGTTGGACGTGTTAGAGAAGTGTTGTCCACACTGATCACATCCATATGGTTTCTCTCCAGTGTGAATTCTCTGGTGTGATTTAAGTTTGGAGATGCTAAGGAAGTGTTTTCCACACTGATCACAGCTGTGTTGTTGTTGCTTAGCCAACCTTCTTTCTACATTCACCTCTGGTAGGACAGGGAGGCCAGGCTGATGATGCAACACTGGATTGGAAACAAAGAACATTTGTTAAAGGACAAGTTCACCACTTTTAAACCTATCTTGATATAATTGGTCCAAACAAATGTTCACTAGAAAATGGCAAAACATATCACTGTTAGGTAATAAAAATGGCTTGGATCCATGTCATTCATCCATCTGTATATCTTGTTAACTTAGGAAGCCTGCAGCTTGGATTCCCTATCGATGATGTCACTAGTAGGCAGGTTTCTGAAATGATCACATCCGTCTGAATCCCTACACACAGACTGAATAGACAACTATTGTGCTATTTTAGCATTAGTGAGAACCATGTTTATGAAAATCTATCTAATCTACAACAGAGTTAAAGGTTGAATTACAATGACACAACTGGCATATTGAGAATAAAAAAATATTGAGGAAAACCAACAGGTTAACTGGAGGTAGAATACATACCAAGGTCTTTGTTTTCCTCATGTTCAGCAGAGTTGAGTTTGACAGAGTTCATCTTATCCTGAAGTCTGGAGTCCACAGTCAGTTCTGATCAGAAATGATTGATATCCTGGAAGACTTGTGGAGAAATGACACAGATCAACTCTTCTTATACTAGAGAGTCTGGGGTGAAAACACTAACTGCTCTGAATGATTGGCCAAAGACAACAATAGAACCATCTCTCCACCAATCACAATCTAACATACTGTGCTCCACCCCTCCCTCTTCCCCCCAGACATGCTCTATGCAACCTTCTACACAAGTTACAACAACATTATCTGTATATGACAAAGATATCAATATATTAAACACTGTTTAATTTGCCAGAAAACAGTGTCAGTTGTTAACACCTTCTAAGCCAAGGGGAGCCCCTTAATGTTAAAACCGTACTATATCGCACATCCCCCCAGGGACTCTCAGCCACGTCGTACATTCCCGGACTTTGTCTTTAAAACCGGAATAAAAGCTTTTGATCCGAAAATCGGCGATCGTCTAACCTTCCCTAGTCACCACTCGTGCACTGATAGCTCATGCAGACCGTGCATGAAGCAGAGGTGACGTCAGCGCCTCTCCTTCTCCAAGGCACCTTCCACCCATCCGTTTACTGTCTACACACTCGAGCTCCTCCTGCAGCCATGCTTGGGGCTATGCTAGCGAAACTTTTCAGTTCTGTTCTTCAGTCACACATGGACTATTTGCGGGGACATTTACGTGAAAGGATCGCGCACGCGAAACGCACGGGGACATCGACGATCGGCCAAAACCCCCATTCTATCCCAACGGAAATCGAGAAAATCATGGTGAGTTACTGGCCTGGGGGGAAAAAAAAAAGAAAAAACAGCGGCGCTGTTCAAGATGGAGGGGCTGCGGGGTCATGTTTATAAACATAATATTATGTCTCAGATCACAATACAATAATAGAAATGTCACGGCTAATCTACCAACCACCATTCTTTTTCGGACGTCAAGGTGTTAAGATCAACAATATAAGGTGCCAATGAAACACAGAAGTTATCAAGTGTCATTTTATCAACTGCCCCCTTGCCATTGTTGTAATGTTTCCCACAGAGTATCCCTATAATAGGGAGACAGAAAGGAAGCCTGGTCTATCCAATCATGTTGTTTTGTTTACATGTCATTACAATATATATATATGTGTGTGTTAGGCCTGCAACGATACACAAAATTCACAGTTCGATTTGGATCGATATTTTCTGGTCACGGTTCGATATTTTTTTGATACAAAAAAATTATAAAATACCCCAGTTTTTTTCCCTTAAATGTATTCAAACGCATTTTCAACTTTCAACAACACCCATATTCTCGGGCAGGGGGTCCCCAGCCCTAGAATATACAGTATATAGTATCAAAATCAGCTTAACCACTTTAATCTAGCTTGTAGATCTTTTTCAAAAAGAAATCTAACAATGTTTAAATATTTTTGTTCATTCTAACAAATCTTGCATTTATCAGCACAAGATACCCAGAGGAAAAATTTGCTGCTCATTTTTAGCTCATCTATTGCTCTTTGAGACAGAAAGGAGCTACTCATTTGTTTCTCCTTTGAGTTTCATTTGAAGATCATTTTAAGTCTCATGTATTGCTCCTAAGCTACTCATTTGTTTCTCCTTTGTTTCTCCTTTGAGTTTCATTTGAAGATCATTTTAAGTCTCATTTATTGCTCCTAAGCTACTCATTTGTTTCTCCTTTGTTTCTCCTTTGAGTTTCATTTGAAGATCATTTTAAGTCTCATTTATTGCTCTTAAAATTCCTTAGGATCAATAGGTGAGATCTCACTTGGATCCATTAATGAGCAATAATTGAGTAGCTTCATTTGAGATGATAGGAGCGATAAATGAGACCTAGGTGAGAGCTCTATAATGGCTATAAATGAGACCTAGGTGAGAGCTCTAATGGCTATATACTTTGAGCCATTAATGAGCAATAATTGTGATTTAATTTTCCAGAACCTTCTTCTCACTTGGAGCTGTAAATGAGATACAGTATACATGCAGATATTGATATAAAAACAATAATTTCCTTCAATAAAACTTTATTTTCTGTAGGGTGGCTGAGGATGAAGTGCTTTTAACAGTACGATCAATTTTAGTTATACAACCCAAACTACGTCCAAAGTGGTCTTTATTCCAATTAAAATAAAAACAAACTTGAACATGAATGCAGTGCCAAACAAGAAAAAGTAACTCTAATCAAATGTGTCCAAAATAGTCACTGCTACATAAGTGTCTCACCGTTAAGTCAAACACATGCAATAAAACACATGCAATAATACTTCACTACTTACAAGCGCAGAGCTTAAAAGTTGACTTGAGAGTGCAAAGTGTCCATTGGTCAGTGCAAAAAGCAGAAGTGACATGTGCTCCCAGCTAAACCGGACAAGAACAAACAGTAACAACTATTCCAGTTACAAGTTAAGTTGTCCTTACCAAACGACCGTTGTGTCTCATTGTATAACGTGAGAACAACATTCACAAAGGACTATCCCAGTCTCTCCCATGAATCTATCGGTTCCTCTGTCTCTTACTCCAGTATCCGAGTATCTCAAGGTGGAGGGGGTGGGAGGAGTTCAAGATTGTATCCAGTTTCCTGAACCCTGGCCAATTCCTCCACCCCTGCAAGGAGAACCCAAAAACAGAGTCCTTCCTCACCAGTCTGTTGAGGTTGAAGGTGTCACCCACTCTGTTGTTCCCGCAGCACGTTATTCCAGAAAAGAAAACTTGCCATAAGAGATTGGTAGAACATCTGTAGCATCCTGTTGCACTCGCCAAACGATCTCAGTCTTCTCAGGAAGAACAGCCCGCTCTTTCCCTCGCTGTGAATCACCTCGGCGTTGTCCAACCAGTCTTGATGCTTTCCACGGACACTGCCTTCCATCCAGCTTCGGTGCCATACCGTAAGACTGCAGACAGAGAAGATGTAATGAGCTAAGCACATTCAACATGTTTTCCCCACGTTCGATCCTTCACTCAGTCAGTAGGAGAAAAAATAAAAATAAAAAGTATTGGCTCTGCACAGACTCTGAGACACAGCATAGCCACATACATGGCCAATATGGCTCAGAGAGACTGTCCCACCACTGCAACATCATGTTGTTGGCTGCATTTCTTTACCATCTACTGCACAATGTATCAGACACACATTTCCCATATATAACAAATCCATTGGTTACATCATATATCTGAATATACACAAGTGTGAGGTAAACTTACTTTGAATTGCTTCCACTTTGGTGGGGTACAGCATATGTTTGCACTCGAGCTCTATGCCTCCCTGTGACTACTGCACCCTTCCAGTTCTTCAGTCATGAAGAATTTGTCAAACAGCTGGTGGAACAGGTGACTGTAGTCCTCCTTAGCACTGTGCTGAATGGCTGCCAGTTCCGAGGACACAGAGTCCACAGCCTGTGAATAGAGATGCCATGATTAACACATTTCACAATGTTTCTGTTCTTCAAGTGGACCACGGAAACAGACCACTGTGAGACCTTCACTTCCTAGTCTCGCGTAGCCAGACAACTATTCCACAATCTCTGAATGCTATATAGAGTCTGGAACAGCAGCTCCCGAACGGCGAGTATCGGAAACGGGCATTACCGTTCAATAAAATATATTTTAATTTTAAAATGTCATTTCTGCTAAGCAGCAAGCTAAACATGCTTATAAGATTTTTATTTATATAATGATAAATGTGTGTGATGTGAGACGGAAACGGAAGTGACGAGGGGGCTCCACTTCCGCTTCATCTCCGCACTCATCATTTCTTCCCCGGTCTGCCAGACTGTATGCTGGGAGCATTTGAACAAATTGCGGAGGCAACCGTCTGGCCACGCGAGACTATTCACTTCCTAACTCTAGCAGATCACAAAACGTAGTATGGGATATAGTTAAGATAGTTAATATTCTCACTGTAGTGTGAAATGTATGTTGAACATACAAACAAGTGTGAGGTCGCTGTGAAGCATCTGTAGTGTCGTGAAAAATAAATAAATGAATGCATACCAAAACATTTGTGGAACCTAGATTTTTACTCAGAGACAGACTAATCGTACCATCAAAAATGTAAAATCCATAATTAATTTATACATACCTGGATAGCTCTTGCACCCCAACAGCCAACACCTTGGATCCGCTCGTCTCAATGTCCCCAACCATCTCAACAAGCCCCTGTAGATCTGGCAGGTGCTCAATGCCTGGAATGAAGCGCAAAAACATGTTTCTAGTGCGTATTTGTAAAACCATGACTCCCTAATTGGGAGATAAGTGACCATCTGGCCACGCTGGTGAATGCTACTATGCCTAAACCTAACCCTAATCTTAACGTCAGTAAAACTATGCCTAAACCTAACCTTAAAGGAATAGTTCACCCCCAAAATGACTTTTTTTCTATTGATTACTCACGCTATGGAGACTTAACTTTAAGTTCAACAATTGTTTTTGTATTTGTCGCATTCCTAAGAAACACATTTTATTATAGTGAATTTACCTCCCATTGATTCTGGATGGGGACCCAAATGTATTCGGGTCCCCGAATCAATGGGGGGTAGATTTATTTTTATAAATTTTTGTCTTAGCAATGCAACAAAAGCAAGGGATCCTAACCTCAGTAAAACTATGCCATTGATGCCATTAATGTTGTTTGCAAAAAGCAACCTCGTGGTGGCGCTAGAAGAGGGCATGTGAGAAATCAGGGGCGGAGGAGCTTTTCATAGTAACTTGCGAACTCTCCATCTCTCCAGTAAACAGAAAATGCTTTTTCAAGTTGGGATACCAGTAAGACTCCCTAGTCGAGAGATAAGTGACCGTAAGGTCAGCAGTGTCCAAAAATGTGTTTGAAAAAATTGGCCTGATAGTGGCGCTAAATGGGACAGATCCATGTTGATGACATGAGTCTAGATATACTGTGTACCGCTTTGCGTGATTTTAGGGCAGAATCTGTAGGAGCAGTGTCCAGAAATGTGTTTGAAAAAATCAGCTTGATTGTGGCGCTAGAGAGAAATGAGGGGTGAAGTTGTGGTATGACTGTACGGCTTTGCGTGATTTTAGGGCAAATTCTGTTAGGAGTAGTGTCCAAAAATGTGTTTTGCAAGAATGGGCCTCATGGTGGTGCTAGAAGATTGAGAAATGGGTGGAGGTTGTGGTTTGGCAGCCAAGGGGTGTGTGTGCAAAGTTTGGTATGTATAGGGGCAACGGTGGCAGAGATATGAGTAGAGGAAAAGTGTTAAGTGATGTCACGTGACGTCTGTGACTGACTGACAGACAGACTGTGGAGGTAGTAACTGCGACTTGACGGTCGCAACCAATATTTGTCCAATCATCACAGAACTCACACAGGGCACGTGGATTAAGTAAAGTTTCAAGTGAGACAAAGAAAGTAGCTGACATAATTGACAACTGCAACACTATCAAATTGAAGTTACATTACAAAAAAAGAAAAAAAACATGTGTGAATCAACTTACTGATACTGGAAATTACATTCTTCATCTTCTGGAGCTGAGGCTGTAACTTCAGGACCTTAGACGGGCAGGATTCCCAAGGCTCCCCCATCCTTCACCACCACCAAAAAAAGAAAGAAAATAAAACTCATTAAGTATACCTGGTTGTCAGGTGGTTGGACACACCAAGCTGACGTTAGCCACCCACAGTGTTGCTGTATGGTAAAAAAGTGTAGGCTCAGTGCCTCTACCCACACACACTCATTGTAACTTCAAACTCCATTTTAACCACGAAAGATTATTTAAAAACACCCATTATTTTTTTCTGGTGACTCATACTACCCTCCTAATACGTGAGCAGGACGTGATTTTTCCATAACGTTTTTCATTTATTTTTTATATGTTTTTATTGTATTTAATCTTTTCCATTTTCCCAAATAATTACAATGAGTATGTGTGGGGAGAGGCCCTGAGCCTGGAGGGCCTGGTAACATTTACATCAAATATCTAAATACTGAATGAAGAAAATTAAAAACTGTTCAGGGTGTTCATACAAGCCTGATTAGACCATACAATGACAAAAAGTTTTTTTGAAAGTGGAATATCCCTTTAATCAATCACAGCACCCCATATTTTAAATTGACAGTTTAGAAGTGTGCAGATACGCTGGATACACTTATTCTGTTTCTATAGAGTAGGCTACTGCTGCACCAAGTAATCATCATGGACCCCCATATTGGATTCATGTTGATGTTTTATTTTCTGAATTTTAACCTTCAATACTTAAACTTTTTCCCCTGTACACCAAACCCCTTAGACGAAAATAACTGACATGTTGTGACCTTCTAGATCGGCTATTTTTTTTAGAACAGGTGTTAAACAATTTTAATTTGTGCCAGGTGTGGCAGATTGTAATTAGCACTACAGCATAGTTTGTTCACTTCAGTTTGGTCTTTGGGCACAGACAGATGTATTTTTTTGTCTGTTTGTTCGACAGAGCATTGTATGTGAGTATGTTATCTTTACCTGTGCCTTTGAACACCTCGCATTCATTTTCTGTGCATTAGGGGTGCATTAGCTGAAAATAGCAGATCTAGCAGCACAACAAGATAAGCTTGTGCTCAAGCTCAAGCTATGAAAAGGTTTAAACTGCAACACAATCTTTTTTAGCCAATATGTACTGGGGACTGGGGGGTCCCTTCATCTCTCAGCTAGTGGTTCTTGGACTAAAAATCGTTAAAGACCACTGAGCCAACTAATCACAGATCATAATTTCTATATAATCAGGGGTGTCGCACAATTATGAGCCCTGGATACAATGATTCACTCAGTTTGTGCTTAACTATTGAAAAATAGCAGATATACAAGCTCACAGCACGCGCTGCAAGCTTGTAGATCTGCATTTTTTGAAAAATCATAAAAATGTGTGCCTTTGAATATTTTCTATGTCAGTGGTGCTCAAACCTTTTCATGTGAAGGACCCCCAAAATTATATGTATTTGGCCACGGACCCCCATCTCAAAATATTTTGTTTCAGGGACCCCACGTTTAAAAAAAAAAGCAGATCTACAAGCTTGCAGTGCTGTGAGCTTGTAGATCTGCTGTTTCAATAGCTAAAGTATAAAATAATTAAGGCTCCTCCACCTTGGGCCCTAGTAACTCAGTCCCACTTTCCCTCCCTTGTGACACCCCTGTAAATAATATCAACCATACACAACTAATAAGAGCCTACTATACAGAACATAATGACCCTAAAATAATGCTATGCATAATGTAGGCTATGTTTTTTTTCCCCCTTTTTTTTACACTGTTTAAACAAGCAATTTCACGGACCCCCTAAAGTCCGGATTCCAGGGGGTCGACGTGGACCCCCTCTTTAGCTCAAATGTTAGCTTGGTGTGTTTCTCAGTTGCTATTGAAAACGAGCCATATACAGCTACAGCCTACAGCTAGGCTACTGTATATAGCATGTTAGCTAGCTGCTAGCCCAGACCCAAGAGCATAGCCTACTACTGTGTTGAAATTTATAAACATAAGATTATCTTACATTTTTTTCCACTGTCACTCCTTCTACAAGGAATGGACCCTCAATAGACAGATTTGCAGCTTTAATTATCTAACAGCTAAGCTTCCAAAAAAACGAGCCATGCTATCCTATCTGCCTGGGCTAGCCATATAGGCTAGCCTGTAGCAGCTAGCTACCAGCCAAGTTCCCACAGCCACGACTGTGTTGACATTTATAAACATAATGAAATTATCTTACCTTTTTTGGACTTTCGCTCCTTGTACATGCTGTATTCAGAGGAGGATATGATTCCCAATCCATATTAATTAATAACAACGGGCGATTTCACTCTGTTCTCTCTCGCTTGGGGAAGGGGAGGCGGCTATTTTCAAACTTGAGAACGGCATGACGTAGCGTGTCTCCATAGCTGGAAATAGATGATGACGTATGCTTCAGCCAATCAGAGTCTCTCTCTCTCTCTCTCTCTCTCTCTCTATCTCTCTCTCTCTCTCTCTCTCTCTCTCTAGCTCTCTCGTTCTCTCCTCTCATTGTGATCTACAAGCTCACAACACGTCGAATCGCGACGCGTTGTGAGCTTGTAGATCTGCTATTTTCAAATAGCCAAGTTTAGAATAGGTTAAAGTGGATGTATGTTTTATAATATACTCATTTATATCTGCAAAGTAATAGTAACTAAAGTTTTCAAAATTATTGTAGTAGAGTAAAAGTACAATATTTGCCTTTGAGATAATGGAGTAGAAGTGTACTGAAAATTGGAAATACTTAAGTAAAGTAAAAATACCTCAAAACTGTACAGTACTTAAGTAAATGTACTTTACACCACTGGAATTAATGTTAGTGGCTCTGTTTATGAACTCATTGCAACCGTCAGGTCGCAGTTACAATGAAAACCTCCACCGGCAGTCAGTCTGTCCGTCACATCACACTTTTCCCCAACTCATATCTCAGCCACCGTTGCCCCAATCCATGTCACACTTTGCACACACAGTCCTTGCCTGCCAAAGCACAACCTCCACCCTCCCAGGGACCCCCGGAGATCCAGGGACCCCCAGTGACCCCCTGGCGCCGCCGCCAAAAATGACCAAATGACACCCCAACAGGGCTGTTCACAGGGAATTCCCAGGGACCACCGACTCCTGCTGCTCCAGAACGGATGCAAAAGTGGTCGTAACTCGGGCTAGGAGCGACCGGGAGAGCCGGGGCCTGGCAGTCATTTATCTCCTGATTAGGGAGTCTTACTGGTATATATATATGAACTCTTATAGACATATGTTTATTTGAACTCCTAAAATGTGTTGTTAATTAGTCGCAGTTTACCATGAGAAATGTCACAGATGTCCATGTGTAGTCGTGTACATGTGTACACATTTTTACGGTCTATGGGTTTGCCGCTCTGACATCATGCTCTGATCACTGTGACATCACAGGTGAACTCCAAGGCGGGGTTAGAGTCATGTCATCAACATGGATCTGTCCCATTTAGCACCACCATCAGGCCGATTTTTACATGTGACCTGACTGTCGCTTATCTCGCTTATCTTCGGGAGTCTTACTGGTGACCATATAGAGATCCCTGATGTCATCAATATTAAGCACATATCTAACAGGACTTCTTGTGGGAATGCCCATATATGGAGGAAGACAGCCCATATTTGTGTGACTGGGTCAGACAGGGATCTCCATGTTTGGGAATAAAAGGGATTGTATGTATTATGTCAGATGTGATAGTCGTCATAGGACTTTTACATACCAAATAATTGAGTAAGCATATTTGGGGTCTCACAGCATATCTCCATGGATCTCCATTATGTGTACCAGTCCAGGGGTCTATAAATGGGTAACTGGTCCGATATACATCACTGGCCAGATGGCCAAGACATGGCACAACCTTGCAGTAAGCAGTAGGAGTTAGACGGTGTGTGACTATTCAATCTGTCACCTGTAACGTTACCTGTTGTCTGTGCTGATATCATATCTATGGCTTAAATCAATTGCTGGTACTTATTTTCTCACGTTCTGCATCAGACAGTATGATTGTAAAGACTATACTGTGGATGACATTGACGTCAAGTTTATTTAATCATTACGCAATTCTCTTTCATTGAGTCTGTTTAAGTCTGTGAACAGACAGATTGGCCCGATTGGTTCTAATAGCTTGCAAGTATCCAACTGTTCTTAAGTAATCTCTAAGTATTTATTCTCAAAGATTATATTCTTTTATCAACTCAGGAACTTTAAGATCATTCTCTTCAAAAGGAGGTTCAGGAATTCCCTCAACTTAAGGAAGGCTCCTAAGTTGTACCTCAGTGAATTCTGTTCATTCCATCCTGGACATATAGACTGTACACGTATGCCTGTACACTTAAATATATATTGACATTGTCTCTTGCTCTGTACCAGGCCAGATGATTGTATAGGGTGTACTGTATACATCTGTACAATTTATTTATATTTGTTAAAGGTGTGTTTATTGTGATCGTATTATTCTGTACCTACTGTATTGTACAGTACTTCTTGTCCGGTTACATATCTCCATTCCGACATGTCTCCATTCCGACACTAACCCTATCTCTAACCCTAACCCTAAACTTAACCTCTATGGAAGTGCTGCCACTCCGACAATAAGAAGTTGATGTCGAAATGGCAGCATGTCAGAATGGAGAGCAGTCACCCTTCTGGTCCTTATCTGTAACTTAATTGTACTGCATGTTGTGCTGGCTCTGTAGGGGATGGTGTTTTCCTCTGGTGTTTCAGTCCGAGTGTATCAAATGGTGCGTTCGGAAATGCGCACCGGACTGCGCGGGCGTTTATCGTGGGCTTGCCCAGGCCTTACGGCCTGGGCATAAATATAACGATTGCATTCACCACGGCTTCGTAACTCCGCGCGGCCGGCGGAGCGCCGCGCGGCCCTGGCCCGCTCTTCGCGGGCACTCGCGCCGCTGAACTTCGCGCCGCTTGCAATGTCGTGGACAATAAAACAAGCGCACCCTTTGATACACTCTGACTGAATCACCAGTAGAAAACACTCTCTCGGCTCTGTAGAGTCCTTAAAATCAATCAAAATCAGACATTTTTTTTTATATTTCGAGGAAAAGACAAAATTCAGACGGCATCAATTATTATTATTTTATTTTTCAGATAAAAGACAGTCATTCTGACTTACTTTTTGACGCTGAGTCCAATGAGGTCCTGTTGCGTGAAAATGCTTTGGTCGATTTCTAACCCTTCTAGAGGGGCTAGATTCAAGATTCAGAGGTCATTATCAAAGCAGCATGCTGCTGTGTACTGTTAGATAAGCGTCATACGGTGTATTGTACGTGTTTTGTGCACGCACACACTGTCTGTCTGTCCGTCTGTCTGTTGCCATTGCCGCCTGAGTTTAGGCCGCAATTCTGGGGTCTTTACACAGAGATGTTCTGTTTTTTATCTACCACCTTTGCAATGCATACAGCAGTAAGGACATGTACAATTACAAGCTCTCTTTTATGCCCATATACTGTATAGTGTTCAGCAGGCACGTGCACACATTGACATCAAAGGGGGCTTGAGCCCCTGCCCTTATCTGTAAAAAGTGCCCTCTCCAGACCAAGAATGCAATTTTTACTATGGTGAAAGAAATGCAAATGCTCTCTTTCCATTCTATACCTGCAGGCAGCATTCAAGAGAATTGCACGACGCTGCGACGCGTTGTGAGCTTGCAGGTCTGCTATTTTCAATATTTTCACCAAAAGGCCCTTTTAGAAATGTCAGCCCCTACCTCTCTAACATTCTCTGCACGTCCCTGGTGTTCAGTGTCCAGGCCAGTCTGTAATGTAATCTCCAAATGTGGGCACTGTAGTGATGTCAGTCAGTGATGTCAGTTGGGCATTGTTACCATTGTGGCGACACTGTTAGTATCAGTGATGTCAGCATGCACAGAGACGGTCAGACGGACAGACATTCAGTAAATTAATAGTTAGATATAAAAGATATTGAGCTATTATAAGATCATATTTAGAACACGTATGATAAAAATAAGATGTAACTATTTGACTACATATCATATGGCACAAGGCAGATAGCGTAATAAGCAAAACTAAGAACATACATCAGCATTGATCAACATTCTGTAGAGAATCCAGGGACTCTTAATAAGTAGGACCTGTTCTGGACCCTTAAACACAGTGGTATTCTATGGATACTGTCAGTATTTCTACAATAATCAACACTAGTAAGACGCCTATGGACAAAAAGCGACCTCGCCCTTGCCATCTGTTTGGGCATATGGGAGAACAGGAGATTTACTACCAATCCAGGTGATGTAGAGTTGATGATGTCAGTGTTGGTCAGCCCCATATATAGAGATCCATGACATCAGGGATCTCCATATGGGCTGACCTGACCTGAGGTCAGGTCAGCTGAGGTCAGCTATAGACATTGAGGCATCTGTAGAACCAACCATGTGCTGTAAGACCCCAGACATGCTTACTCTGTCACTCGTTATGTGAAAGTCGTATGACGTCTATGACGTCTGAAATCATACATACAATCCCCTTTATGCCAATATGGAGATCCCTTTCTGTAGAACCAACCGTGTGCTGTGAGACCCCAGACATGCATCTGTGCGTGTCAGTATCTGTCTCTCAGTCCTTGTCCCTTGATTCTATTAGTGTGGTTGCTGGTTGCCCTAACAGGGAATCATCTGGGAATCAGATGTAGGTCAGCTCTATATGGAGATCTAGGTGATGATCCAATCATCTCCATGTACTGTATGGATATCCAGGGTTTGATCTTTGATGAGGTGATGTCACGTTATATCACAATGTCAACAAATTAAGGTATTACAGAAGGAAAATATGTGACGTTTTCATAGCTAACTGCAACATTCGGTATCAAAACATAATATGACATGAATAACATAACATATGGTTTCGTAAATCTCCCAATATATTGAGTCAGTTGTTTTTTAGATATGCATCTTACTAGCAACTTACGAGTGCTGGTTTGCATTCACTGTTCTAGTGAGTCTTGAGAGTATATTGTCCAGCTTGTGAAGTGTGTTTCAAGCTTCAACTGTGCTTCAACTAGAACCTCAATGAAATATGAACTCCATTTGTGTAACTCTATCAGTTGTAGTAGTAAGTTTATACTTTATACTTTATACTTTACACTGAGTCAGAGGGTTGTGCAGGCTTTATTCGCTGATGTGTTACTGCACGACACTTGGTGTAGCCTCTTTACTTTGGAATGCTGACTTGTTTGCTTGCTTTATTTATAGCATGTTCAGAAAAGTATATCATGCTAGCTTACAATGTTGATTTCACATACATTCATGCATGATCGGTGCTGTACATATGTATGTGGGTGGGCAAGTTGACACTCTGTCGAGGTGCCAACTTGCGCCTTGTTATTTATATTAGGTCACACTTGTTGGTGGTAACTTCACCGAGAATGCTGCTCCCTCATTGGCTAGTTTCACTCACTTCTCACTTTCTTTTTTTTCACAGTTTTGTTTATTTGAGATTCAGGGCAAACATTAAACCAAGACTTGTTCGCATATTATGAGAACCATTTAATGGTCAGGTTTCTCCATTGGCTGTTGTCTTGGGCACCCCGCCTAGCTCTTTCAGACCCATATTACAGAAATTACTCTCAAAGCCACATTTAATGGTTTTGGATAAATACTCAACATTATAACAATAACAAAGTCCCATTAGAAAGCATTCTATGATCACACACTGTACATGCAATGTAATAATGCTTGCACTATAGTTACAGCATAAGCACTCATAATGCTTCATGATTATAATTACTCACTGACTTTTTTCTTTTGGCCAGGATCATCACTGGATGGAGGACTTTGCTTTCTTTTAAATACCTTTTAATATTTATAATCATTTTATACTTTTTTATATAGAACTGAAGTACTTTGCTGGGTGTTTTATTGTATTGTATATTTATGTTTGATATGCATTGACCCGAGCAAAACAAATTTCCCTTGTGGATAATGAAGATATCTAATCTAATAGTCTCTCAAAAATGGCACCAATGCCATTGTAAGCTTGTAGATCTGCTGTTTTCACATGTATCTGTGAAACCGAGTCAAACTAAATGTAACACCTTAACCCTCCTAAATTCCATGATTATTTTCGGGGGTCTCCAGTTCAAATATGATTATTTTGAGGGGTCACCGCCTGAAAAGGACGAGAGCCACTGGTTGTGAGCTTGTCGTCGATCTGCTACTTTTGAACGTATAATGTAAATCTTAAGTTATTAGTAATAACTTATTACCAAATCAAAATGAGCATAAGTAAGATCCCAGATGATATCTAGTCTCATATCAAAATCGATGTATCGATAGAACAGCCCTAAGAAGTATCCAACAGAAGTATCCATGGTATTATCAGCATCTTAGCAGCATTTTGTTCGGGCCACTCCTGTCAATCTTATGTAAATCTTAGCCAATTGGGATGGACAAAAAAATCTTAACTGATCCGACCATAGAGATGTGTACCGATTTGCATGAAATTTGGATAAAATCTGAAGGAGTAATATAAGAAAATGTGTTTTACATAAGACAACACATTAGGTAAACTTAAACACAAATTGAACACGCATGCATGTGGCTGATCAAATGAGAATGATTGAATACTGCATCTAATTTACAGCTATAGATTAACTGGCCAATCTGAGCCTTAAATGTGATTTAAATGAGATTATGTTGAGAGCTCTTTTACAGATCATTCTGAGACAAATCTGAGATGTATCTAAAAGGCTTAAATGAGCTTTAAATGAGATTATATTGAGAGCTCCTTTTTATGTAACTCTGAGCTAAATTTGAGATGCAACAATTCTGCTAAATTGAGCAACATTTGAGAAATTATTGAGATCTCCTGTAAAGCTCATCAGAGCTTCCATCTGAGGCATGTTGCTCCCCAGAAATAGAGGAGAAACAGGAGCAATAGCTGAGATCTCCTTTTTGTATCACCTTGGTCTCATTTGTGGCTTGAGAAACAAACGAGCAATAGATGAGGGCTCAATCATGGATTCTGCTTTCCTCTGGGTATTTTCAGATGTTAGTCCACTGCCAAATACATATTAATTTGGGGGTTCCTGATATGAACAGGTTTGAGAACCACTGTTCCATGGTGTATTCTTAGCAGCATGTAAAACAAATGCACCTAATGGAGTTACACTTGACTAATTTTCTGCTGTGCATTCTTAGCAAAACATCAAACTAAAGGGGGGTTATTGTAAATAACCTTAAGTTCTCTCTATAAACCCCATTATCAAAATAGGATTGTTGCCAGATTTTGCGAGAGAATAAGCAACCAGGTCTATGAATACAAACCCAAGGGAAGTGAATATAGGCCATATGAACACTTTAAACCTATATATGTTGGCTATTTGAAAAGAGCTGATCCGATCTGCAAGCTCACAACCACAACCGCCATTTTTAATAAGCAACTTTACATAAAAACAAGCCCAACGTCAATGTGGCTTATAATAATCAGATGTGGCAACAAGCAGATTCCTCTGCATGTCTCGCTGGCTCAGTGAGAGGGCAGGGGCGTCAATTGGGTATGGCAGGGGTATGCAGCTGCCATACCTTGGCTACAGGGGGAAATAATAAAAATGTACTTTTCATCGTGCCTGTTGCTAAGGTATGGCAACATGACTGGTGTCTAGTCATGTTGCCATACCTTACCTTTTTCTGAACTGACGCCACTGTGAGAGGGGACTAAGATTTGCTGCTTGCTCGAGCGGCTTGCATATTCGTCAGTCAGAGTCAGACAACATGATCACACTGTGGATATGCCTGGGACCCCCTATATTTTACAGTCTATGCTGGGGACCTGCCTGGATCTCGAGGCTACACAGTGTAGCCTACTGTGACTGCCCTTGGCTTTTGTGTTGGCAATCTGATAGTCTAGCTGCAGGCTACGATAGCTTGCTAATGCTAACGCTAGGCTAAGTAGCCAATTTAGGGGACAGAGAGAGAGAGAGAGAGAGAGAGAGAGAGAGAGAGAGAGAGAGAGAGTGTGTGTGTGTGTGTGTGTGTGTGTGTGTGTGTGTGTGTGTGTGTGTGTGTGTGTGTGTGTGTGTGTGTGTGTGTGTGTGTGTGTGTGTGTGTGAGAGAGAGAGATCCTCTCGGTGCGTAAGAGTGCTAATATGTTTCTCCATAGCCAAGAAAGAGTGCATCTTCTCCATTATGATTCACATGAGCGTCAACCGTGAAAAGAAATCCCCCCCCCCCAAAAAAAACAGCGTCTCTTTCTGTCTCTCATCTGGTCAGTGCAGGCTGTGCAGCTGAGTGCACAGCTTTACGCATGCACGTTTCTCTCTCTGTGTGTGTGAGGAGCAGCAGCTGCGGGCTGCTGATAAAATATATATATAATTAATTATCGTTCGGTCGTTCGGTACGTTGTGCGTACCGAACCGAGACCCCCGTATCGAACGGTTCGATATCGGTTCATTTACCGTTGCAGGATTAATGTGTGTGTATATATACACACACACACACACACACACACACACACACACACACACACACACACACATATATATATATATATATATATATATATATATATATGGGGTTATTTTAAGGCCATAATAGATTCGTATTCGTACTTTGCCTTTTTTTTACTCGTAAACATTTTTACCAAAAAAACTACACGTAAACAAATTAATTGGAAAAAAATATCCGTAAAAAAAAAAAAAGTATGAATGTTTTTGGGGAAGCTGCAGTGATTATAATGCCAAAACAAAAAAACAAGACAAAATACGAATATTTTCTTACTGATTTACGAGTTGTTTTGTTGGTTACTTCATCACGAATGCTTTCGTCATCTCACGCCTGCGGATCTGTATCACGCACACGAATCTGTATCACGCACACTAATGCATGCATGGAATGAGGAAACGGACAATAATCACGTGATCGGCAGAGAGCCAATGGGGGTGCGGCCTTTCCACTAGCCAATCATAATTCTCCATTGTTGGCAGCGGTTGCCATGTCTGGTAAAAGTGAGTAATCTCTGCTTTCTGTTGTTGTTTATGTTCCTCACATAATATGCCCTATATATATATAAAACCTATATCCACACGATATTTGTTTTTAAACTATTGACTAAATTGACTAATCAATCATTTTTATACATTAAATAAAATAGAAATGCATATATTATTAATACACACGATAAAAGCACTGATAAAGGTCACTTACAGATGCTGCAAATCAAAACTAGACAATCTCCGGCCCTGACCTTTTTACTGTAAATGTAAGCAATTTACCCCGAGTGAGAGGACATTATGCTCTCATAATGTCCGCAGTGAGGGTGTTATCGGACGAGGCGCAGCCGAGTCCGATAACACCCTCACTCAGGACATTATGAGAGCATAATGTCCGACCCCGAGTGGTAAATAGCTTTTCTACCACTTTTTCCCGTATACATGAAAGAAAACACATAGTTGTAACTTGCAAGGATCTTAAGTTACAATCATTATTGCCTATAAAACTTCCGCGAGACAGCAGATAGTTCCACAAACAACATCTTCTACTCACCAACAGATGGCGCCAACTCCATACTAATCCATGCGTCTAGCTTACAGCTAAGCTAACGTCAGTTAGAAGTACCGTTCCGGCCGTAAATAGAGGCTGTTCGCTTCCAGAAAGGCATAGGTTCAGAGAAAAGGGGCTTTAAAGTTGGCGGATTGCATTGGATCCAAATAAATCGGCGACTATAGCATGCACGTTAGTAAACATAGGACCGTTGCCACCGTCATTTGTTGGTTGGGGGAAAGGTGTTCCGACTACCTCCTGAAGTCCCCGGATGTACACTGAGGTGCATTGATCTCGGACAAGTCCTCATACAACTTTGCGGCAGTTGTTTTGTCATAACCTCCGGAATTTAGCCAATCAGAATCCAGTATTTGAACATGTGACTAGAAAAAGTGGTAGAAACAATATTTATTGTTTATTATTTTTTTCTTATGATTGATGATACAATGTGCACAATAGCCTAATGTATTTTATTATTCTGTCATTTAATGTTGTAGGAATTGATAGGTAGGCTACCCCAGTGTAAAAAACCACCCCAAAATCTTTTTTATTTCTCTTTTTAGTTGACCTTGTATCACTGAACTGTAGCTGTCTTGTACCTTTTCCTTTTTAATACTTTTAGGATAGTATTCAATCTATTAACAATTAACATTACTTTTGGGTCAGAGACTTTACAATAGAATATTTGGCCACATAGTGGCGCTGCAGGCAGTGAGAGCACTGAGAAGTGGGCCTGTTCATTCATAACTTCCTTTACCTTACTTTACTTTATTTGTTTATTTAGACGGGACAATGCATATTAATGAACACTACATGAAAGCAATGTAAATAAGCCGGAATTAGCAAGAATGCTAAATTTCATCCGTAGTCCCCACATGAAGACAAAACAATACATACCAACAAACAGTAACCCTACATTAGGAGAGGGCGCCTAAGAACATACATACAAATACTATTTTCCTCAACCAAGAGAAAACAACAAAACAACACATATTACTAACAGTACCCTACATTAGAAAAGAAAAGTTAAAAATATACGTACATGACATGAGCTGTACTCTTAAAACTATACATGGTCACAGGTTTGATTGTCAACTAACCATTTTTTTAGATTGAACTTGAAGGATGGAAATGACAAACAGTCTCTTATTGTTAGAGGTAGGTCATTCCAGATTGAACATCCCTGCACTGAAAGGGTGTTTTCCGCCTCCGCCGTGGAACAAGTCAAGTTGAAGATGTCTGAAGAACACCAAACACAACAAGTAAGTCTTAGAATTAGTTAGAATTTCAAATACATTTAGAATAATAATAATAATTGATGTGGTATATTGTGTGCCAAACAAAGCCTAAATAGTCTGTGCCTGGTCGTTTCAATTCATTCATTCAATCTTTAAATGCCGAAGGTACATTTTTTTTCTTTGAAACGAAAACAGACTGGTCTTGCGTTGTGGTGCACGAAGATTAAATCATACAATGTCCCATAACGTTCATATTAATATATTCTCTAGGAGAATTTCGTCTACCAAACGCAATTAAATGTGAAATGTGACTTGAATGTGCAACCATGGCCCCATGAGCAGCCAAAGTAGCATCTTGTAAACAAACATGGGCAGAATGCATGGACTGTTATTGCATTAACTAGGAACACTAAGTGCATAGAAGGTCCACGACGTGCCAACGCGTTAAACTCTTTGACGCGTTGTACAGTAAACTATATTAATATCTAGCTACTGTGTACAGGCTACCGCTACATGAAGAGAAACACTACAATTCCCAAAATGTAACGGGGTATCACGTGACTGTGAAATCCCGCTCACTCGTTGTCTGTAGCCTTTTGCTGCTGCACAAAAGGGCATACTCCAACTCTGTCATACTAACTTCTAAAATCACGTACGTGTTTAAAACAAGGCCTTCTCTAGTGTGTGAAAGAAAATACTATTTCTGGACCTTCAAAACAAGGTAAAATGGCGTTTTTCCATTATAACAGCCGATTACATTTTGAGGCTGGGCACCCAAATGTTTTTCTTATGTAAAAGTATTAATACTGAAATAGAGAAATACTGTTACAACCCTGTCACCAACATGTGGAGCTCTTCCACAAGCCTTAAAGGAGTGCAAATCCCTAGCCTCCTTCAAAATTGGTATACTTGAGGCTTGTAAATAGACTAAGCCCCCCATGTTTCCACCCCTTTTTACCCACAATCTTTCTGCTTTTGTAATTGATGTTATCCTATGCAAAGTACTATGTTCGATCAGTCTGTTTTTCAATGTTATATGACACTGGCTCTCAACCTGTGGGTCGGGACCCCCAGGGGGGTCCCCACATTATTTTAGGGGGGTCCCCAGATGATAATCTTAATGACAGCCCTACCGCCAGCCCTGACGACCTACTGTTTCACGTCTGGCCCATAAGGGGTGGGTAATGGCCGCCGGTCCCTATTTCTGTGACAAGGTATCAACTCAGGAGTCAACAAGTTACAACAACATGCAAGTTACAATCATTACAATCCTTCAAATTCTCAGGTATTTAATTGGGGACAAAGCCACAGGCCATGATAACCTTTCAGCTCGGATATCCATTCTGAGTGATGCACAATTAATCAATCTCTCAATAAAAAAAGAAATTAAATTCAAAAGACTGAGCAGATAGAACAGTGGTTCTCAACCTTTTCAGGCTCCGACCCCCCCGAATAATCATATTTGAAGTGGTAACCCCACCCTGCAGAAGCACTTGGAATTTTTGGAGTTGGTAACTTGGCAGTATTTAGTTTGACTCGATCTGTTCTATTGTGAAAATAGCTGATCTACATGCTCACAACGATGTGAAACATTGTTTTCTCAGTCATACAGTTTAAGTGTATAGAGGTTATCTGCACATTTCTAAAGTGACAATTTAAGGACCTTTTAATACCTCTAAATGACAAATTAAACATTGGCCAAATTGACAATATTATAGGCAGAAATTGTGAAAATAGACAATTTACCTGCTCACAACGCCTCGTGTTGCAATTTTCACAATAGAACCGTGTTATACAAAATGTAATGCCTCAACTCTTAGTGTTCGTCGGGGTGGGGGGGGTCCCCCAGTTAAAATACGATTATTTTGGGGCTTGTGGCCTGAAAAGGTTGAGAACCACTGTTATATGAAATACATAAAGCCGTAAAGCTTACTAGGATCTCCTCTTAGTTGACCTTGTACCAGTGATTTGTGCTGTCATGAAACTGTCCTTTTTTTCTATTGCAAACTGCTAATAAACTCTTCAATCAATCAATCAAGCTTTGTGAGACAGTTGTGAGTTGTGATCAAAATGTACTTAAAGTACCAAAAATAAAATAGCAGATCTACAAGCTCGCTATTGGTTCCTGTGTAAATTAGCCTTAAAGCTTTCTAGGGTCTCCTTTTAGTTGACCTTGTGCCGGTGATTTGTGTTGTCATGAAACCTGTGAGACAGTTGTGAGCTTGTAGATCGGCCGTTTTCAATTAGCCAAGGAATAAAATGGGGTTAAAGTGGATTAATGTATGTTTTATTATATGATAGTCTGCAACTATTACCAAAAGTGGAATAAATGTAGTTGAGTAAAAGTAAAAATGTCGGATCCGAGATGTAGTGGATTTGAAGTAAAGGTATTTGTTTGAAATTATCTCAAAATTGTACTTAATTATAGTGCAGGAGAATACCCTCACTTTCAATTTGGTATGTCATTAATATACATTAGAGCTGTAAAAACAACCCCCCCCCCCCCCCTTTCTTTATTGCCTAGAACTGGAGGATTGATCACTGACACTGACATCTATTATCACCTTTTTTAATGACGAAGCAGTGCGAGGCTACATGGCCTATGTGAGAAATGTCCAGCCAGAGGTCCGCAACAGACCAGCCCAGCCATTGGCGCAGTCTTCAGGAAATCTTCAGAATTTCTCAGGCAACGTCCAAACACAATTTCACAACAGACCAGCGGCTCAGACCGTGTTGCAGTCAAACAGACCGCCGTCTGCCCAGCCATTGGCGCAGTCTTCAGGAAGTCTTCAGAATTTCTCAGGCAACGTCCAACCACAGATTCACAACAGACCAGCGGCTCAGACCGTGTTGCAGTCATATAGACCTGCTACCAGTCAGACGTGCATTGGACAGCAACCAACCATCCCACCACCCGAACTGGGAAGAGATTTGCAAATGTAACAGTCCAATTAATTTTATTATATAGAGTTGCCTATATGGCTGTGGGGAACTATGAATGTACCATCTTATATGATAGACAAGACACTATATTTTCTTTGTTTGCAAATGTACTTAAAACACTAATATAGTGGTGAAAAGAAAAACAAATGGTTTTGTGCTGCCATTTGAACCATCTGCACCAACATGTTTTCTTTCCAGAGCATTTCCTTCCAGGTATGGTTCAAGGATTGGAAGAGGAAGAGGAAAGTCATCTGGAAGATCATCTGCTGCTCGTATGGTTTATGCAGAATCTGCACCGCCCCCTGCTTCCATAAAAACTGTGGAGTTCAACTTCTGCCTTCTGCCAGAAAGTACAGACACTACTCCTGAGGACGAGATCAATCTCTTTCGGGCAGGGCTTGGCAGAAGGATAATTTCAATACCTGAAACTGCTTGTCATGATGAGGTACCATGTAGACTTAATACTCTTTGTTATCATAGTCAAGGCAAATAGTGGTACTGCATTTTCCATCTATAAACATATTTAACAAAAATAGACTGAGGTTGAGCCACAAGCTGCATATTGAAGTAATCTCTGCTGTTATCCATATAATGTAGATTGAAAGGGCCCTAGTGGAGGAGTATCCCCAGATGAAGTATATCACAGGAGACTGGATGCTCCATAAATCTCCAGGTATGAGTAATACGTAGGGATGGGACGATATGAAAATGTCATATCACGATTATTGTGACACAAGAAATCACAATTAACGATATTATCGTGATAATCAAAATACATTATCCTGGGGCAGAACATGCATTATCCTGGGTGTCGCTTTGCGAGTTTGTAGACTATCAAGTACGTTTATTATAAGGACCTTTTACCAATTAGAGTTTTTAAGTGGTACCCGATGTGCAGCTCTGCAAATAAAGGTCAATTGATCAAGTGCTTGACGGAGGACGATATCACGATAAATTAAATCTCCACGATACAATTATCCTGAGTGTTTATCACGATAAACAATAATCACTTAATATCGTCCCATCCCTAGTAATAAGTGCACAGTTCTTATACTTAATTCTTTATGGCAAATCAAGCCGATACCACTCATACACAGACTTAAGGGCATTCCACAACAAGAGAAACTACTGAATTTAGAGGGCATCACTTTTAAAGCACACTCACTTTGAATATATTTAGTTTACAGAACACATTATCGTTAATCATTATTTATCTCGCATCGTTATTTCATGGTGTGGACTCCCCTTTACTCTCTGTAGGGGACGGCTATGTAGGGTTGAGGATAGCTGCGTTATCAATTGACAACAGGTGGTTGTCCCACCCAGCTCTCAGTCTTAATTATTTTTAGTCAGTTGACCACACACAATAGGCCAATAGGCACAGAGGAAATCAGCCATCACTCCAAAAGAGCTAAAATGCTGGATGGATCTATCTGTAGTATGTTTTTTTTTTGTCTTCAACGTTGTACATGTGCACATTACAGTGTTTGTTCAGTAATGTTTCTCTTGTCTATCTTGCTCATTAATATCATACAATCACTAAGCCTTTGCTCACTCAGTATATTTTCTCAATATATGTCCTCATTATTGAATTGTGCACTGTATTTTCAATCCAGGAGGAAGTGGAGTACGGAAGCTCACCTGTGTGATGCACACCGTAGAGGGATATACAGGCAAATATCTGAAGACCAATAGCAACAATGGAAAAATTATGCTCTACATTGTTCCAATACAAAACAAGTTGGATATGTCGCCACTTTCTCTTGATGCTCACGAATTCCGAAAGATGCCCAAATCCATCTGCCAAGCTTGTGGCGTTGTAATTCCTCTTCAGCTTCTTGGACCCCATAGACTTGAGTGTGTTCCTGTAAGCATCACTTTCTGATGAAGACCCACTGTTATTGATACATTGTGTAAGTCAGTATAGTATATCACCCCATTGTTTTACTATTTTTACAAGGTACCTAAGCAGGGTGGTGGTGCAAGTGCAACTTGTGACTCGGATGTTGAGGATGTTGAGGAAATCCCTACAGAGACACAGCCTGATGATATCCTCGCCACATTTTGGGTTTGTGGACATTGCCTTACATGTCATATTTACTAAATCAAATAATTACTTCAAATCAGACCTCTGACATAACCACCTCTTGTTCTTTAGCAAATCTGCCCACTTTGCGGCGAGCGGTTTTCAAAATATATGATTGAGTCTCACGCAGCTGACTGTGGTGATACAAGGTAATACAACCTATTTATATTTCAGAAGGTCCCCAATGTTAAATTAGGAATGGGCATACTATCCGCATTTCAGTTAAATTCGAAAATGTTTATTGTGAATATGACACTTTTCCCCCTTCATTTTCTCTCCATGAATTATTTTGTAGTCTGCCTGCGCAGAATGCGAATGGGAGACCGCACCGATCGCCAGCTCAAAGCTCAGAGCAGATCAGAGATACGGGTGAGTATTGAACTTGTTTGTGTTCTTCCAGCTTACCCTTTAGTCTAGAGATGTGTCGATGGATCGGTGAGTGATCAGCGATCGGCCGATACTGCCTATATTGGCTTTGATCGGTATCGGCTTTGCCTATATCGGCTTTGCCAATCTACAAGCTAGATCAGCTATTTTCAGAATATTTATCTGTGGGACTGAATGTAACCTCAGCTTCAACAAGTTGAATTGACCACTAAAGGACTGCAACCTGCAATCTCCGAATTTTAGGATTTGACGCTGTGATCAGGAATATCGCTATCAGCAGATAACAATAGCAATCGGAGCATCCCTACTTTAATCCTGTATGTGCTGTTATTGCGACCGTTACTATCAAAACCTCCACAAACTGTGAGTCAGTCCGTCAGTCCGTCAGTCACACCTCACACGTCACACTATTGCCCTGCTCATATATCCGCAAACGTTGCCCCGATCCATGCCAAATTTTGCACACATACTCCTTGCCTGCCAAATCACAACCTCCAACAATTCACACATGACCCTCTTCTAGCGCCACCCTGAGGCCGATTCTTGCAAAACATATTTTTGGACACAGCTCCTACAATTTATGCCCTAAAATCACGCAAATCGGTACACAGTATGTCTACACTCATGTCATCAACATGGATCTGTCTCATATAGCGCCACCTTCAGGCTGAATTTTTTAAACACATTTTTGGACACTACTCCTACAAATTTTGGCCTAAAATCACGCAAATCGCTACACAGTATGTCTACACTCATGTAATCAACATGGATCTGTCCCATATAGCGCCACCTTCAGGCCCATTTTTTAAAACACATTTTTGGACACTGCTCCTACAGATTTAGCCCTAAAATCACGCAAATCGCCCTAAAATCACGCAAATCGGTACACAGTATGTCTACACTCATCTCATCAATATGGATGTCCCATATAGCGCCACCATCAGGCCGATTTTTTTGAACCACATTTTTGGACACTGCTCCTACACATTTTGCCCTAAAATCACGCTGCGACCTGACGGTAGCTTATCTCCCGATTAGGGAGTCTTACTGGTTGTATTGCATGTGCTTTCCCTATTCTACACCAGTAGAAAACACGGAGCACGAGGGACCCAGTCAGCAGGAAAACCAGGGACCCAGTCGGCAAGAAAACCAGGGACCCAGTCGGCAGGAAAACCAGGGACCCAGTCGGCAGGAAAACCAGGGACCCAGTCGGCAGGAAAACCAGGGACCCAGTCGGCAAGAAAACCAGGGACCCAGTCGGCAGGAAAACCAGAGACCCAGTCGGCAGGAAAATCAGGGACCTAGGCAGCAGGAGCAGGGACCAAGTTCTCATCAAACCGCTGCAGGTAATCAAAGCAGAGCGGGAGACGACAATTATGGGTGTGTGAACTGTGTTGCTCATCGTGCTAATGGTTCCTATTTCGCATGAGTATTTCCAATTTCCAATACTTTTACTTCTACTCCACTACATCTTGTATCCAATTATTGTACTTTTGCTACACTACATTTATTTGAAAGCCTGAGTTACTAGTTCCTTTGCATCTATAAATTATAACATACATTAACAACTTTAGCCCTAAATTATACCTAGGCTGTTTTAAAAATAGCTGAATTACTATTTTCAAACATTTTGTACTTTTACTTTTGGTACTTAAGTACATTTACACACTTAAGTACATTTAGATGTCAATACTTTTGTACTTTTACTCAAGTACATTTTGAATTCTGGACTTTTACTTAATGGAGCATTTCTAAATTGCAGTTTTGAAACTTTTACTTAAGTATAAGATGTGAGTACTTTTTACACCACTGGCAAAGGTATTGTGTGGGTGAAAGGGGTTCTCCCTCAAGAACTACTCATAGAATCTCCTAAAAACTGACTGTACTCGCATGGCTCCTCAGAAATGCACTTATACTGACTTTAATTGAACTTGGACAATTGAGTGTCCAGCATCAACTGCACCCTGGAGTACAGCAATCTATCTAGGGTCATATTCTATTCTAGCCCATTCAGGCCGGGAACACATTTTGCTGTTTGGGAGGGGCTTACAGTACATGTACAGTATGTAGCAACATATTTGTTTTGTAGGCTAATTTCTGATTTAGCCCTATTCTATAGGTTAGGCTTAAATGGGCTAGTTTGAATGAGTGGGGAAAAAAAAAGAAAAAAAAGAAAAACTGTTGTAATGTGTTATGTGGCTTATTATATTTTAGAGGGATGGAAAACGGCAACAGACCCCAAAACCGCAGCAGCGTTCTACAGAATCAACCGACTTGAAATGATGCAGGATCAACGCCCACTGAAAGCCACCCTGGATGCCGATGAGGATGAGAACTCTCATACGAGAAGCATCATTTCCTTTTACAAAGGAATCAGTGTGGACTGGGCGCGACCCCTGCATTGCAAATTGCATGGTAACATTTGCCTGTCTTAATTGTTGTATGCAGATCTAGTCGCCCTTAATTTCTGATGTACTGTATATCTTCTCTCTGTTTAAGTTTTGATATTTCTTTCAGGTGATGACGCAGTGGGAATTGGAGTGACTCGCCACTTCTTAAGCGTTGCCATGTCAAAAGTGCAACATGGTTTTAACTTCAGCAGTGGTGTGTATCTATTTTTAACAACTATTGTCACAGAAACTCTGAAATGTTGTGAAACTATCAGTGTTCATCTCTTGTGTTCTTTTATTCCTCAGGTTTAACTGCCATCAGCTTACTGTTTGAAGGGGAAGAGGACCACCTTATCCCCTCCACTTTGGGAGTCTTGGTGGACAGTGATCTGTTTCTTGTTGCTGGGAGAATCATCGGTCACGGCTTCTTGCATGACGCACCACAGCTCCATGGGCTGAGCAACGCGGTGGTCCATCTTCTTCTACATAATGAGCAGGACACTGCTACAGTAGAACTGGAAGATGTGCCAGATCTGGAAATTAGGGCCATCCTCCAAAAGGTAAATTTGACCCAAGTCAATATTAAGTGTGTCCACATTCTTCTAGTCAAGTACTTCTAGTCTAAAATAAATCATTTTAAATTACTGTTATTCTGTCTGATTGAATTATACCCTTATCATTCCCATCTTGCCGTTTTCATCTACATAATTATCTTCTGTTTCTTAAAGCTAGATGGACATGCAGACCTCACAAAGGAGGAGACTGATGACGTCAACACATTTGCTCGCGAATCCTGGGATCTTCCTCCCTTAAGCCCAACCAACCGAAGTTCGATGTTTCAATCCCTGCTAAAACGTGAGGTAAGAGGCCCTCTGGTGTGTTGAAAACAATAGGCATTGTGCATATTTATACTAGGTTTCTAAAAGGAGGCATACCCGTTTCCTGTTCTGGGTCATTTCTCCATAGCTTAACGCGAATGGCCTGTCAGCTGATTTGATTGATTGATTGAAGACTTTATTAGAAGTTTGCATAGGAAAGGGTACAGTTTCAAGACTGCACAGTTCACTGGTACAAGGGCAACTAACTCGTATAACATTGAATGACAGATTTTGACTGGGAACACACAAAGGTGTAATGTTTGTTTTCATTTCAAATATGATGCGGGACAAACAAGATTGAATGACAGATTATTCTTCAGGTAAGGATAATGTAATTTTATGCTCTTTGTGTTATTAAGGTGATTTGGCGTCGACAGAAACAGATCAAACAACTGAGACGAGGACTTAAAGACACCAAAGTCCTTGAGCTGCTTACCGCAAGACCAGATATTGTCCCACTGATGTTCCCACGGACTGCTGATGTTGCTCTCAGTGCCCTGGTATGTGCCATGTTTGGGCAGTACAGTTCAAGTGATTGAGAAGGTTTGCTGTGGTATCAATTCATTGTTCACACTGGATTCCAAGTCATTTACCTAACGTTCATATTTCTTGTGCAAGGCAGCAAAAGAACTGACTAATTGGACAGTATGACCACTGTTCTGCTTTACTGTAACCTCGCCTACCAGTCTTTCTGGGGAGAAAGCCTGGTGTTCGTTCACAACAGACCGTTTGGTGTCCGCCTAAAGCGCGGGAACCACTGGAAGAAGCGGCGTCTCTTTGATTTAGTTCCCCTCGTTTGTTTCCCCAATCCCTATTAAAATGCTAGAGAAGCCTAGTGTAGTCTTGCCAGTCGCTACGAGTTGGAATAAAAGATGCACATACCAAACGTAATTTTCAAAAGCAAAACTACGCCACATCAAGGTGTTTATTAGGTAGGCCCTAAAACTATGTCCTTGGGTGCAGGGGAATATTTTGGGTTAAAACTGAATCCGGTTGATAGTTCCGGCCAAAGTGTAGTCCGTCTAGGACTACAACATGACGTAAAGTGGTTTCCGCTCCCGACCGGATCAAACCACGTAAAGTGAACTGATCCCAGACTAGCTTTACTGTATCAACTTATCAAATGTAGTCGTGATTCTCTGGAACTGTCTTAATCTGTTCCCAATTTACAGATCATTAAAACCCTGTATTTGGGTCTGCTATGATGATAATCCATTTGCAAAAGCATTGTCATTATTTAGTTAAAGTTTACTTCAGCTAGCAAACATTACAGGGATTTCTAAGCTTTTAAAATAGTTAATTAACAAAGCCAGCAATTATGACTAATGGTAACATGATTATATTGTTAAAATAATCCATCGATACATTTTGCTTGTGTTACTATCCTTGCCAGGCAATCCTAAGCCATGTCATTTGGCCTGGCGGAGCAGGGTTGGCTGATGACAGCGAGGAAGACG
Source organism: Nannobrachium achirus (assembly GCF_963921795.1). Taxonomy (NCBI): domain Eukaryota; kingdom Metazoa; phylum Chordata; class Actinopteri; order Myctophiformes; family Myctophidae; genus Nannobrachium; species Nannobrachium achirus. The sequence continues at coordinate 420,854 of NW_027664633.1, forward strand.
ATGATGATGTTCCCCCGCCAGAGACCAGAGACCGGACAACAGGATTTCTCCGCAGATTCATCGAGACAGGTAAAACAAACGTACTACTAACTCAGGATAACCAGTTCACAACTAATTAATATATAATTAAGCAGTAAGCACTATTCTATCTTTCAGCATCTCCAGAGACTCTCCGGCAGCTGGTCAAGTTTTGGGTTGGATGGGAAATACCATTACCTGGAATGAAGGTCAATGTCTGGATGGGAGAGTATTTAAAATCCTCGACATGCTTCCAAACCCTTGCTGTACCAGGCCACTTCAAAACCTATGAGGACTTCTGTGATCACGTCAAGATGTGCATTAAAAATCACAATCACTATGGTTTTGTTTAGATTGCAAGAATTAAGTGGGTTGCTTGTACTTTTAGCGTTTTCATATTACTGTTAAGTATTCTTGCCTTCAAAATCTCCCCAAGTGTGCAGACCATAATGTTCCATTGTGGTCACAGAAGGATGGTTAAAGTCAAGGCAATACCTTCATTTGTTTTATTGTGAGTAGTGGGTACCGAAAGACGTGAAGTGGTTACCTGCTTGTCAGCCTCATGAAGTCCATCACAGGGGACTGGATGTTACATAAATATACAGGCATGAGTAATAAGTAAATGGCAAGAGTACATTTGTCAATATTTGGTCAATTATATCTCCCCTTTAGTTATACCAAATGGTTTTGTGTTAAATATAATTTTCATCTTTGTCGTTAGTCACCTTTACAACGAGGTACAGTTTGTAATCTGACATTTGTGGAATGAGCAACACAGTAAAACGTGTGTTTGACCAAAAGAATTGTCCACATAGCCTGGCAGGCCTGCAATACTGTTCTGTTGGGACACGTTCGTTGCTTGGTGCACTGAATGAGTGTACTCTACCACAATAAGGAAAAGAAAAAATTTGCAGATAGATTATCTACAAAGTTCACAATGAGTCATATCTGCTATTTTCAACTTTTTGTGTAGTTTACTTCTTTACGGCAAGTTTGGGCAATAATTAGCCTCTTTTATTTTAAAGTTTGCTCTGTCTGGTATCAATTCACACTGGTTTCAAACCAATTTACCAGTACATTCATATTTCTTGTATATAAATATGAGGATCAAAAACCAGACTAGTTTGTCACAATAGAGCTGATCATATTTTTTGTCACTTTTTTCAGAAAAACCCTGTAACAGGCTGAATACTAAACCAAGTGATGTCTCAATCCAATGTTTTCTTTTTAGCAGGACATTGATTATAATAGGAAGCTGAGGAAAAATCTCTATTGTATGGTCTCACGTACGTTTGAGATGTTTGCACAAATATATTTGTTACTCACCAGTCACCCAAACATAGTTGTACATTGTTTATTTGAGTTGAGAAACAGTTTGTACATTTTCTTTGTTTTTGAGTTGAGATTTACACTATTTGAGTTGAGATATTTGCACTATTAATTGTTTAACTGCATCAACAACAAAATAGAAATGTTTTTCTGTACTTGGCACTTTGAGATTTCTATTCTCTGCCTTGATTGATGCCCTCAACATATTGTACAGCACTTTGAGATTTCTATTCTCTGCCTTGAATGATGCCCTCAACATATTGTACAACAGCCATGTATAGATCAGCACCAAAAGACAATGATGGAGTAATGGGATTGAATAGCTGATTTAGCATCTCCATTTCCTCTTCAGTCAGGGGACAATGTGGTTGCGGAACAATTATTCCAGCTGGTTCCATCTCTTGGTTCTCCATCTCATGGGGTGGGGTATACTGGCCCTGTAATGCAACAAAGGAATAAAATAAAGGGTATGTCTGAGACAATTACATTTGAGTGTGTGTCTGTGTATATAGTACAGTACATGTGTTAATAGAACTGACATGAACTCACCTGAACTTGAGGATCAATAAGACTTGTTGCACATCCAATTTCCCACTGCTGGTTTGGGGTCAAGTTGTGCTCTGTTCTCATTGGATGGTTATTCCAGCCATCGGTAAAAGTATCCAAGTCGTTCTGGATGCGGGGCAGGAAGACGTATTGGGCACAGAATAGGTGTGTGTAGCTTGATGGATCAAGTGCCCCCCTCTCTTCTAGACTGTGTAGTACATCATAATAGATGTTGGACACAGCATTCCAAAGATCTCTCCATAAGCGTTCAATCCTGAGGTTGGGGAGTGATAGCAGTTTCAGACAAACAACATGTTTATGCATTTTCTACTATAATGGGCCAGTGTTATGACAAATCTGAACAGCACATCAAACTCATTTTAACAGATTATTTTTAATTCATTCCACATGAATGAAAACATGTAAATCATTTCTATACAGTGTTCAGTAACAAATCAAATCAGGAGAGTACAAATATATGAGTCGATGCTATAGTGTCACAGGTTAGATTGTTTCAGCTCATTTCTTTGTCATCACTTGTTTATCCTATATCCTGTAGACCTAACCCTAATTGGATAAACCTGGTATCCCAACCTACATTTCATGTTCATTGTCATGTGTTGAAGTTCAAACACTAGAAATAGCTATTTAACAATTAACTTAAAAAAGAAATAACATTTAATGTGTATTTATTACACTTATGTGATAGAAGGCTGTTTACACATGCTTCCACAAATCACCTTTGGTTGTGAACGCTTTTTCCAGAAATGAAGCTTCCCCTTCCACAGCCACGAACTTGAAACATGCATCTTGCTATGTCAACGTTCTCAACTCCTTGGTCTCCTCTAACCCTTGATGTACAAACACAATTAAAAAGGGATATATAACTGTAAAGCATCAACTATTAAATAATCAAAAAATTCATTCACTAAGTTATACACTTATATGCATATCAAACAGGAGTGTTATTGGTGATGCAGGTGATGAGTGTGAATGTGTGGGGACTGCTTTTTCACGCCTGTTGGCCCTGTAGCCAAATGAAAAGATTTGATGATTGAATGTGTGATACAACATTATACAATCATGTGGGGAGGCAGTGGCTCAGAATCTAAAGGTTACCAGTTCGATGCCCAACTCAAGTTTTACCTGAGCAAGACGTTTAAGACTTTACCATTAACTGCTCACAATGAGCAAGTTGGTGCCTTACATCCACCATTGTGTGTGTGTGTGTGTGTGTGTGTGTGTGTGTGTGTGTGTGTGTGTGTGTGTGTGTGTGTGTGTGTGTGTGTGTGTACTGTAATACACATCGTAAAGCTCTTCTGGACAGCTATTTATAGGATTGGGTAGGAGAGATGATGAGAACCTACAGAATTGCCATTATACATGGAGGCACCATTAACAATTTACAGTTCTTACCTAGATGGAAATCCATGTTCCCTGGTTGCCTGAAGGAAGCATTCAAGAGCTGTAGCTGCCTTGTTGTTGTTGGATACATGAAGGTACATGATCTAAGCCAGGATTACATTGAAAACAGGCAAATTACATCTACAGTAAGTTAATCTATTGACATGTCAAATAGATCATGTTTCAGACATCCACAAGCAAATTCTGAATAAACCACATTTCATGTGTCTCTACAGTAGACATATACTGTATGTATACTAAGACGCCTCTGGGCGACAAGCGCCGATTCTTGGCCATCTGGTCAGTGATGAGCATCGGACCAGAAGATCCCTGTCTGTATCAGCCAGACAGATACGTGACATGTGTTGGCCATCTGGCCATTGATATATAGCGATGACATCAGGGATCTTCATTTTGTATATGGGGAATTGGGGATACCCTTATATGGACTTTTACATAGGTGATGTCACAGTGTTGTGTCAAGGGAACCACAGTGTCAGGCGTGACCTTCAGAGATATATGTAATATGTGGACAAAAGATGTGCCGGATGTGTCATGACAGTGACATCAGAGCATGATGTCAGAGCAGCTACCCATAGACTGTAAGAATGTGTACATAAACGTACGTCTACACGGAGACAAGCTGTGACATTTCCCATGGTAAACTGCAACCTTCGGTCACAATAAGCCAAATGAACAACTATCATCAAACCAGTAAGACTCCCTAATCGGGAGATAAGCGACCGTAGGTGGCGCTAGAAGATGGCCATGTGAGAAATGAGGGGTGGGGTCTCCGCGTTGCCTTGGCAGACGAATAGGTACCGGCCCCGGCTCTCCCGGATGCTCCTAGCCCGAGTTACAGCATTTTATGTGAGCTGCAGTGGAGGGGGTCCTCCACTGGGGGCGCCACCACTTTTGCATCCGTTCTGGAGCACCAGGAGTGGGTGGTCCCCGGGAATTCCCCGTGAGCAGCCCCGTTGGGGTGGTCATTTGGTCATTTTTGCACATTTGGTAATCTTTTACACCTGGGGGTCCCCCAGGGCCCTGGGGGTCCATGAAGCTCCGGGGGTCCTTGGAGGTTGTATTTTTGGCAGGTAAAGAGTGTGTGTGCAAAATTTGGCATGGATGGGGGCAACGGTTGTGGAGATATGAGCAGGGCAAAAGTGTGACGTGTGACGGAGAGACAGACAGACAGACAGACAGACAGACAGCCGGTGGAGGTTTTGTTAGTAAATGCGACCTACGGTCGCAATCACTCACCTTCCTCGAGAACCCATCGATGGCTCCAAAAATCACTAGACCATATCTGGAAGTATAAGCAACAGTAGAAATAAATATACTGTGCAGTACAGTAATGTAGTATCATTTGTTTGTTTGTCGTATATGTAGTTCCTATGAAAAGATACATTTTATGTGTTAAATGTAGCTCAGTCAGTGCATTGAGGTACAGTATGATGCATTAAAATGCATTAATAATGTTATAGTTGATTTTCAGTACTAGTTGTGATAGTGGTGGTTGTAGTAAATACAGACAACTACTGTATATGATTAAATCAAGGCAGATCAAAGCTATCTAATTCCTTAATTTAGGCCAATATCCATACAAAAGAATGTATCACTTACAAAGCAACAATAATGTAAACACATTTTTAACCTGGCGATACAGTTTGCTTACCTTATAAGCTTGTGATTAGTGTCCACATGGACGAGTGAAAGAGGGTGTGGCACAGAATACACCCTTCTCACCACACATCCAAGGTTTGCCAGTCTTTCAAGTATGCCGGTGGCATCAACCCGATGCATAGAATCCATCACTCTGGACCACTGCACTCTTTGGCCCACAGTCCTAAGATGCCCTTTAACCATCCTGATGCCTAGAGGTGAAGAAAATCCAGTTAAAATTAAGTCTAGTAAAGGCAATACAGTACATACAAATAACAAAAACATCTGCTTGTGCTTTCCTTAAAGATCAGATTAGTCAAAGTACCTACCTGCATTTGGTGACCTGGCTTTTATTGTAGAGACCAAATTGTCCAGTTCTTGGTCAGTCAATTGACTGTATGTATTTCTCACACTAAGCCCCCACTGTTGCATTCGTCGACGGATTGTACGCTCTGACATCCCAAGCATTTTGGAAATACAATTAACATGTAGATCCATTTCTATGAGCTCCTGGAGATAATCCTTACATACAGACAGCTTTGGGCGTCCAGGCCAACAAGCTACTTCCTCCACTACAATGACAGTCCTCCTCCTGTCCATTTCTTCCCTTGTCAGACGGATCAGGTAGTTGAGACCATCAAAAACCTAATGGTGGTCAGTGGTTAAAACCCATTAGCAAATAGCTATTATTGACATCCAACATGCATATTTCCACATAATATGGTGTACAATTTGGTTTGCGTATGCAAAGCCATTGTTTCTAATGCAAAGAGCTACAATTTCCCACAAACAGCCAAAGCAGGATTTCAGGCCTCATCATAAATCAAACAATCCAACATACCTCCTGGGGAAAGGTTATGTGGTCAGCAAGGGAGCTTATAAGAGCCATTTCATTCATGAGCATTATTTCTGCATATCTAAAATCCACTGGTTGTTGTTGCAGAAGGTTGTGCAATTTTGTCCAAAGCCTCTGCAGTATTTGCCTACCTAGTGACACCTGTATAGGCAAAACACAATTTCATGAGAAATGTAGGAAATTCTCTTTTAATAGATATGTTGAGATTGACATTTCTATAACTTACCAAGTCATCTGAAGGTATTTGGCTTGTCTGTTGTTGCTGCTGTTGAGAAGACATTTCCCCACTCCAGTCTTTGGTGATCTATCAATATTAAGATTTGTTTGATTACAATACAACACTAGCCATAAATAACACTCGCAAGGGGGACCCAGTGATCAAAAATAATTGGGGAATACATTGTACTTTTAGGCTGGTTTTGAGCTTTTCCTCACAATTTGCCGTTTAAATATAAACAAACGTTCTCAAACGAATAGGGACTGGGAGTAACTGCTTAATTTAGAGCTATATTAGCCACACCAGGCTACCACTATTGTCGTATGGATAATCCATTGGAAAGTAGCAGCAGCAAAAGCAGGACTAGCCCAGTTACCTAACCCTCGAGGCTGATTTAGAAATATGACAACCAAATGTAATCCTAGTTTTAATAAACTGAAACACCCACCTGTTGTCACTGTTCAGCAGCCTACTGTATGTTCCCTCAGTGGTGAAAGCCATGAAGCAGGTTAGTTAGTTCTCGTTGCTAGTAAACATACAGCGCCACCCTGTGGTTAATGTGGACGAGACTCCTTGATCTGACTGATAATTTGGCTAGACTTAAAGGACCAGGTCACCTCTGGGACAACCAGATCTTATTTTATTGTGTGGGACACGATCAACACAATCCTGAATTATTTTTTGTGTTCAATCTGTGTTTTTAGATATGTTAGTATTTCAGCATGCTACAACTGGTCATATGATGCATTTTGCATCATATGACCAGTTGTAGCATGCTGAAATCTGCTGAAATACTAAAATATCTAAAAACACAGATTGAACACAAAAAATAACTCAGGATTGTGTTGATCGTGTCCCACACAACAATAAAATAAGATCTGGTTGTCCCAGAGGTGACCTGGTCCTTTAACACTTGACTACACCCAACACATTCAGAGTACAGACACATGTGTCATTGAATGCAGACATGACAACTCAATCAACTGCAGACAAACACTTTATTCGTGGTGATGCAGTTTAACGGAATTAAGTAGTACTTTTAAAATAAAACATACATTGTACAACTGTTCTGGTATTGATCCTCTGGTAGCAACATGAAATTTACGTCTGGACACAATGTTTGTCAACATCTGGATCAAGTAAATAAAAACAAATAAAATCTTAATTAACTGTATGTGACTAAAACAAGATGGCATAATACTTGTGTCTTCCGTGCCCACAACAAAACATTTTGCTACAGAGCCAAAGTGCAGTGACTACACTTTTGGTCACAGACTCATTTGTGTATCCCAAAGGTCAAATTAGCAGTTCTAATTTCTGGGATAACAATCAAGAACAGCTATATTATCACTTATACGCTGCTGTCTCCTTTGGCGGACCAGTTGAAACACTTTTAAAGCCCTTTTCCCATTACTGCACTTGGCTTTGTAGTGCAGTACAATGTTCTGTTTAGAGTATCTCTGCTAAAATAAAAAATAATAAAACATATTTTCACAAAATCTTTTATTACAGATTTCAGAAGATTGCGTAATGAGTTGCAATGCAGCTAGTGACGTGCTCACAAAAATCCTCAAAGATTTGGAAATGGCCTGGGACATGAAGGGTTTGGAAGCAAGACAAGGCGTTTAAATAAAGTCCCCTCTTTAAATACAGTCCCCTCCCGACATCAACCTTCATTCCAGGTAAAGGGGCATCACGTCCCACCCAGAACTTCAACAGCTGCCGGAGTGTCTCTGGAGATGCTGAGAAATAGAACGGAGATTAATTAAAATTTATTAATAATTTGGGATAACGTGAACTGGTCAGTTATATATTTGTTTTACCTGTCAGGATGAATCTGCGGAGAAATCCTGTTGTCTGGTCTCTGAGGTGGTGGGGAACATCTTCATCGCCGTCATCGGCCAACCCTGCTCCGCCTGGCCAAATAACATGGCTTAGGATTGCCTGGCAATAACACAAGCAAAATGTATTGATGGATTATTTTAATATAATCATGTTTTTTCCCCTTGGGATAATAGGAATCTATCTATCCATCCATCTATCTATGTTACCATTAGTCATAATTGCTGGATTTGTTAATCAACTATTTAAAAGCTTAAAAGACGCAAATACAGGGTTTTATGATCTGTAAATTGGAAACAGTTTCAGAAAATCACAACTACATTTGATAAGTTGATACAGTAAAGCAGAACAGTGGTCATACTGTCCAATTAGTTAGTTCTTTTGCTGCAAGAAATATTAAAGTTAGGTAAATGACTTGGGATCCAGTGTAAACAATAAATTGATACCACAGCAAAACTTCTCAATCACTTGAAATGTACTGGCCAAACATGGCACATACCAGGGCACTGGGTGCAACATCACCAGTCCGTGGGAACATCAGTGGGACAATATCTGGTCTCGCGGTAAGCAGCTCAAGGACTTTGGTGTCTTTAAGTCCCCGTCTCAGTTGTTTGATCTGTTTCTGTCGACGCCAAATCACCTTAATAACACAAAGAGCATAAAATTACATTATCCTTTGTATGTTCCAGTTAAGTTCTGCTGCCAGGCCAGTCGAGTTAAGCTATGGAGAAATGACCCAGAACAGGAAACGGGTATGCCACCTTTTAGAAACCTAGTATAAATATGCACAAAGCCTATTGTTTTCAACACGCCAGAGGGCCTCTTACCTCACGCTGTAGCAGTGATTGCAACATCCGACTTCGGTTGGTTGGGCTTAAGGGAGGAAGATCCCAGGATTCACGAGCAACTGTGTTGACATCATCAGTCTCCTCCTCTGTGAGGTCTGCATGTCCATCAAGCTTTAAGACACATAGGTGTGTAGATGAAAATGGCAGGATAAGAAAGGGTATAATCGAGTCAGACAGAATAACAGACTACAGCACTTGACTAGAAGACTAACTTATTAATGTGGACACACTTAATATTGTCTTGGGTCAAATTTACCTTTTGGAGGATGGCCCTAATTTCCAGATCTGGCACATCTGCCAGTTCTACTGTGGCAGTGTCCCGGTCATTATGTAGAAGAAGATGGACCACCGCGTTGCTCAGCCCATGGAGCTGTGGTGCGTCATGCAAGAAGCCGTGACCGATGATTCTCCCAGCAACAAGAAACAGATCACTGTCCACCAGGACCCCCAAAGTGGAGGGGATAAGGTGGTCCTCTTCCCCTTCAAACAGTAAGCTGATGTCAGTTACGCCTGAGGAATAAAAGAACACAAGAGATGAACACTGATAGTTTCACAACATTTCAGAGTTTCTGTGACACTAGTTGTTAAAAATAGATACACACCACTGCTGAAGTTAAAACCATGTTGCACTTTTGACATGGCAACGCTCAAGAAGTGGAGAGTTGCATCAATTCCCACCGCTTCATCACCTGAAAGAAATATCAAAATGTTAACAGACAAAATACAACATCAGAAAAAGAAGCCCACTACACCTGCATACAACAATGAAGAGAGGAAAAGTAAGGGAGTTACCATGTAATTTGCAATGCAGGGGTCTCGCCCAGTCAACATCTATTCCTCTGTAAAAGGAGATTATGCTACTGCTTTGAGAGTGCAGATCATCATGGATATCCAAGATTGCTTTCAGTGGCTGCTCATCTCGCTTCTTTTCAAGGAGGTTGATCCTGAATAATGCAACAACGTTGTGGGGGTCCTTTTCTATTTTCCAGCGATCTAAAAACATTGAGTCAGCATTATACATGTGGCTATAATAACAAGGACTTATGTAATTGAAATCAAATTCTAACATATGGTGTATAATTGTATTCCCCTTGCATGTCCACCACAGGTGTGTCAAGAGAGCATCAGCTATTCCCTGGAGTACAGTAAAAAAATGCAATTCATAAAGAGCTTAGGCATTGTCCTATTCACCTATTGCAATAGCAGGCATGTAATGCCATGTTCTGCGCTTGTGTATAAGCAAGAGCAACACTAAACAGTTAATCACTCATTTGTCATCAAACAACATGGGCCAGTCAGCTCTGCTCCCTGCAGGGGTTTGATGAGAACTTTGTCCCTTGTGCACCTGCTGCCTAGCTGCCATGTCTTCTGCTTCTCCTCCATGACCTCCACTGGCTCCCTGTCAAACAACGGATCCACTTCAAAATACTCCTCACCACCTACAAAACACAGCACAACCTGGCCCCCCCTTACCTCACCGACCTCCTCACGCCATACGTCCCGACTCGCTCACTCAGGTCCAGTGAGGCTGGCCTCCTCGAGGTCCCCAAGCCTAAGCGCCGAACCTGGGGTGACAGGGCCTTCTCTGTGGCCGCCCCCACCCTCTGGAACGAACTCCCCAAACATATCAGAGATGCCCCCACCATAGTGGGAGAAATATGTAACAAAAAAAGGCAAATGTGTTCACTTCCGTCAGAAAGCGTGAAAATTTGCACCTAAGGGTATTTTTGTGCGCTGAATTCAAAAATTGACGGTCCCAAGCACTTTTCCCATGGGATCTGGTGGCTCTCATTCACTTACCATACTAGGGAAAAAAGACCCCCCAAAAAATCTTCTTCAAGTAGCATGTGAGGGGTCAAACTAGGTGTTTTTCGGGATTCTGAATCCATTGCAAGCATTTGTTTTGCACGAAAAACATTCCTTTCCGAAAAATGGACACAACAAAACTTTGAAAAGTGATGACTCATCACTAAACCATAGTTTGTGGGGTCCATTTCTTGCCCAAGGAATGTTTTTTGCGCAAAACAAATGCTTGGAATGGATTCAGAATCATGAAAACCCCCTAGATAGACCCCTCACATGCTACATATAGAAGATTTTTGGGGGGTATTTTTTTCCTAACCCTAACCCTATGGTAAGTGAATGAGAGAAAAGTGAATTTGAGAAAAGTGCTTGGGACCGTCAATTTTTGAATTCAGCGCACAAAAATACCCCTAGGTGCAAATTTTCACGCTTTCTGCCGGAAGTGAACACCTTTTTCACATATTTCTCCCACTACCATCCCCACCTTTAAAACCGCCCTGAAAACGCACCTATTTAGCATTGCCTACCCCAGCTGATCTTGGACGTACTCTTGTTTTTATTGTTTTATTGTTGCTTAGCTCTTATTGTATCTCCTAGTTTTTCTTTTTCTAATAAAGTTGTTGTTTTTATCTGCCACACACACACACACTTACACATACTGTAAAGCGACTTTGAGTATTTAGAAAAGCGCTATATAAATTCCAGCTATTATTATTATTATTATTAGTGTAGAATAGCGGAAGCATATACAACACAATAGCATATATACAGTCCTAAAAAAGGTACGGAAAAAGAACTTCAAAACAGAAAGTTCAATACTTGCCCATACTTGTCATCAATGGGCCAGCCCTCTCAACTCCCTGACTTGGGCCTGAGTTTTGGTGTCTCTCATGCTCCTGATCAGGTAACCTACAAAAAATAAAATAGTCGTATTCAATTTTACAATCAACTGTCCAGAACATTAAACCAAAATTAAAATAGGTTGCATTACCTTGTATTGACACATGAAGTTACAAGAGACAAAGATGCAAACTGCTGGTCACCAACATCCGGCAGTGTCTCTCCAGTGACTCCCTCAACATCGTAATCATAGGTTTCATCATCATCACCCTGGTTAGGTACCTTGTAATAATAGTAAAACAATGCGGTGATACAACTATATTGACCTACAAAATTCATCAAAAACAGAGGGTCTTTATCAGAGAGTGAAGTTTACAGGAACACAATCAGGTCTATGGGGTTGAAGAGGCATGGTAACGCCAACTTGGTCGATGGATTTGGGAACAGGAGAAAGTGGGGACGTATCCAACTTGTTTTGTATTGGAACAATGTAGAGCATATGTTTTCCATTGTTGCTATTCATCTTCAGGTATTTGCCTGTATACCCCTCCATGGTGTGCATCAGACAGGTGAGCCTCCGTTGTCCAGTTCCTCCTTGATTGAAAATACAGTGCACAACTTAATAATGAAGACATGAGAAGCGAAACATTACTGAACAAATCGTCTAGAACATACATGGGCAACTCGGGGCCCGGGGGCCACATGCGGTCTCCACCTTCACTTAATGCAGCCCGCAGGTTAATACCGAACACTGATATATTATTGATTTCAGCTCTTACAATTCCAAACATGACCCACTTTAATTCCTTCAGTCTATATAGTATAGCATAGTAGTATTAAAATGTATGTTTTTTTATGTCCAATGTATTTGTAGTTAAGTTCATAAAGTTAACATGAGTATTTAACTAAATGTGTTTGAAATTAAATCAAAATGTTACATTTCAGGATTCCAATAATAAAAAGAAGGAAAAAAAACAGGATTCCAATCTAAAAGAAGCAAAAATAGCCAATCTACAAGCTCAAAACGCATCGCAGCGCAATGTGTTTTGAGCTTGTAGATCAGCTATTTTTGCTTCTTTTGTATGAGATACTAGAATGACTTAGTAGAAAGTAGCAATATGCAATGTGGCCCAATGGAGTGAAGGTGGAAATAGTGGCCCTCGCCATCATCAAAGTTGCCCACCCCTGGTCTAGAACGTGTACAATGTTGATGTCCGCACCATGAAATAATGATGCGCACCATGAAATAATGATGCAATATAAAATAATGATTAACGATAATGTGTACTGTAAACTGAATCTAGTGAGTGTGCTTTGAAAATGATGCCCTGTAAATACAGACAATGAATGTCTGAAAGTGATTCAAATCCTTTTGAAAATGCTATCCTAGTTGTTCTTGGTGTATGGGCTTGATTTGCCATAAAGAATGAAGTACAAGCCTTCAATACTCATACCCATACCTGTAGATTTATGGAGCATCCAGTCTCCTGTGATATACTTCATCTGGGGATACGCCTTCACAAGAGCGCTTTCTATCTACATTATGTGCATAACAAGAGAGATTACTTCAATATGCAGCTTGCGGCTCAACCTCAGTCTGTTACATGGTACCTAGTGTTAAATATGTTTAGATCAAAATTGCAGTCCACTATTTGCCTTGACTATGACAACCAAAACAGTAATAAGTCTACATGGTACCTCATCATGACCAGCAGTATCAGCTATAGCAAGTTTCCTTCTGCCAAGCCCTGCCTGCAAGAGTTTTATCTCATCTACTGGAGTAGTGTTGGTATTCTCTGGCAACAGGCAGAAGTTGAACTCCACATTTTTTGGCGACCTTCCTCTGCCAGTCCTTTGACCAGAACGCTTAGGACATGCTCTGGAAGGAAACATGTTAGAGCAAATAGTTCAAATGGCTGCATGTAGACAAAATTATCATTTCTTGTAGGACTGTGATTTAGCAATACATTTGAATATTTGTGTGACCACCAATACATTTTCAAACTAAGAAAATAGTGTCTAATATATTATGGTAAATTCATGGTCTCTCTCTTCCCCCCCAGCCAAACTTTTACCCTAAGAATGCAAAACAGCTAACCATACATAAAAACAATAATATAGGCTACTCTATATAATACAATTCATTTGACTGTTACCCCTGCAATCTCCCCAGTTCTGGTGGGATCTGATGGGTCTGAGCTGCTGGTCTGTAGTGAATCTGTGGCTGGACATTGCCTGAGAAATCCTGAAGACTTCCTGAAGACTGCGCCAATGGCTGGGCAGGCTGGACATTTCTCAAATAGGCCATGGAGTTTTGTACCTCAGTGTCATATACCTTTAAAAAAAAAAAGGTGATAAAATGTACATTATTCTGTCTAAAGTTTCATCATATAGCTATTAGCTTGGAGCCTAAATGTCTGGTGGTGGTGTAAATACATTTATTTAGTACAACAATTGAAATAGGCCATTTGTACCTTACCAGTGTGAACCAATTCTGAATACTTTTATTTCTACTCCACTACATCTCGGATCCAAACATGTTACTTTTACTCCACTACATTTATTTGAACTTTTACTCCACTTCATTTATTTGAACTTAGGTACACGTTAGGTAGGCCTACTTGTAGATCTGCTAATTTCAAACATTTTGTACTTTTAATTGTGGTAGCCTACTTTAGCTACATTTTGATGCCAACACTTTCTATTTCTATGCAGTATTGATAAATTTGGGTTAGTCAAATATTAATATATAAATTAAAACAGATTCATGTTTTAATTCATTAGAATGTGCACAAATAGTAAGTTTAGTAGTTAGTTAATGCAATGCTTTAACAGTCCATTCACATTTAATTGCATTTGGCAGACGAAATTCCCAGAGATTATATTAACTAGCCCTTACCCGTTCAAAGATATGAGCTCCTAAATGATGTGCAGTGTGTGGGTTATGGGATGTGCACTGTGCACACAGTATATGAGGGATGGAAAGTAACTTTAACTGGTGCTTGCATGATAATATGTAGGAATGTAAGAAATACCTGTTTCGTTTAATGGCTACAGAGATACTGTGTACCGATCTGCATGATTTTTGGACATCTGTAACATGGCCAGACCCCCGCGCGCGCGCGCGCACACACACACACACACACACACACACACACACACACACACACACACACACACACACACACACACACACACACACACACACACACACACACACACACACACACACACACACACACACACACACACACACACACACACACACACACAGCTGGTTAAACATGTTGCCTCATGCTAGATGCAGAATAGATATGCCTCATGCTAGATGCAGAATAGATATAGATACACCATAAAAATGCTAATATACAGCATATGATTTGTGAAAGTAACAAACGGGCTTCACAGTTATGTCAGGTGTGTTCATATGCTAATGGTGATGCGATTTCAGATCAATTGCTCCAGCCACTGAGGAGAAACGCTGTGACAGACAGACACTCACTCAGACAGACAGACAGACACTCACTCAGACAGACAGACAGACAGACAGACAGACAGACAGACAGACAGACAGACATTTGGAAAATTATATGTTTGATAAGAACGTTATGGGGCATTGTATGATCTAATCTTTGAATGTTGCAAAACCAGTCTGTTTTCAAAGGAAAGATTTTACGTCGGCACCGACTATTTATGCTTTGGTTGGCACACAATTTAATACCACATCAATTAGATTACTTAATTTGAAACATTTCACTTACTTCTTCTGCTTTTGTGTGTGGCTCGGAATCAAACATCTCCAGTCTCTGGCTCACAGGCTCAGAATGATAACCTTATGGTGATCACTGGTCAGCTGTTGTTGATAAAGCTAATGAAAGAAAAGCCCAGCCCCCAAAACCAATGTGCGCAGATTCCACTTGCAGAAGGGGGGAGGGGGGGAGGGGCGGGCGCGCAGAGGCGGTCCAAGTACTTCCGGTTCATCCAGCCTTGTTGACAACAGTCACTTCCAGAGCGAGTCGCAGTGAATTTCTCCGTTAAATAAAAATACTTTCTTTTCACTTTTTTTTACTTTTATCACTTGTTAAAAGACGTTTTATGTGTATGTTTCATCTTTTCACAATTCTTTTTTTGTTTTGTTAGTGTCATAGAGTTTTTTAAACGTGTGTGGTGTTCTCTACAACAACATCTGGTATCTTCACAGCAGAGCAGACAGACAGACAGACAGACAGAGAGAGGTAAGGTAATGCTACTTATTGTTATCATAATATGCAGCAATCTATCTAATAAAACGTTTAAGTGTGCTTATCAGTAGGGGTTTGAGTCTTTATTTGATGTAAAGAAAGTTTAATATTAAAGTTAGCATCTTAGCACTACAGTACATTATCAAGTGGGACATTAAATGACACATCTAAGTCAATTAATACCAACGTGGCTTCTGCTAGACTTTTGGTTCTCTAAGTGGGGTCTAGGGGGTCCCCAGCTAAATGATAGTTAGGAACCAAATGGACCCTAATGGGTATGGGTTTATAAACTATATAAATTGGGGTCACAGAGATAGAAATGCTATAAATGGGGGTCCATAGCATATTGCATGTCAAACTAGGGGTCCTTGAAATTAAAATGGTGGGAATCACTGCTAGAGTTGTAAATATCTTCTCTTTTGGGGGTCCCTGGCATATCTTTTCAAATGGGGGTCCACAGGCAAATATTGTCAATTTGGGGGTCCTTGCCTTGGTGTAAAAAACATGTGTTTGTCAACACTCAAATGGTGGGACATCTGGGCACTAGGAACATGTGGCCAATTGTAATCTAGGTGCCCACTCAAGTTGTTCAGGTGCCCAGTCTGCCCACATGTCCCTATAGTGCCCAGAATCCCAGATGTCTCCACGACTCCACCCTTAAGTGCCTACTTGTCCAGGTGCCACTCGTCCAAATGCCTATACATGTCTCTAGTGCCCAGATGTCCAGGTGCCCACTCGTCCAGATGCCCAGTCATAACAAAAATATGGTGCCCAGATGTCCCTAGTGCCTCCCTGTCCCACTAATATTCGTAATTTCTCCCCATTATTTTAGTTGTGTGTGTGTTTAGAGTTGTTAATCATTAGAAATACATGTTTCCTGCATTTTTGGATGAGCGGGGAACATAGAACCTTTGTTGTCGGGGTAAGTGGGGAACATAGAACCTGGGGAACATAGGTACGGTCCCATTTATTTTGTCCAACATTATGTTGAAGCTGTAACAAGGTAAAATGCAGAGCTACTGTATGTGATACATTGTTACTTGTTAGCTTATATAGTTATTTTTGTCATGTGACACCTTCGCTCAAGTCTGTGTTAGTGCATTGAATAGTTTAAGAGTTATTATTTGCACTTTATTGTTACTATAGGCCCGTAAATAGGATAAAATACTTAGAACAGCTATTGAAACATCTTGAGAACACTCAATCTTTTTTCCTCATCTTGATGCAGGAGCGAGGTGCCGGTGGCAGCCCATACTCCACCATGATGTCCAAGATGTCCGTAGAAGAATCGCCCTCCGAAGAGATGTGGAAGAAGTGGCTTACAGGAATACATATATATTTACTCCAACCTTGCACCACACACAATCTTGATCCATACATCAATGTGATCTTGTTTAAAAATATTAGACTATATTACTAGTAACCCCTCTTGCAACTATAGTGTTCTCTTGGCTGCTCTGAACACTCTGTTAACAGTCAAATCATTCAATGACAGGAGAGCATTGTGAGCTTGTTATTGAAATAAGTCAAAAAGGGAAACAAGATCAGAATAGTGTGAGTAATTGCTCCAATTTGTAGGGAGCAAAATCATTAGCAAGAAGCGTGCAGCCCTTCTGCAGAAGTGTATGTTGTGTACATTTATGTTCATACAGGTATCTATGAAGCTACCTTCCTTCTGTAAAGATCCAAACATCCATTCTACCTGTACTTTGTATATGACAGCACAAATTGTATTAGAACAAAATTTGTTGTGAATAAAAACAATATAACACTGTCAAATATATTTTTTTGTCCTGAATCACCCATTATTTGCTGGAGCAGAGCAGTGGTTCTCAACCTTTTCAAGCCATGACCTATGCAACATAAATATTTGAACTGGGGACCCCCCCACCCTGATAAGCACTTATTTGGACTGTTGGAGTTGATTAGCCGATCTACAAGCTCACATGGGAGTCCTGGCCCCAAGGTTGAGAACCACTTTCTCTGAAACAGACAATAACTGAGAAAAGTACAGTTTGCTGTGTTTGTTAAACTGCACATAGGCTTTTACTGGGTTTACTGTGTTACAAATCGCAGGTTCACACACCACTATACTAAAATTGTGTACATTATATTTCTTAGTAAAAAAAAAAAAAAAGGAAAGTCCAATATCTTGAATCTATTTTATTATCTATTATGACAAGGATCACAGTCATCACACAGATTTTCAATCACATCTCTATGCATTTGTTATGTATAATACACAACAGTATAATGATGAAACAGGATAAGACGACTCCCCTTGAAGACTCCTGCGATGCTGCCTGTCACACACAGAAAACAACAGGGTTCATCGCCATGCCAGCTACATTTTTGTCATGGACATACAAATATTACCAGAGTCAGACAGATCTGCTAGCCCTAAATGTATGGTAGCCTACTAGTGCTGTGGCTGAGTCCGTTGAAGGTGGTCCAAATGGGAGTGCATCTCTCCACTCCGACATGTCTCCATTCCGACACTAACCCTATCTCTAGCCCTAACCTAAACCTTAGGCCCATGGGGCCCAAACAACAGGAGAACAGTCATACACTGGGTCTAAAACGATAAGCTGAATTTCTCCTGAAATTCACACCAACTGCTATGTGGTCCTGTGTAGACATACAATAATCTGATATATAATATACACAGTATATGCATAAACAAATGGGAAGATGCTAAGCCAACATCTTAACAAATCAACAGAAAAAGTTCCTTACTTTCTAAAATATCAAACATGGTTCTAACACAGTGGTTCTCAAACCTGTACATGGCAAGGACCCCCAAATTGACAATTATTAGCCTGTGGACCCCCATTTGAAAAGATATGCCAGGGACCCCCATAAGAGAAGATAAGCCCCCATAAGATAAGAAGACTCCCATAAGAAAAGAAGACAACATGAAATTATGTCTGAACTAGGCCTGGAATTTTGTAATTTTAGGGGCAAGGCCACTTCCTTTGTTTGAAGGCACAAAGGCCAACGGCCATCAAATAAAACAAGATTTTAGTCCATTTAAATAATTTGTTGGATATAAGGGTTAGGGATGATAACCTAATCTGCAGTGAAATAGATCAATGGTGATATTTAATCTGGTCCATGATCAGTCCTGCAGCAATCATAGTCACTGGATTAGTTTAAAGATGGAGACTCAGGGGACTTAATATTTCATAATCTCAAAAGACACTGGTGTCTACATGATAAGAGACACCAGTGTCTACTGTTTACATATTGACAAGACTGAGACAGAGGAGAAGGTGCTACAGTCAGCTGAGGCATTATAATGGCCACCATGAAATTCCTGCCCTGGTCTGAACACAAGGTTTGTCAACATCTGGATCAAGTATGTAAAAAACGAATCAAATCTTAATTATCTGTATTTGACTAACACAAAATCAACTATTTGACTAATACAACATGGCATACACAACGTTTGTGTCTTCTGTGCCCCCAACAAAACATTATGCTACAGAGCCAAAGTGCAGTAACTACACTTTTGGTCACACAGACTCATTTGTGTATCCCAAAGGTCAAATTAGCAGTTCTAATTTAGGGGATCACAATCAAGAACAGCTATACAATTAGTCTAATATCACTTATACGCTGATGTCCCATTTGGCATACCAGTTTTAAACCCATTTACCAATTACTGCACTTGGCTTTGTAGTGCATTACACTTCTGTATTGAGAGTATCTCTGCTAAAAGATAAATAAAAATCTCAGAATATTCAGAAAATGTTTTATTACATATTTCAGAAAATTGTTTTGTGAGTTGAAACGCAGTTGAAAAGATGCAGGATGAACGCCTATTGAAAGCCAGCCTGGATATCCCTGAGGATCAAAACTCTCAAACAAGTAGCATATTTCCTTGCATTGCAAATTACATGGTAACTCTATAGACCATTAATTTGACTCTCTTAATTTTTGTATGCAGATATAGTGGTCTTGTTTTTCTGAATAACTGTAGTTCACATTTTGATATTTCTTTCAGGTGATGAAGCGGTGGGAATTGGAGTGACTCGCCACTTACGTCAGCAGTGGTGTGTATCTATTTTTAACAACTAGTGTCACAGAAACTCTGAAATGTTGTGAAACTATCAGTGTTCATCTCTTGTGCTCTTTTATTCCTCAGGTTTAACTGCCATCAGCTTACTGTTTGAAGGGGAAGAGGACCACCTTATCCCCTCCACTTTGGGGGTCTTGGTGGACAGTGATCTGTTTCTTGTTGCTGGGAGAATCACAACACAGTTTTAACTTCAGCAGTGGTGTGTATCTATTTTTAACAACCAGTGTCACAGAAACTCTAAAATGTTGTGAAACTATCAGTGTTCATCTCTTGTGTTCTTTCTTTTATTCTTCAGGTGTGACTGACATCAGCTTACTGTTTGAAGGGGAAGTCGTCTTGCTGGACAGTGACCTGTTTGTGGTTGCTGCGAGGATCATCAGCCACAGCTTCTTAAAATCCAGCCCAACTCACATGGGCTAAGCAACGCGGTGGTCCATGTTCTACTGCATAATGACCCTGCTACAATAGAACTGGCAGATGTGGCAGATCTTGAAATTAGGGCCATCCTCCAAAAGGTAAATTTGCTCCAAGTAAATATTAAGTGTGTCCACATTCTTCTAGTCAAGTACTTCTAGTCTAAAATAAATCATTTTAAATTACTGTTATTCTGTCTGACTGGATTGTACCCTCATCATTCCCATCTTGCCATTTTCATCTACATAATTATCTTCTATGAGTCTTAAAGCTTGACGGACGTGCAGAACTGACAGAGAAGGAGACTGATGACGTCCAGTTGCTCTGGAATCCTGGGATCCTTGACCATCTATCTTAACGTCCAACCCAGAACTTAGTCTCTGGAGATGCTGAAAGATAGAATAGTGCTTAATTAATAATGAGTAATGATATTATTAATTAGTTGAGAACTGGTTATCCTGAGTCAGTTGTATGTTTGTTTTACCTGTCTCTATGAATCGGCAGAGAAATCCTGTTGTCCGGTATCTGAGGGGCGGGGGAACATCATCATCGTCTTCCTCGCTGTCATCAGCCAACCCTGCTCCGCCAGGCCAAATGACATGGCTTAGGATTGCCTGGCAAGGATAGTAACACAAGCAAAATGTATCAATGGATTATTTTAACAATATAATCATGTTACCATTAGTCATAACTGCTGGCTTTGTTATTAACCATTTTAAAAGCCTAGAAGTCCCTGTAATGTTTGCAGGCTGAACTAAAATGTGAACTTAAATGTAACTTAAGAATGCCAGTGCTTTTTTAATGGATTATCATAATAACAGACTTAAATACAGGGTTTTAAGATCTGTAAATTGGGAACAGGTTAAGACAGTTCCAGAGAATCACAACTACATTTGATAAATTGAAACAGAACATTGGTCATACTAATTAGTTATAGTTCTTTTTCAGCCTTGCACAAGGAATATGAATGTTAGGTAAATGAATTGGATTTCAGTGTGAACAATGAATTGATAACAGAGCAACCTTCTCAATCACTTGAAATGTACTGCACAAACGTGGCACCATGCAGGGCACTGGATGCAACATCAGCACTCTGTGGGAAGCACTCCAGTTTCACCCTAACAGCAACACAAACAGCATAAAATGACATTATCCTTTGTATGTTCAGTAAGAACATTTACCCAAGTACTGTACTTAAGTACAATTGAGATTTCTACTTTACCAGTGTAAATAAACCAATTTTGAAACTTTTAATTCTACTCCTCCACTACACTTTTTTGAACACTTTAGGTAGACTACCTGTAGATCTGCTATTTTCAAACATTTTGTAGGCCTACTTTGAATTGGTACTTTAGCTACATTTTGATGCCAACACTATATTTCTATATTGCAGTATTGATACATTTGGGTAAGAGTCAAAGATTAATATATACATAAAGACAGATTCATATTTTAATTCATAGGCCTACTAAGTTTTCTAGTTAGTTAATGCAATGCATTGATTGATTGATTGATTGATTGATTGAATGAAGACTTTATTAGAAGTTTGCATAGGAAAAGGTACAGTTTCATGACGGTACAGTTCACTGGTACAAGGTCTACTAAAAGGAGATCCATGAAAAGACTAAGCTTATTTCCACAGGAAAACATTAAAGTATCTCATATAACATTGAATGACAGACGAATAGAACACAGTACTATGCAGTAGATATGTAAAGAAAAAAATGAGAGAACAAAAAAGAAAACAGTAACAGTCCATGCCTTCAGCCCACTCAGTATAGCATTTTACATTCCAAGAGAACATTGATTTGTTTCATATTTTAACAGTGTTCCATATGCTATTCTAGGGATACTGTTTATTGTGGCTGCGTGGACCATGTATGCACATTCACGTCACATTTCACATTTAATTGCATTTGGCAGACGAAATTATGGGGCATTGTAGACTATGAACTAATCTTCAAACGTCACAACTAATGCAACACCAGTCTTTGTTCAAAGAAAAGATTTTACCGTTGGCGATTAGTGATTGAATGAATACATTTAAACGACCAAGCACAGACTTCATGCTTTACAAGATACCACATCAGATTCTAACTTTATTTGAATCTTTTAACTAATTCACTTACTTCTGCTTTTGGATGTTGCTCAGAATCGGCGGACATCTCCAGCGACCAGCGTATATCTCACAGGCTCTGAATGATACGCCGTCCCGACACCGGTTTTGTCAATAAACATGATGAGAGATCATACCATCCCCCACAAGCCACTGCTCAAAGCCTGCAGCTCCACTCGGTGGTGAAATAGTATATTCTCTTGGCTATTTTATGACAAATAATGTTCGATTGAATACTTTATTAAAAGGTTTGCATAGCAAAAGGTACAGGACAGTAGTTGAGTTCAGTGATATGAAGGTCAACTAAAAAGATAAATAAAATAGGCTTTGGGCTGGTTTACACTGGGTATCAATTCCTACAACATTAATTGACAGATTAATAAAATACATAGGGCTATTGTGCAAATTGTATCATCATAAGACAGTCTGAAAACGAAAAAATAAGAAACAATAAGTATTGTATTTACAGTAAAAAAGGTCAGGGCCGGAGGTAAGGCTATTGTCTAGTTTTGATTTGCAGCATCAGTGCTTTTATCGTGTGCATTAATAATATATGCATTTCTATTTTATTTAATGTATAAAAATGATTGATTAGTCAATTTGGTCAATAGTTTAAAAACAAATATCGTGTGGATATAGGTTTTATATAGGGCATATTATGTGAGTAACATAGCGAAAAGAAAGCAGAGATTACTCACTTTTACCAGACATGGCAACCGCTGCCAACAATGGAGAATTATGATTGGCTAGTGGAAAGGCCGCACTCCATTGGCTCTCTGCCGATCACGTGATTATTGTCCGTTTCCTCATTCCATGCATGCATTCGTGTGCGTGATACAGATTCGTGTGCGTGATACAGATTCGCAGGCGTGAGATGACAAAAGCATTCGTGATGAAGTAACCAACAAAACAACTCGTAAATCAGTAAGAAAATATTCGTATTTTGTCTTGTTTTTTTGTTTTGGCATTATAATCACTGCAGCTTCCCCAAAAACATTCATACTTTTTTTTTTACGGATATTTTTTTCCAATTAATTTGTTTACGTGTAGTTTTTTTGGTAAAAATGTTTACGAGTAAAAAAAAAAGGCAAAGTACGAATACGAATTTGTTTTGGCCTAAATTTAACCCCATAACCCTGTCTTTATTTCTGTTATTGGAGAAGGTGGGCCGCTATTGAGTGAGTGCAGACTTTAATTTATTTTGTTGTTTGTGTGTATCTGCACCTGGGCATTGAAGGATGTGTGCTCCAATGTTTCAGTGAACTGAGGGAACACTGCAGTAAAGTCTCATTGTATCTTTTTCCTAGACTTCCTGCACGCCCCTGTGTGTAGAGAGGAGTGGAGCTCCAGTCTGGTTCAGGAGGAACAACAACCTCCACAGATTAAAGAAGAACAGGAGGAAGAGGCTGGTGGGTCAGCATTGACATTACTAGCAGTGAAAAGTGAAGGTGACGATGAAAACAGAGAGACAGCGCCTGCAGCCAGCACCTCAACTGAACACATGAAAACACAAGCTGATGTAGAGGACTGTGGAATATCACAACCACCTAGTGATGACCATCTTCTCTCTTCACACTGTTCTGAATCAGAAACTGAAGACAGTGATGAGTGGCCAGGGGGATCAGTCAGCTTTAAACAAATTGAAATCCCACACAAAAAATGTGGGAGGACAGTGCAAGCTGTCCCATGACCTGAAATCATCAAAACAAACTCAATCCATGAGGAGTCACACAGGGAAGAAAAGTTTAAGTTGTACAGAGTGTGGCAAAATGTTTAATTGTAAGAAAGATCTGAAGAGGCACACAATGATCCATACAGGTGAATGGCCCTTATCTTGTACAGTTTGTGGTAAAGGTTGTCTTCACAAGGGTATTCTAAAAACACACATGAGGACTCATACAGGGGAAAAGCCATTTTCTTGTACAGTATGTGATAGAGGCTTTAATGAGATGGGTAATCTAAAAACACACATGATGACTCATACAGGAGAAAAGCCCTATACTTGTACAATATGTGGTAGAGGTTGTCTTACCCCATAGCAAATTTTTTGTTGCTTATCTATTTCTTAATCTCAACTCCTGAGACATAACTATTGCCTTCTCTTTTGTATATCATTCTTTGCTCATTTGCTGCTGCCCTATTACTCCTAAAACCCTCTTAGGAGCAATAGAGAGATGAGAATGAGAAGATAACCAGGCAATAACTTGAGAAGTATTTGAGAAGTATGATAAACAGAGGAGATCTCATCCGGAGCCTTCATTGAAAGGAATCTGAGAAACATCTGAGAATAATGAGCCCTTATAGAGATCTCATCAATGTGAGTTCAATATCTCTTCCTCATCTCACTGATTTCTATTGGCTACATTAATGGAGCAATATGAGGTCGCTTTGAGCCACATATGAGAATTATGAGACACAATTAAGGAGTACTACTGGAGCAATATGAGAGGTTGCTTTGAGACACGATTAAGAAGCACTACTGGAGCTATATGAGACCTCGATTTGAGACACAGATGAGAATTATGAGAAACAATTAAGAATTAAACAATTAATAGACCTTGGGCGTAGGACGGAGAATTGCTGTTTTTTTTAGCTGTTTTGGCCCCAAAATTGAGCGGCCCACTGGGCATGCCCTGTGCCAGATCATGCCAGTCCGCCCCTGTGTCAGCCATCTTGTATGCAAGCAGTCTCCGCCCTACGCCCAAGGTCAGAATTCTGGGGGGAAAAATGAATACACATCGTTGTCAGTTTACAAAATTTATTTTTTTAAACACGCAATAACAGCACTTCTCTTCAGCAATGAAAAATAAATTAAAGAGTGACACATTTGGCAATGAAAAATAAATAATGACACATTTGACAATGAAAAATAAATAAAAGAGTGACACATTTGGCAATGAAAAATAAATAAATAATGACACATTTGACAATGAAAAATAAATAAAAGAGTGACACATTATAAAAATAAAACTATAAAAACAAACGGAGGTAGAGGGGGTAGAAAGTGCATTGTGTTACCTTGTGTGGAACTGGAACTTTGTTAGAAATATTATAAACACGTATTTACGTGTGAACACAGCATAACACAGAAGTGGGGGACTTTTTCATTTCCACATAACTCAAAGGTATATTAATGATATGGTTCAATATAGAAAATTAGGTATTTCCCTTTTAACTTGATGCCAGCAAAAATGAACATCTCAGGTACAGCATATGGATGAGGATTTTCTTAAACAATATTTTTGGAGAAAAAAGAAAAACATATGCCCATTCACTAAGGCAGAAGGTACCTGCTGGTTGGTCAGTCAGGGATCAACCACCAAGCTGACAACAGGTGAATAGTGGCAATTAAACTTACCCACAGTATACAGTACAGTAACATGATGCCAGTAAAAAGGAACATCTCAGGTACAGCATAATGACAAACTACTGTTCGTCATTATGCTCTCCATCTTTCTCTCCTCCTCTGGCCCTACACTTGTTAATAAAGGCCTTCTTTATTTTGCAGTCCGATATGTTGGTCCACCCAGGCAAAGTGGTACATCTCAGGACATAGGCTGCAAGACAAAAAACATGTAAAGTTGCAATGAGAAATTTTGATAAACTCCACAGACCAACCTTATCTTAAAGCCTATTCAAATTTTCTTCTAACTAATCATGTAGCTACCCAGGCAAGCACGGTCAGGACCGGTGACGTCTTGATTGGAGCCAGATCAAGTCAAACTATTTTGATCTGGCCCAAAACATCACCTGATTTCAACCAGGGGACTATTTCACGAACGGGGAATTATGCAAGACAGGCTATACGCCGAAAGCCAGTCTTATTAAAGCCTCCTCTGTCAAGTCTGGTTTGGGTTCGTTTCACAAACGCAAATTAAGGCTGAGAAGGAGTGACTTTAGCATGCCAGAATTGTAAAGCCAGGCTAAATGCGCGTCCACGATTTCCTTCAAAAGCCCACGAAGTCCAACATAGATTAATTGATCATGACCAATCAGGGATCCAAAAAGCAGAGCTACGTTCTACCGTCCTCCTCCCTCCTCCCTCTCTCTCTGCGAACGAGGAACTTTGCGATTGCACGCTACACAAGTTGGCTGATATGGATATCAGGAACGCCTGGGTTCGACGCTACTGTAGCTTATTATTTTGAAGGGGAGACGCAAGCCTCGCATGAAAAATACAGCCATGACAGACACTTATTAGCGCAGGGGACCCCCATTTGCACCCCAATAGCCTATTCTAGGGACCCCCATTAAAGGATATGACGGTTCTCAGTGATTCTCAACCATTTTAATTTCAAGGACAGCCAGTGCTGACATGCCATTTAATGGAATTTCTTAATCTCAGGGCTCAGACCTAGCCTATTAAATTGCTTAAATTGATTAGGCTATATTGAAGGCCATTTATTTTTATTGCATTTGAATGCAGGGTAAAATGAGTCCATATACAAACATAGGTGTTGAATTAAGTGTGGGAACGGTTATTTGTTTATAGAGTGTAGTCATGGACTAACAGATATTTCACAAAACTTTGAGTAACAAGGAACTGGATTAACTAATCCAGTTTTTTAGCCTGCTATTATATATATTTAGCTGCTAGCACTGCAGCTAAATATCCATGGTAATTAACACATGGGCGGCCAAGGTTTATAACATTTATAGCTGTTGCTGGTGCCACCATTGACTTACGTTATGTTTTGATGAGCCCCGCAAGCTTCGTGCGTGTGCACGTGCGTGTCCAGAGAAGATTGAGGAGGTACTCCATTTGTTTACAAACGCTCGCGAAACTCGCGGTAAAAAAATCGCGGTAAATTCGCGGTAAAGTGTTGCCGTGAAAACAATCAGCTCTCTGCCTCCATGGGGCTGTTTTTACCTCATTCTCAGATAAAGCCGTTCTTATGTTTCAAAGTAGAATCTAAAGCCATGTAAAATCCTTCCGTGTGGGGAGAGACAGGGGGCTTCCTGCCCTGGCTGGGTGACGTAATGGATTCAGGGCATGCAAAGGGAAGCTGCGGTCTCGAAAAGTTAACTATTTGTTGACTCGTCCCTCGACGATATAACTTCCTGTGGCAGGGTGACATCTAGTGGCCATAACTCGTCCCTGAACGAGTTTGGCTCCCCAAGTGTTAAGGTGGCATTTCTTTCGTGAAACACTCAGGATTAAACTAAGCCAGGGTTGCCTGGCTAACATAATCAGGGCAGCTAATTCAGCTTTCGTGAAACAGACTAATCTCAGATCCTGGCTATAGTAAACCAGAATATGTGCCTGAAGCCTGGCTTAACCCCCAATTCTCCGTTCGTGAAATAGACCCCAGGACGTCTTAACCAGGACGTCGAAAACATACGTCCTGGTGACGCCCTAGCGAGGTCGTCTTGAAGACGTCCTGGAAATGACGTCATGATCATCCCTGGCTGTCCTTGTCCTGAACGTCATCGGAGGACGTCCTCATAACGTCATTATGACGTCATTTGGCTTGCTGGGTAGCGTTCTGTCCTGATTAAATATTCTGCACAAACTCTTATTTGACTGTTATTTATTTAAGCATGGTGCCTGCTTAGAGACAGTGCAGGCAGGCAGGGGGGAAAAGTCCCACCTCCCCGTAAACAGAAAGTCTTTCAGTGTGAATTCAACACTCAGGCCAGGGAAACGAACAAACATCGCTGCACACGCACGGATCAATGACTGGAAACGTCCAAAAAGAAGAGTTTGAAATGACAGACTTTGGCACGCTGGATGTGTCGTCACATACTCGCGGTACGTCAAAAGCAGTAATAGAGTAAAGGGAGAAAAACTTACTTTGAACTCCCTCGACCTTATTCCTGTCGAGGAGTGTCTTTCCCTCTGGGGGCTTCCCATGCCGCCCAAAGGCAACGGAGTTCACACACTCCTCGGCAGTGAAAAAATAGTCGAACAGGGCGTGGAATAGTCTCATGGAGTCCTGTCTTGCTGCCTGGTGGATGGCAGCAAGTTTGAAGGATGAAATCCAGAGGCCGGATTCCGGGAACAGTTCCTGCCGACCGTCTGCTGCTGTGTCTGCGTGGTGGCTGGTGGCTGGTGTTTCTGGCCTGCGAACCAAACTCAGGAGACGCTGCATCTCTTGCAGCTGGCCTGGGTCTGAAAAATAGAATAGAATAGAAATGGCACAAATAGATTCATTATTATTATTTTTTCTTTATTAGGTAACAAAGCAACAGAAAACAAGCAACTAAAATGAACATGACTTGCCTATTTTCGAGGCGGCCTCGTCGACCGCCTTCTTCTGACGGAGCAGCCTCTCAAACTCCGTCTTGCATGCAGCGCAGGGTGTCCACTTAGATGCCGGGACGTTGCCCTCATCTGATGAGCAAGGTTCAAGTTTATTAATGTCCCCAAATTACAAATTGGTTTGCAGCATATAGACACCAGTACATTAAACATTAAAAACCTGCCTGGTTCTCTCCAGTAATGGGGAGGGCTATCTGCTTCTCTGCCGGCTTCTCTCCCATCACTGTCAGGGTCTGGACCGGCACTATTCCCACCATAGGCCATTTCTAGAGCTGTCTGGACTCTGTAGGGTAAAACAAAACTTAAATATACAAAGAAATCACATGGACAATGACTGCACTACAGCTAAAACAGATAATGTTTAACACATTGAGTTGTAAGCTTTTAGATTTTAGAATAAGTACTCCCTTTGTCAATTCCCGCCTGTGGTTGTGCCCCTCTTCACACCCATTGGTCGCAGTTTCTTGGTTGGACAAAAGATTTCTCTCTCCCTCCACTACCATTGAAATAACCTGTTTTTTAGTTGCTTCATATTGATATTCTGTGTATTTAATTCTTGCTTAACGGGGGAAACCACTCATTAATATATTGAACTGTCATTAATAAACCTTAGTGGAGTTGTGTGGAACTTTGTTAGAAATAATATAAACAGCACGAATAGGCAGTAATTATAACATGGTTTACATAGCAAATTACACCGTGGTGACATCAGTGTAATTTGCGACGTAAACCCCACAATCAATCCTAACACAGAAGTGGGGGACTTCTTTTACATTTCCACATAACTCAAAGGTATATTAATCATATGGTTCAATATTGAAAAATAGGGTTTTCCCTTTTAACTTGATGCCAGTAAAAAGGAACATCTCAGGTACAGCATAGTGAGTGGGCATATTATGTTTTTCTTTTTTCTCCAAAAATATTGTTTAAGAAAATCCTCATCCATAAGGCAGAAGGTACCTGCTGGTTGGTCAGTCAGGGATCAACCAGCAAGCTGACAACAGGTGAATAGTGGCAATTAAACTTACCCATAGTATACAGGCGTGTTTCCCCAGTCCTGCAATGGTCCCGGTCTGCTGCCCCAGTGATTCGATGGATCGCAACTGCTCCAGTCAGGTCCCAGTCCACTGGCTAGGGGTGCACAGGCTAGGGGTGCACAAAGGGGGAAGGGGTTTCAGTACTTATGCCAAATATTTCTATAACAATACAGCAAAATATTTCTGTAAAGGAAAATAACATATTGAGTTACAGTGAAAACAAAGCAGCATTCATTTAAAGAAACAGCATTAGACAATATATCATTCTTGATTTGAAATGCTATTGGCTCCCACACTTAGATATTGAGTTGCAGAGGGCAATGATATGAGCAACAATATAGGCAATGTCTTTGGCATTGGAAATTGCGCTGTGACAATGATAGGATAACGATCTAAGGGGCAGACCTACCACTGGCCCCTTGAAGCGATGGTCCACCTCCAGCACCCTGCAGGGTGGGTCCGCCTCCAGCACCCTGCGATGTTTGCCAACCTCCAGTGCCCTGCGATGTTGGTCCGCCTCTGTACACATAGCCTAAATATACAAAGAAATAAGCAGCGCCTTAAAGGTAGAGTAAGACATTCTGGGGAGAGGGGGGTGGGTGATGACATATTTATGTCATCCTAATTTTCAAATCTGATTGGCTGGGGAGGCCGGGCCACAAACACACTGACACACATACACAACACACTAACATACGTACACTGTCAAATGTAGAAGCAGCTTGGCGCTGCTTAAAAAACACTGTTAGTGGAAATAGCCAATCTACAAGCTCACAATGCCTTGCGATGCGTCGTGAGCTTGTAGATCAACTGCCATCTATTTCCAGCTATTGCCACTTGCGATTATGTCAAATAATGACGATACTTCACAGGCCTACCTCCAGCATCCTGCGATGTTGGTCCGCCTCCAGCCCCTTGCAGGTCCCTGTGTGGAGTTGGTCCGCCTCCAGCCCCTTGCAGGTCCCTGTGTGGAGTTGGTCTGCCTCCAGCCCCTTGCAGGTCCCTGTGTGGAGTTGGTCTGCCTCCAGCCCCTTGCAGGTCCCTGTGTAGGGTTATTGGTCCACCTCCAGCCCCTAGCAGCTCTCTGTGTGGGGTCATTGGTCCACCTCCAGCCCCTTGCAGGTCCCTGTGTAGGGTTATTGGTCCACCTCCAGTGCCCTGCGTGGTTGTTCCGCCTCCGTACACATAACCTAAATCTAAATATAGAAAGAAATGACTGACGTATTTGACAACTTTATACTTAAAAAGAAACACTAATAGTGGAAATAGCCGATCTACAAGCGCTGTGAGCTTGTGGACTTTCTATTTCCACTATACACGATTATGACAAACTAATTGCGATTATGTCAAATAATTGAAGATTAGACGATTATCTAATAATTGTCATAGGCCTACCTCCGGCCCCCTGTGGGGTTGGTCCGCCTCCGGCCCCAAGCAGCTCCCTGCGTGGGGTTGGTCCGCCTCCAGCGCCCTGCAATGTTGGTCCACCTCCAGTGTCCTGCAATGTTGGTCCACCTCCAGCGCCCTGCAATGTTGGTCCACCTCGAGTGCCCTGCAATGTTGGTCCACCTCCAGTGTCCTGCAATGTTGGTCCACCTCCAGTGTCCTGCAATGTTGGTCCACCTCCATACACATAGCCTAAATATACAAAGAAATGACTGACGTATTTGACAACATACTTGAAAAAACACCGTTAGTGGAAATAGCCGATCTACAAGCTCACAACGCCTTGCGATGAGTCGTGAGCTTGTAGATCAACTGCCATCTATTGCCACTTGCGATTATGTCAAATAATGACGATAATTCACAGGCTTACCTCCAGCACCCTGCGATGTTGGTCCGCCTCCAGCCAGACCAACCTTATCTTAAAGCCTATTCAAATTTTCTTCTAACTAATCATGTAGCTACCCAGGCAAGCACGGTCAGGACCGGTGACGTCTTGATTGGAGCCAGATCAAGTCAAACTATTTTGATCTGGCCCAAAACATCACCTGATTTCAACCAGGGGACTATTTCACGAACGGGGAATTATGCAAGACAGGCTATACGCCGAAAGCCAGTCTTATTAAAGCCTCCTCTGTCAAGTCTGGTTTGGGTTCGTTTCACAAACGCAAATTAAGGCTGAGAAGGAGTGACTTTAGCATGCCAGAATTGTAAAGCCAGGCTAAATGCGCGTCCACGATTTCCTTCAAAAGCCCACGAAGTCCAACATAGATTAATTGATCATGACCAATCAGGGATCCAAAAAGCAGAGCTACGTTCTACCGTCCTCCTCCCTCCTCCCTCTCTCTCTGCGAACGAGGAACTTTGCGATTGCACGCTACACAAGTTGGCTGATATGGATATCAGGAACGCCTGGGTTCGACGCTACTGTAGCTTATTATTTTGAAGGGGAGACGCAAGCCTTGCATGAAAAATACAGCCATGACAGACACTTATTAGCGCAGGGGACCCCCATTTGCACCCCAATAGCCTATTCTAGGGACCCCCATTAAAGGATATGACGGTTCTCAGTGATTCTCAACCATTTTAATTTCAAGGACAGCCAGTGCTGACATGCCATTTAATGGAATTTCTTAATCTCAGGGCTCAGACCTAGCCTATTAAATTGCTTAAATTGATTAGGCTATATTGAAGGTCATTTATTTTTATTGCATTTGAATGCAGGGTAAAATGAGTCCATATACAAACATAGGTGTTGAATTAAGTGTGGGAACGGTTATTTGTTTATAGAGTGTAGTCATGGACTAACAGATATTTCACAAAACTTTGAGTAACAAGGAACTGGATTAACTAATCCAGTTTTTTAGCCTGCTATTATATATATTTAGCTGCTAGCACTGCAGCTAAATATCCATGGTAATTAAGGTGGCATTTCTTTCGTGAAACACTCAGGATTAAACTAAGCCAGGGTTGCCTGGCTAACATAATCAGGGCAGCTAATTCAGCTTTCGTGAAACAGACTAATCTCAGATCCTGGCTATAGTAAACCAGAATATGTGCCTGAAGCCTGGCTTAACCCCCAATTCTCCGTTCGTGAAATAGACCCCAGGACGTCTTAACCAGGACGTCGAAAACATACGTCCTGGTGACGCCCTAGCGAGGTCGTCTTGAAGACGTCCTGGAAATGACGTCATGATCATCCCTGGCTGTCCTTGTCCTGAACGTCATCGGAGGACGTCCTCATAACGTCATTATGACGTCATTTGGCTTGCTGGGTAGCGTTCTGTCCTGATTAAATATTCTGCACAAACTCTTATTTGACTGTTATTTATTTAAGCATGGTGCCTGCTTAGAGACAGTGCAGGCAGGCAGGGGGGAAAAGTCCCACCTCCCCGTAAACAGAAAGTCTTTCAGTGTGAATTCAACACTCAGGCCAGGGAAACGAACAAACATCGCTGCACACGCACGGATCAATGACTGGAAACGTCCAAAAAGAAGAGTTTGAAATGACAGACTTTGGCACGCTGGATGTGTCGTCACATACTCGCGGTACGTCAAAAGCAGTAATAGAGTAAAGGGAGAAAAACTTACTTTGAACTCCCTCGACCTTATTCCTGTCGAGGAGTGTCTTTCCCTCTGGGGGCTTCCCATGCCGCCCAAAGGCAACGGAGTTCACACACTCCTCGGCAGTGAAAAAATAGTCGAACAGGGCGTGGAATAGTCTCATGGAGTCCTGTCTTGCTGCCTGGTGGATGGCAGCAAGTTTGAAGGATGAAATCCAGAGGCCGGATTCCGGGAACAGTTCCTGCCGACCGTCTGCTGCTGTGTCTGCGTGGTGGCTGGTGGCTGGTGTTTCTGGCCTGCGAACCAAACTCAGGAGACGCTGCATCTCTTGCAGCTGGCCTGGGTCTGAAAAATAGAATAGAATAGAAATGGCACAAATAGATTCATTATTATTATTTTTTCTTTATTAGGTAACAAAGCAACAGAAAACAAGCAACTAAAATGAACATGACTTGCCTATTTTCGAGGCGGCCTCGTCGACCGCCTTCTTCTGACGGAGCAGCCTCTCAAACTCCGTCTTGCATGCAGCGCAGGGTGTCCACTTAGATGCCGGGACGTTGCCCTCATCTGATGAGCAAGGTTCAAGTTTATTAATGTCCCCAAATTACAAATTGGTTTGCAGCATATAGACACCAGTACATTAAACATTAAAAACCTGCCTGGTTCTCTCCAGTAATGGGGAGGGCTATCTGCTTCTCTGCCGGCTTCTCTCCCATCACTGTCAGGGTCTGGACCGGCACTATTCCCACCATAGGCCATTTCTAGAGCTGTCTGGACTCTGTAGGGTAAAACAAAACTTAAATATACAAAGAAATCACATGGACAATGACTGCACTACAGCTAAAACAGATAATGTTTAACACATTGAGTTGTAAGCTTTTAGATTTTAGAATAAGTACTCCCTTTGTCAATTCCCGCCTGTGGTTGTGCCCCTCTTCACACCCATTGGTCGCAGTTTCTTGGTTGGACAAAAGATTTCTCTCTCCCTCCACTACCATTGAAATAACCTGTTTTTTAGTTGCTTCATATTGATATTCTGTGTATTTAATTCTTGCTTAACGGGGGAAACCACTCATTAATATATTGAACTGTCATTAATAAACCTTAGTGGAGTTGTGTGGAACTTTGTTAGAAATAATATAAACAGCACGAATAGGCAGTAATTATAACATGGTTTACATAGCAAATTACACCGTGGTGACATCAGTGTAATTTGCGACGTAAACCCCACAATCAATCCTAACACAGAAGTGGGGGACTTCTTTTACATTTCCACATAACTCAAAGGTATATTAATCATATGGTTCAATATTGAAAAATAGGGTTTTCCCTTTTAACTTGATGCCAGTAAAAAGGAACATCTCAGGTACAGCATAGTGAGTGGGCATATTATGTTTTTCTTTTTTCTCCAAAAATATTGTTTAAGAAAATCCTCATCCATAAGGCAGAAGGTACCTGCTGGTTGGTCAGTCAGGGATCAACCAGCAAGCTGACAACAGGTGAATAGTGGCAATTAAACTTACCCATAGTATACAGGCGTGTTTCCCCAGTCCTGCAATGGTCCCGGTCTGCTGCCCCAGTGATTCGATGGATCGCAACTGCTCCAGTCAGGTCCCAGTCCACTGGCTAGGGGTGCACAGGCTAGGGGTGCACAAAGGGGGAAGGGGTTTCAGTACTTATGCCAAATATTTCTATAACAATACAGCAAAATATTTCTGTAAAGGAAAATAACATATTGAGTTACAGTGAAAACAAAGCAGCATTCATTTAAAGAAACAGCATTAGACAATATATCATTCTTGATTTGAAATGCTATTGGCTCCCACACTTAGATATTGAGTTGCAGAGGGCAATGATATGAGCAACAATATAGGCAATGTCTTTGGCATTGGAAATTGCGCTGTGACAATGATAGGATAACGATCTAAGGGGCAGACCTACCACTGGCCCCTTGAAGCGATGGTCCACCTCCAGCACCCTGCAGGGTGGGTCCGCCTCCAGCACCCTGCGATGTTTGCCAACCTCCAGTGCCCTGCGATGTTGGTCCGCCTCTGTACACATAGCCTAAATATACAAAGAAATAAGCAGCGCCTTAAAGGTAGAGTAAGACATTCTGGGGAGAGGGGGGTGGGTGATGACATATTTATGTCATCCTAATTTTCAAATCTGATTGGCTGGGGAGGCCGGGCCACAAACACACTGACACACATACACAACACACTAACATACGTACACTGTCAAATGTAGAAGCAGCTTGGCGCTGCTTAAAAAACACTGTTAGTGGAAATAGCCAATCTACAAGCTCACAATGCCTTGCGATGCGTCGTGAGCTTGTAGATCAACTGCCATCTATTTCCAGCTATTGCCACTTGCGATTATGTCAAATAATGACGATACTTCACAGGCCTACCTCCAGCATCCTGCGATGTTGGTCCGCCTCCAGCCCCTTGCAGGTCCCTGTGTGGAGTTGGTCCGCCTCCAGCCCCTTGCAGGTCCCTGTGTGGAGTTGGTCTGCCTCCAGCCCCTTGCAGGTCCCTGTGTGGAGTTGGTCTGCCTCCAGCCCCTTGCAGGTCCCTGTGTAGGGTTATTGGTCCACCTCCAGCCCCTAGCAGCTCTCTGTGTGGAGTTGGTCTGCCTCCAGCCCCTTGCAGGTCCCTGTGTGGAGTTGGTCTGCCTCCAGCCCCTTGCAGGTCCCTGTGTAGGGTTATTGGTCCACCTCCAGCCCCTAGCAGCTCTCTGTGTGGGGTCATTGGTCCACCTCCAGCCCCTTGCAGGTCCCTGTGTAGGGTTATTGGTCCACCTCCAGCCCCTTGCAGGTCCCTGTGTAGGGTTATTGGTCCACCTCCAGCCCCTAGCAGCTCTCTGTGTGGGGTCATTGGTCCACCTCCAGCCCCTTGCAGGTCCCTGTGTAGGGTTATTGGTCCACCTCCAGTGCCCTGCGTGGTTGTTCCGCCTCCGTACACATAACCTAAATCTAAATATACAAAGAAATGACTGACGTATTTGACAACTTTATACTTAAAAAGAAACACCAATAGTGGAAATAGCCGATCTACAAGCGCTGTGAGCTTGTGGATTTTCTATGTCCACTATTCACGATTATGACAAACTAATTGCGATTATGTCAAATAATTGAAGATTAGACGATTATCTAATAATTATCATAGGCCTACCCCCGCCCCCCTGTGGGGTTGGTCGGCCTCCGGCCCCAAGCAGCTCCCTGCGTGGGGTTGGTCCGCCTCCAGCGCCCTGCAATGTTGGTCCACCTCCAGCGCCCTGCAATGTTGGTCCACCTCCAGTGTCCTGCAATGTTGGTCCACCTCCATACACATAGCCTAAATATACAAAGAAATGACTGACGTATTTGACAACTTTATACTTGAAAAAACACTGTTAGTGGAAATAGCTGATCTACAAGCTCACAACGCCTTGCGATGCGTCGTGAGCTTGTAGATCAACTGCCATCTATTTCCAGCTATTGCCACTTGCGATTATGTCAAATAATGACGATAATTCACAGGCCTACCTCCAGCATCCTGTGATGTTGGTCCGCCTCCAGCCCCTTGCAGGTCCCTGTGTGGAGTTGGTCTGCCTCCAGCCCCTTGCAGGTCCCTGTGTGGAGTTGGTCCGCCTCCAGCACCTTGCAGGTCCCTGTGTGGAGTTATTGGTCCACCTCCAGCCCCTAGCAGCTCTCTGTGTGGAGTTATTGGTCCACCTCCGGCCCCTAGCAGCTCTATGTGTGGAGTTATTGGTCCACCTCCGGCCCCTAGCAGCTCTATGTGTGGAGTTATTGGTCCACCTCCGGCCCTAGCTAGCAGCTCCCTGTGTGTGGTTGGTCCGCCTCCAGCACCCTGCGACCTACCTGAATATAAAAAGACACATTGAACAACTTTATACTTAAAACCCTGATAGTGGAAGTAGCCGATCTACAAGCTCACAACACGTCACATCGCAAGGCTTTGTGAGCTTGTAGATTTTCTATTTCCATCATTCACGATTATGACAAACTAATTACGATTATGTCAAATAATTGACGATAAGACGATTATGTAATAATTGTCACAGGCCTACCTCCAGCACCCTGCGATGTTGGTCCACCTCCAGCCCCTTGCAGGTCTCTGTGTGGAGTGGTTCCGCCTCTGTCCCCGTGTAGGGTTCCGTGCAAGGAGGGTCCACCTTCCGTGCCCCCGTGGGAGGATGGCGAGACTCCGATGTCTTCCCCATACTCTGACAGAGGGCTCCTTTCTATTATAATAGTGTCTGATGAAGACCCTGACGATGTTTGATTTACAGGAGGAGACCCTAAAAGGGTTTTTAGAAAAGAGGTTAAAAGAGGATAGAGGTCAATTAGTTCAGACATAAAAGGCAGCCCATCAGGGGCCCGGTAGTACTGAGGTACCCTGTTGAAGATCCCCCCTGTCCTGGACTGTTTGATAATACCATTCTGATAAATCCCATCAAGGCTGGGACAGTATTTTGCATTCAATTTAAGTATTGAACTACTTCAACCATTACTTTATGCTTTAACTATTTGAAAATAGCAGATCTACAAGCTATTTTTGAATAATTCTGAAAAATACGCACAAGTCTAGCAGTCACAAGACTGCTCGATCCCTTTTCCAAATCAGTGGCTCTCAAACCTTATTATGTGGACCTCCAAAATAACATATTTGCAAGGGGCCCCCCAACCCCCCCAAAAAAGAAGAAAACTTTACTGGGACGCTGGAAGCTGAGATTCGGGCGTACAAAGGTCTGCTTCGAAAAATATAGATTCAAATATGAACAAATAAAATAGCAGACCTAGTATTTAGAAGACATCATAGAATCAGGTCAAAATATTCAAAGGCTGGCACATATTTTTCAAAATCTACTCTACTCTACTCCAGGGGAGGCCTTAGCTATGTTTCACCAGTTTCAATTGAAACGGGCCTCAGCCACCAGGGGGCCTCCAAGAGCTAGCCAGCAAGCCTTGTTCAACTTGCAACACACGTATAACACTTTTTAATAATCATATAACCTTGTTAATATAACGCCATTTAGGTCAATGCTATAACATTATGTAGTGATATAATAATAAAATCGCAGGCAGTCATTGACTATAAGTCAACTTCTGTGTGCGATTGTTTCGTGGCTACTGTGGCCTGGGTGTGCTGGCGGTGGCGTGGGGGGCCTCATCAATAGCTCTTGAAACGGGCCTCCAGATTACTAAGGCCGCCCCTGCTCTACTCTAATCTTGTATATCTGCTATTTTTCTATAGTAAATGATGGTTCCAGTAGATTCAAAGCTATAGCGCCCAAGTCTAAATGGGGTTACGATTAGAACAAATGTTTATTTTCCCCATCCCCTTTCTCCAACATACCTGTATTTTTTTTAAAGGAAAAACTATTAAGCTTACCAGAATCCTCATTTTGGGTAGGGGGGGAAACCGGTCTCTCTTTCATTTTCTTTGATTGAATTCGCCGTCTCTTCCCAGTCGTGGCCATTCTGAAAAAAAAAAAAAAAAAAACATAAATGAGTCAATAAATATTGGGTTATTAAGCAATACTAAAACTAACCAAGTTACTAAAAACACCATTTACCAACAACATTTAAAGCTATCAGAACAAATATTCAAACCTTGTCTTTAAGTAAGAAGTATACACGGGAATAAATATAAATAATAAAACCTGCGGTCTAGAAATAACCTGGTTTTACCATCCTCATGAAATGTGGTCCACCAGGCTAGTCTAGAAACGCTTTAGTGAATTATACACATCAGTTTTATCTTCACGGGCCAAAACACTTTTGTTGTGTGCTAAACACTGCAGCCATATTAATGAGCTCCACCAGAGAACGACGCGAACATTTCGACTGGTTTAACGTTTCAAACAATGTCCAAAGAACTTAATAACTCAACTCGTAACGTTTTACAGATAACCAACTCACGTAAAATATGATTCTTACCTGAAATTTGAATGGTTGTACAAAAAACGCCGGCAAAACACACCACACGGGTCCAACGGAGGAAAAGTTTGGCGTGGAGTAACTTTTTCACCAGCTGATTTCTTTCCACTGTTAATTTCAACGGGGAAGCTTCGAAAGCGTCGCGTCCAATCACATTTCGTCTCCACACAAAACGTGATGACGACGTTGCGTTCGGTGTGCTTGCCTGCTTGGAATACGTAAGACGTCATCATTCTGCATCCTTTCTTTTGGTCTGCGACGGACGGAACTCTACAGGGACTTTTTATTTTCACTGTGGAATTAGCCGTGGAATCAAAATAAAAAATACAAATAGTGGGGGCCTCCACTTTATTATTTTGGTTATCACAGCTGGAAAAGTTTGGGAGCCCTTGGTAGAGTTAGATTTAGGCACAAAACCCTGCCCATCTGACCGAAACACCTTCAAAAACAACCCTGGGATGAAGAAGCTCTGCAACACTGACTAAAAGTAAGCATTTCAGTCGGACTTTGATACTTATTTAACACACAATCATTCCAAGCACTCATTATTTGAAACCACGTTTAAATATTGTATTTGTTCAGGATTATTAGTG
This sequence comes from Nannobrachium achirus, assembly GCF_963921795.1. Lineage (NCBI taxonomy): Eukaryota > Metazoa > Chordata > Actinopteri > Myctophiformes > Myctophidae > Nannobrachium > Nannobrachium achirus. Next base: position 460,414 of record NW_027664633.1, read on the forward strand.
GTGGAATGGTGTATGCAAATTGTACATTCAGTAGGTGTTTATTTGTAGTCTCCCAGCTCTTTAGTTAGGTCGTGATATAAATATGATCATTTTAGGCCTGCAGGGTACAGGGTAGGATTAAAAAAGATAAGATAGATAGATAGGTGTGTTCAGAGTAGCTGAATAGAACTGTAATAGATTCTATGAAATGTAATCTATTTGTTTTATATGTGCAGTCACGTGTCTGTCACTTTACCTAAGAATACAGTAAGACTGACTCAGCAACAGCTGTCGGGACCGTGGCTCCACGCGCGCTCCGACGTCATCAGTCCATACATGGAAGACTCTTCAGAATTGTATCTTTAGACATTGTTTAGGATACACCCTCTCAACTATTCTTGTCACACTGTCCGTGTATATAATGGGACCATGCCTGAGAAATGGGAGCGACAGATGGGGATGCGTGTCGCTCAGAGCTCTTGATAAGATTGTTCAATAAATGTTGTATTCATTATACTCCACCCTCTAAGAATTCGATTCAATTTATTATGTTATTATTTATATAAGTATGATGCTTAAAGAATTCTATTACAGTGGCGACTCTGGTGGGACCGGCATAATCTGTCTGTCAGCTTTTCTCTTTTTCTGTACAGGACACACTGGCTATTGATTCAGAGCAGCTGACGGACAGGGATCGCCGGTCGAACTTAACGGGGTGAGAGTATCGTGAATACAATATGATTTGGGAGGCCAGACGTGGTCATTATAATTGCATGTACCCGGGACAGGCCACGACATTTTTATGCGGCTGTCGTACTTGCATGAACAAAATTTAATAGAGAGATGCCTTGCATGTATAGAAGGTATCTACCGTATCTCGGAAGTATACTGTTTAAACGTACAGTACCCGTGTAATTCGGGGTGAAAGCTAATACGTAGCTCCACGTGATCGTGGGTTGTTTCTGTTAACCCTTAAGTGCTGTTCGGGTCATTTTGACCCGTTTTACATTTTCATTTGGAAAAAAAAGGTAGAAGTTAAAAATGTTTCCACCTGAAACTCACTGGCCTTAAAGATTCTTCTGAGATGAACATGTAAAACAAATATTTTTGCACTACACCCATGCTACACCCCCCTCATATTTTTTGAACCTTAAGTGCTGTTCGGGTCATTTTGACCCGGAAGCACAGAAATACACAGTATTATGCCAAAACACAGACACACAGTCACCCCCACTTCTAACACCCCCCTTCCGAAGCCCCATTCCGAACCCTCCCCCCCTTCCTATAAGCATGAGCAATATTGCCCAGTATTAAACGAAGTCGTTTTTTTACATGGATTTCAGCTAAATCAGTAAAAACGCCTAGCTCTTTCAGTGTTTAATGTGATATAGCAAAGCAGAAATGCAAACATTTACCAAATATATCATATGAATTGTTTGGTATTGAGTCAAAGTCAATGTATCATGATGATTTGTTAAGTTAAAATTTATATTAGTGTTGTTTTTTTTAAACCAAATATCCACCGGGTCAAAATGACCCGAACAGAACGAAGGTGTAGTGAATCTGAACAGAACTTAAGGGTTAAAGTACAGTACCTGTAGGAAACCAGGGTTAGGGTTGATTATCGATTGGGGAATCGCCTTTCGGCAATAATCATCTCGGTATAGGATATTGCATGACGAAATATTCTCTAAAACGCCGCATGTGGGCGAGTAATTATGAACGTAATCAGGCGATCATAAATGAACGTAACCAGACGTGAAATATGTAATTATGAAATGGTCGTATATATTTAACTGTGAAAGCCAGACTTGGTTGTTAAATAACTATTCCATGTAGTACAGTTGATACAGTACAACTAATGTTTTAAATTTGATGTGTTGTGAGCATCTTTCTGGTAGACCATGTTTTGGGGTGCCTTTATGGGCATCCGTCTCCTGTGAAAGTTGCTTACAAAGGGGGGGTAGGTATGAATTTAATTTATGCATTTATGATAATCAACTAGAAGTGGGTAGTTGAAACCAGAACCAAAATAGGAATCGGGATCATCTTTTCTTTTCTCTCGCTGGGTTAAAATGGCCTGGGAGAAGGTCTTATGTCATTAAGACATTGGGTAGACTAAAAATATAGGTTTTGACCTTACCTTTTTTGTGAAAAGCATAAGTCTCGAGCTGCTGGGGGTGTGAATGTGAGGCCGTGAATGTAAGGAAATGCATTTTCGGCCTATATCAAATAACTGATGCTATTGGAAAAAATACCAGGCGGACGGGAGAGTCCGTTACCTTGTATAACTAGTCAGTCGTGGTCGAGCGATCAATATATCTGAAATGAAGAAACTGTTCCGTTGATTGGTAATAAAGAATCCACGACTACCATGGTCAGCTGGGAAAAGAAAGATTTTAGGCTATAATTTAAGCCTATAAAACTACAAATTACACATTATTATTTGTCTAAAGTGGTAAAGCTACAACAATACCTAATTAATTGAGGTCTATGACCTGTCAAACTCTTGTGAGTCTGTCTGATACGGCAGCTGTCTGCTTCTGTTACGTTCTATTCTCGCCGTACAACAGTTACGCGCGGTGGGGGGGTGACAGAGCGCCTATGTGAAATGAGCAGAAATAGCGTTAGCAGAAATAAGGCTTCCGGCGCTGGTCTCTTAAGAATAAGAGTATCCCTAAAGCCGGCTATAATATACATTATGTAGGCCTACTGCACCTTTAGTTTGAAGGCTGGAGCCTGGCATATTTCTGCCGTCTCTCAGACCGGAAACGTTCTTTCTGCTCACTTCACTTCACGGACCCGTCAGAGCTACAAGCTGACAGCACGGTGAAATGCGCTGCGCTGTGGGCTTGTAGGTCTGCTATTTTTAAATGAGATACAGGGTCACAGCAGGCAAGGGTTCCTTTGCTGGCTATTTTAGTAGCGTACCGCACCGGCCATACGAAGAAGCGGATAGGCCTACATTGAGGAGACGATTGTTCTCGTGCGTCAACGCTTGCATAATCATACAGCAAAGGAAACCTCGGCACAATTAAATAGACATTATTTGATTTAAATCTAAAACCCAGGGACACGTTGGGGTCAGGGAAAACCCATGAGAGTAGACCATTGTAAACTTGTGAGTCTGTTCTAGCAGAACGGTAGATCAGCGGTTTTCAAGGCATGTTGGAGAATATTGATTATAATTTATAATGGTTAATGAAGGCTTAATTTTGTCTTAATATTTAAGTAGGACATAGAAGTCAGTTTGACTATTGAGACTGTATACTGTACTGTGAATGTTAGCTGCAGTGATTGGAAACTAGGCTATAGTTGTGACAGAGTATCTCATTGTTTGGTAAACAGTGATGTTTGAAGGTTAAATGGATGAATTTACATGTATGTGTTGACCAGATCATTCTGGGTTGACCTCTAAAGCTTGACTTAGATTATTTTACCAGGGTTAAATTAAGGTTGGGTAGCAGTCTATTCTTAATTATTAACACTACGGTAAAATCGGTTGGCATTGCTTTGTGACAGGTATTAAGTGAGGTAATTTGTGGGTGAGAACCACAGCATAGACATGGTAGTGGACGTCAGTCTAAATGGTTTAGTAGTTCATTAATAGACAGCTTGGGCTGTGATTGACATTATGCTATTTGCTGACTTGGATAGGACAGTGTAGAATAGCTGGACATGGGGAACAGGTGCCGTGCTTTAGGAATGGTGGGGGCCTGTGGAAGACAACCCCTGCTGTGAGAATAACATTTCTGTGGTCCATCCCAAATGTGTGTCAGTCTGGGTGGAATGGCTGTTTCGATATTTGGGCCTATTTGGCCTTTGTACGCTCATTTAAAAGGAGAATGTAACTTATTTCAGCCAGTGGACTGAAGAAGAGATTGTCCAAAATATATCTTTAGCTTTGCAGTTTAGCAGTCGTCAAAATAAAAGTGACCATATGAACTAATGAACATTGATTTAAAATAGGCTGTAGTCAGCTTGTTGTCAGGCTATTCTCTTCATAGGTCAAGCAAGGACTAAGGGTAAGGGTAGGAAATAAACAGTAGTGCAAAATATATATGGTTGGCTGAAAACTTTATTGATAAAATGTTTCTCTAATTCAGTGAAACTCAAGCAAAGTGATGGTGTAATCTGGTTACACAAGTATGTCACATACAAGAAGTTAAATGTTTCAGTAGAATCTAATTTTTCCTAATATAGACAGTAAAAAAAAACGGTTGCCAACCTGTCAGTATATTTTCGCATACTTCAGCTTGTGTGGAGACCAGTGCTCGGGGGAGCACTGCTACTAGTTTATTTTTAAAGTCTTAGCAGCCAACATAATTTCTTTGAGAAAGGATAAACAACCGATTGGTTGGATGACTAGCTTTTAAGTGTAACCATTTTAAATTCTTAGATGTGGCATGTGGCATGTAAAATGTATCTAAAGAAAGGGAGCTGAAAAACGGGCACTAAATAGTGGTGAATGTATGTACTTAATATTGTAAGATGGGTAGTGAAATTATCCAATGTACTGGGGTTTTCCCATGTGAAAAAATAGACATAATATTATAATATTATATTATTTGTTATTAATGGAGGACATGTGGTCAGATCTAGAGAACTGTTTCCGGACAGTACAATTACTGTAAAATGTACAGGGCCTCTAGAAGTAAGTGTGACAATTCTCTCACACAGCTGTTCAGGAATACACTGTCGGTTCATGACATAGTATTGACAGAATTGCCTTAAGAAGGATTCTGTGTAAACGTAAAATACTTTTGAGATTGCAGGGCATTATAATTAGATAGCAGATGATTGTAGCATTAGTATAAGGATAATGTCTGGTTGTGTTGTTTTATCATATTGGGAGAAGCCAGGTTTTTCAAACATAGACTTTGGGAAATCCTTTACTCTGCTTACTGCGTGTCCATCAGGGGTTCACCTGTCACTTGAGCTATACTGGGAGAGGGCAAATGCGATCACATTGACAGTCTGGTCATCAAGATGGACTAGTTCCGCATCTGGAGAACAATGTTGGACTGGGGACAACATGACACTGAGAATGTTACTCAAATGACATTTTGGGACTGCAAGAATTCCAAGGACTACTAAAGCCAGGTGCATGGCTTTGGTTCTGTGGGGGGCACACAGAACCTTTGGTGAGACCGAACATTCCTAAGGAACATGAAGGATACATCGTGAACACTTTGGATGGCTAATCATTATGTTTTTTCCTGTGTGGTGGTTGTAGTAATTCCTCTCTCAGTGGGGCACTGACGTGACGGGGGAGCGGTGGTGGGGTCATAGTAAGTTGGTGAGTACCCATGGCTCTGGGAAGAAAGGATTGATTAGGTGATTAATGGCTTCCATATGATAAAGATGAACTATACTATCTAAATGTCTACTTGGCGTAACAGAGGATGAATATGATCCTAAGCCAGGGTCATACATACCGATATGGAAATAGGACATTTACTTATAACTCAGTAACATTGTTTAAAGAGCAGGTAGAATTTGGTAGAGTTTCTGAAATCATGATATGTTGTGTTCAGTAAATTTTGACCCTATTTAAAATACTTTGTAGTTAGAGTGCCCATAACTATATATATTGGGATGGTTTTAAACCTTTCAAGGCACAAGACAGTCTGTGGAGAGAATTGTCTCACTGAAAATTATTTAACCCATCAGATAAAGTGTTCCTTAACCCTGCAGTGGCCATATTAGTCCTTTGAGCTTAAAAGGGGGGTCACAAATGAAATAAGTTAGATTTGTCTAACAATAGAAGCCACATTTTTACACTTACATAGGATAAGGGTCACATTGTCATTAATATTGGACCCAGATCATGTAAAATAGTGCAGTGGCATGGAATTTAAGAACACAACAGTGGTATCAGACTGACTGTTGCCAATATAATTAAGGATAATTATAACTGATTTAAAATCGTATTTGAATAGATCCCTACTGTAGGCCAATAACACATTTTGTTCTCTTCCAACGTGCTAGAGTGAACACAAATATAATCTCTTAAGTCTATTAAAGATTAAAATAGGAATAATGCGATTCTGTGTGGGTGGTGGGGTCTTAGGTCTAAGATAGAATAAAATAATAGTGTTTTTAGGTGGATTGACATAACAGATAACCCAGGTACTCCAGTAGAAGCCTACTAGTGTGTGGTACTGTCCAACTCTGTAATAGCCAAACATACAGGCAGGCAGCACAAAGAGCAAATATATTTTTGGGCTAAATCTCAGCTGTTGTGGCCACTTGCAGATCAACTGTCATGACTTGGTTGGGAAACAGCTTGGGGAGGTCAGTTCAGTTGTTCAAACTTATAGTAAGCACACAAGGGTAGACGGAAATGGCTGAGTGACAGGAACAGTGTGGTCGTCAGGTGACATTAATTGACACGGTTGAGATGATATCTGCTGTTTAGCATTCAGTGATTAAATGAAGAGTGCACATGGAGTGGAGCTCTGCGATAATGTCCCTCCACTTAGCCTTATAATTCTGTTTTTTCTCACAGGATATCTATAGGAGTAATGTTGAAACTTGTTGGATAGTACAGTACATTGCCACAGCGGATTGATCTATGTATTAAATGTATTACACTACTAATAGGCAATAGGCAATATGGAATCATAAAACAAGGAAAAGAATCCTGTGCCTGATAAAATAATATATGATTCTAGGGAAATATATGATTCTTGGGAAAAAGGTGTGTTTCTATACATATGGGGGTCAGTGTGGGGTTTAGTATTTTAAGTTGTTAAATTAATTACAGGCTTAACCAGTACGCTGCGTTGAGGATTTTGTTTATATACTTGAATTTTAGTTAGTAGTGAAACACTGAGGACGGATATATCAGTGCTGAGAGGATAACATATGATTAGCAAATTAGACCCTCTTATTTAACTAATAAGCACTATCCATGAAGTTCCTAGGAGGTTACTGGATGGAACCCGCGACATGGGTTCCTCGGTTGTCCCTTCCTCCTCCCACCACTCCCCAACAGTAGCCCCATGGGGGTAGCCCCATGGGGGGTGTCTATATGTATTTTTATCTCCCTGCTCCTAATAGTTATTGATGATCTTCTGTGTTGCGCCGAGCAGGGTGAGCAGCGCGTCACAAACGCAACCGTTGTGAGCTTGTACTGTAGGTCATGCTCAATTGGAAGACCGGAATGCTTCGGTTTGGAGAGAGTGAGCTTGACCAGTGCTTCTCAAAAAGAGGGGGGAGGTGATAGGAATTATAAGAGAATTATAGATATGAATTAGCCTTTTTATGAATTATAAGAGAATTATGAGCATTAGGCTATTAATTATAAGAGGACTAGAAGTAGTTACAATTTCCAGAGTTGTTGTCTCTAGTCTCTAGTAGTTACAATTTTGGAATGGCTCTAGTACATTTTCAGGTTAGATTATTAGGCTATTATTATTCAGAATTGCTGTCTCTAGTAGCTACATAATGTAGGTTTGGTTGACATTTTTAGGTTTGTTTTTGTTTGGTCACCTGTTCAGTTCTCTACTGGCCAGAGGGACTCCTGCTGGGTTAATGACCAGCTGATAGAAATGGGAGGTACACCCTTGGAGTCACTGTATGTTTGGGAATAACAGGAGCCTGAACCACAGGCCACTGCCCACTGAATTGAAATGCAAGGAGTGCATGTCTGAGGTTGAGTGATACCCGGGTATATTGAGCATATATGGGTCGAATATATGTGTATGTATGAGTGAAGACAGTGTTTTTTGAGAATCACTGGTTTGTTGGAGAATAATGTTGAATGCATTATACGGAGTATGTTTTCAAAATTAGGATGTTTTCACCTTTGAAGGTGAAAGAAAAGTCACGCTAACTATACTTTTGATTTCTCTCTATAGGGATCCTGAGTCCCATTTTGGACGGAAATGAAATATATTGTATGTCTTCTATATGTCATGGGATTGTCTAATGAAAGATTGTTTTCTCCCACGAATCACTTAGCTATGGGGAAGGTGTCAATGTGTTTTAATTCAAAATTGGTTTTTCCCAGGAAAGGATTTTCCAATTTTTAGGTGCTGAAATACTATGGGGGTCTTAAGAGAGGAGAGAAAACACAAGTGGTGAAGGTTTTAACAGATTTATTCTTTCTTCCCAACATACTGTATGTGTGGTTAACACAAACTAACTAACTAACTAAACCCATAACAACATGTCTATGCTATGGAATGTCGTTGGGAAGATGAAATGTAATTACGGGAGATGTCAAAATGTTTCCAAAAACATTGAGTCAATATGGTAAAGGAACACTCCTAACAATGGAAAAAATGGAAGGAAAGATATGTCAAATATGTCTAAACCCTATGGTAAGAAAATACTTCCACACATTAAGGTATGTAAAAATATAAGATATCATTCATTATTGCACTATTTATGACCATTTTGTACTACAAATTGAATATTGTTTAAGTGATAAATGCTCCCCATTGCCATGTTGGAAAATACAGAATATTGATGGCTGTATAGATTATAAAAATCATTCTAGGTTAGGATGTGATAACCCTTGGTGCTGAGTTTTCTATTTCCAGTTTTATGAAATCCAATAAATTAAACCATACATGAAAGATGAGACGGAGCCATAAAAATGAGATGTATGGAAACCAAAAGATGTCTGGGAAATCACCATGGAATTGCCGCCTTGCATCCCAACCAGATGAGATGATAGAACTGTGCAAGGGACATACCCTAACTGCCTTGCATCCCATCCACTATGAAGGACGCTGTCAATCCAACTGCTATGAGGACGTTGTGATCGGAAAAGGGGCATGGAAGCCCTGTGTCGTGACATTGCCCAAATAAGGGAAGAAGAGACATTACAAACCAACCTAAGAAGGGACTCATTCATTCAAGTGGAAAAGAGTGCAGGAGAAACACATACACAAACAAAATGCTGGCTTTACGAAGTGATCGCTCAAACCTGAGGGTCGTAGGATGGAATTTTACCAAGATAAATGCTTAATTGGATTTTCGCCCCTACCAGATTTAAATGTGTTTCAAAACTGATGTTTGATCCTCTTGTAGATTACATTAACTGTTAATGACCATATATGATGATATATGATCAAAGGGAGGAATTGTAATAGATTCTATGAAATGTAATCTATTTGTTTTATATGTGCAGTCACGTGTCTGTCACTTTACCTAAGAATACAGTAAGACTGACTCAGCAACAGCTGTCGGGACCGTGGCTCCACGCGCGCTCCGACGTCATCAGTCCATACATGGAAGACTCTTCAGAATTGTATCTTTAGACATTGTTTAGGATACACCCTCTCAACTATTCTTGTCACACTGTCCGTGTATATAATGGGACCATGCCTGAGAAATGGGAGCGACAGATGGGGATGCGTGTCGCTCAGAGCTCTTGATAAGATTGTTCAATAAATGTTGTATTCATTATACTCCACCCTCTAAGAATTCGATTCAATTTATTATGTTATTATTTATATAAGTATGATGCTTAAAGAATTCTATTACAGAACACAACAAGTATTTAATTTAAGCCCAATTTAAAGAACATATGCCACACAATGCTGCAGTTGAATTCATGTTGTTTTCCTGTACATATGAGGGGTCAGGAAAGCATTTACTTATGATTAAGGCAAAATACAAAATTTGATTATGATTTGCAGTGGTATGATGGATAATGCACAAATTAAATAAAAGAAGTTGGCTTCTGCTCTCTCATGATTGGATTAATTGCAACCCACCTGAATATGATCTGTTTAGTAAATACATTCTGTTACTAAATACACTCTAAAGCATTGAATACTATACCAACTATGGACCAATTAACATAAACAAAGACCTTTTGTTTGAAATGAGATTATCTATTTATATCAAAATGTTTATTCCAACACTATATTCCAATTTGTATTTACTAGTATTGGGTGTGAAGATGAACAGACCAGATGAAAAAAGATGGAGAAGAAAAATAATAATGGAAAAAGAAAATAATAAACGACCAAGAAGGACTGCACAATTGGTGAGTGGGTGACCTGAAATATTTGAGTAAATCCGCAGCAGATATAATTTTGATACATTTTTTGAGCAAAGCTGCAGCAGATATTATTTTAATAAATAATTTCCCCCCTTACAGCCATCCCGCCCTACTGCTGCCATTGTCCAATTGGGGACTAACGAGTCATCTTTAAGTAAGTTGTGTGTGTGTGTGTGTGTGTGTGTGTGTGTGTGTGTGTGTGTGTGTGTGTGTGTGTGTGTGTGTGTGTGTGTGTGTGTGTGTGAGTGAGTGAGTGAGTTCAGACAGACCGATGAGCTTCGCTCTGAGCGAAGCAAACTCCATTCATGTGTGCGGGGCTCTTCGCATTTCCGTCGCTCTGTTTAGACCGACGGAAGTACGAAGAGCCCCGCACACATGAATGGAGTTTGCTTCGCTCAGGCTTCGAACAGAGCGGAGCTCATCGGCCTGTGGTGGCTGCTGACATGTGAATTCACCTCAGCTGAGTGTTATCTTAATATATTACCTGTTAGTCGGCAGCATTGTGGGGGCAACTCCGACGACTCGCACAACACGGCCATTCTCCGTGTATCTTCTTTATAAATGAATCGGATTAATATCGCCGTTGTACAAACCGGGCGGCGATAGCTATGAAATGAGTAGCTTCTTATTAACTCTATGATTAGTAGCGTAAGTGTACATGCTGCACCGCGCTGAAAACCCAAAACAAACCCATGGCATCCGGTTCAATTCTTCTTCTGCCGAAAAAAACAAGCACATCTTCTGTTCTAGTGCTCCCCAGCGCCAGGCGCCCCATTCACACACCATTCAGTGGTGCCTGGGAGGAACTACACGGCAGGTTGCAAACATCTTCGCCTCGTTTGCTGCTGCAGAATGTGTTGTTATACCACGTCGCGCCCATCCCCCGAAGTTGCGTAGCAATGAGGGGGAATAGCGTACCTGCGTACAGAGCCTTAAAATGCGTGCTTAGTACGCAAAATGCGTACGGGTTGGCAGGTCTGGCGCACCCTGTGTGAGCGCACCCAGTGAGTGAGTGAGTGAGTGTTTTGCAACAGGTGAGACATATGCACTTAATGTTTTCAACTGATTGTGAACCAGGGACCACCGCCCTGGCTAATCAACCTGTGGATCACTATTTTAGTGCTCCAGAGCTCAGAAAGGTTCTATTTATCTTACTTCTTCCAAAACTGATACTATGCTGATTGGTAATATTTAGGAGTGAGCAAACACAACATTAAATTGACACATTTCCTGATAATGACCACACTTTCATTTTTGAGGATTATTGCTCCCTTTTCTGTGGAACTGCTTGACCTCTTACTTCCTAGTAACTGACTTCATTGACTCATCTTTGGTTACCAGGTCAATGTAGTGCACTGCTTCTCAAGTGGTGGTCAACAGACATGATTACAGCTGGTCCAATGTATTAAACATTACTGAAATGTATGACCAGGGGCATACATTGACTTAATTAATTCTGATTGAGAATCACTGACCCTGTAAAATTTTGTCCACACACAAACCCTGTCACAGGAGGGAATCAGACACACACACACAGCGTTCAAAGAATGGAACATGAGTGTTGATTATCTCCTCAGTCATGTGGAATACGTTTCATTGAATAGACCATGTTTACATGGCAGCCATCTTACATTAAGTAAATAAAATTCCACTTGTTTTTCAATGCAAAAAGCAAGCATGGCCTTGCTTTTTGCAAGGCCAACATGCACAATATCAGCACCCTGACTCTGTTTGACCAGAATGGAACAGACCCTTCATTAGTATCATCGGTAACACCTGTGAAGGAAGTCGAAAGACACCCGGAAGTAGAACAAAATGGCGTATATGCATAGAGCCTATTATGTGTCTCACATGATGACTGTTCGTTTACTCCATATGTCAATTGTATAACATTTTGCTATAGTCACAACAATCCTGGTGAGTAATGGTCTTCTCTCTCTGTACATTTTCCAAGCAGGCGACCATTTTAGAGCTGGGGATGCTGTTGGAGGCTCTGTCCATCCAGGCAATTCAGCTGACTGCGTGCTATCTGCTACACACAGCCAAACAGGTGGGGAGAGTGCACACACACACAACCACATCCCTATTCTTGTCCCCAGTTTTCAATCATTGAAGTTTAAGATGCTGTATTCCTGTTTATCAGTTTGCAATTATGCGTCTCACATGATGACTGTTCGTTTACTCCATATGTCAATTGTATAACATAAATGTATGACCAGGGGCATACATTGACTTAATTAATTCTGATTGAGAATCACTGACCCTGTAAAATTTAGTCCACACACAAACCCTGTCACAGGAGGGAATCAGACACACACAGCGTTCAAAGAATGGAACATGAGTGTTGATTATCTCCTCAGTCATGTGGAATACGTTTCATTGAATAGACCATGTTTACATGGCAGCCATCTTACATTAAGTAAATAAAATTCCACTTGTTTTTCAATGCAAAAAGCAAGCATGGCCTTGCTTTTTGCAAGGCATGGCCTTGCAAAATGAGTGAGTAATGGTCTTCTCTCTCTGTACATTTTCCAAGCAGGCGACCATTACAGATCAGGGGATGCTGTTGGAGGCTCTGCTGTCCATCCAGGCAATTCAGCTGACTACCTCCTATCTGCTGCACACAGCCAAACAGGTGGGGAGATTGCACACGCACACAACCACATCCCTATGCAGACATTCTTGTCCCCAGTTTTCAATCATTGAAGTTTAAGATGCTGTATTCCTGTTTATCAGTTTGCAATTATGTGTCTCACATGATGACTGTTCGTTTACTCCATATGTCAATTGTATAACATTTTGCTATAGTCACAACAATTCTGGTGAGTAATGGTCTTCTCTCTCTGTACATTTTCCAAGCAGGCGACCATTTTAGATCTGGGGATGCTGTTGGAGGCTCTGTCCATCCAGGCAATTCAGCTGACTGCGTGCTATCTGCTACACACAGCCAAACAGGTGGGGAGAGTGCACACACACACAACCACATCCCTATTCTTGTCCCCAGTTTTCAATCATTGAAGTTTAAGATGCTGTATTCCTGTTTATCAGTGTGCAATTATGTGTCTCACATGATGACTGTTCGTTTACTCCATATGTCAATTGTATAACATTTTGCTATAGTCACAACAATCCTAAAATGGCCTATGCAGATGGGAGTGGGTAAAGCTTTTGCTTTAGCTTTTTATTTTTAGTGATGCAGCAATCATGGTTTTTCAATATACAATATGACAGCATCTAAGTATCTCTATGCTGTCTGCTATCTGGCATGCAGCAGACCTTTATATCATTACTATTTATTTCTGATTTTGTAGTCTGGAGTGTTAAAAAAGGATTAATGAACAAAATGACCCAAACAGTGAACATAACCTCCCCAGAATTTATCGGCACGTGTGATCAGTGATTTCCATCCGATTCCGATCCGATATCCCTGCTTTTTCTAATATCGGATCCGATATATGATCACCATATCGTATCGCTGCATCACTATTTTATTTTACTCGTCTGGTTCTTACAGACGATGGCCATTCGACACAAGGGGCTGGAGGCGGACGATCACCACACGGAGCCCCGAACGGAGACGGACCATCCTTCCACTTGCCCAGCGGAGGCCCACCAGTCTCTGGAGTTCCTTCTGATGTCCTAACTGAACTGCATGGCAATAGTGACGAACCCGAAGTGTTCCCTGATAACAGCAATTGGGTATTTGATGATGGAGGAGGACGTATCTACTGTGAAGGATTTGAGGACTGTTTAGGTGAGGGGAGTGCACAGTCAACTTGTGAGGATAAAACAGACTCACTTTTGTATGACAATGCACCCATAACTGTTCCAGAGTGCCTCTTGATAATCATGGCTTATGTGAACTGCCATAAAGTAACTGATACGGCCCTTAGCGACTTGCTGAAATTGTGCAAATTGCTTTGTCCCCATAGTCTGAATACTGACCGCTTGAACAGTGTACAGAAGTTCAAAAACTATTTTTTTTCTCACTCTGCTTCATCCCCTATTTTACATAAATATTGCAGTAAATGTTTTGTGCCCATAGAAGGTGAACAGTTACAATGTCTGTCTTGTGCGAACAGTGTGTCAGAAGAAGAATCATCCTCGTATTTCATTGAGGTTCCAATTGATGCTCAAATAAGGTCTTTTTTTCAAACTCCTGGTTTTCAGGAGAAGCTTAACTTTAGATTCAGCCGAAAGAAAAAAGACCCGAGCAACATTGAAGATATTTATGATGGTGACATTTACAAACAACTTGTAGATCAGGGTGGTCCTCTAACATATCACTTACTTGGAACACAGATGGGGTACCGGTTTTCAAATCTTCAAAGTTTTCAGTGTGGCCTTTTTATTGTGTTATCAATGAATTGAGCTTCATTGAACGCACGAAAAGACAAAACATGATATTTTCTGGACTCTGGTATGGAGATTCAAAACCATCCATGCGTACTTTTCTTAACACTTTCAGTGCCAGGGCGTCATATGACGTCCGACACGACCTTGGCAATGATGCCAGAAAATAATATTGGCGTCATATGACGCCAGATGCTTTTTTTTCATATTACAGTAGTACAGTGTTGGATCTATGCGGTAACCAAGATACAGCCCTTTTGGACGATGGGACGGTCGTCATGCATGACAATTCAGTGGCGTCAGTTCAGAACAAGCTAAGGTATGGCAACATGACTGGTGTCTGGTGAAGACACCAGTCATGTTGCCATACCTTAGCAACAGGCACGATGAAAAGTACATTTTTATTATTTCCCCCTGTCAAGGTATGGCAGCTGCATACCCCTGCCATACCCAATTGACGCCCCTGCATGACATCACACGCTTATGTGACCAAATTCAAGCATGCTGATTGGCCGGTTCCCCCCAGAAACAAGGGTCTCAAAGACGAGTTCAGTGACTTTTACCGTCCGGACACAGCAATCAGAGGGAGAGAGAGATATATTGAGAGAATGAGCTAGAATTAGTTATAAAATCATTAGATGTAGTATTATTTAGAGAGATAGAGATAGAGAGAGAGATCGGAAGGTAGAGGTTTTACCTCCGCTGATCAGAGAGCAAGTCATGGCCGCACATGGAGACCAAGCAGGCAGCCGAACCATGCCCCGTGGCCGTGGACACCACCAAGCCCGCAGCCTGCTGCTGCCCAGCGCCGCCACCGACCATAATCAAAACCCGAAGCACCAGTTGGACTTTCGTTTGTTGCTGCGCGGCTGCGTTTGGGACTTGACTGAGGCGACGCGTGAGGATGAACGGTGATGCCGTTGAACGCTGATGCCGGCGATTTGAAGAGAATTCTGTGTTTTTGCTGCTGTGTCGGGGGAGCCAAGGAACGTCGCCAGCCATCCACAGTGGACGGAGGAGCTACGGCGGTGATCCGGACCGGAGGCAGGCTGTTTGGAGCAGTGTATCATCTTACGGCGCCCACCGGCTGCACCGATAGGTATGGCCCCGGAGAGCGGAGTTGCAGCGGGCGCTAATACACCCAAATGAGGCCGTGCGTGGACTTAGCCAAGGAGGACGACCCGGTCGCTCGGTGTGCTGCGATCAGCGAACCGGGTAAGCATTATAAAGCTATGCTTTTTACGTTTCAATATGTTCTATACGTCTGTCTGTCTTTCAATGTTATATGAGATCAGTGCTGTGTTCTGGGGACTCACCGGGGACTACCCTACACACCTCGCCCGACTTGGGACACCCTCGCAGGCACGGCGCCGCCAGGCGCCGGCCTCTATACCTCCGTGATGGAGGAACAATAAAATATGAACGGCGTCTGCCCTCGTGAACCTTTCAAAGTAGCGTATTTGATAGGGATTATGTACTATAGCGTCTGCCCTGGCCAAACGAATAGTAGCTGATCGTATGCCCTCAAAAAAAGTCTAGAACACACCACTGTATGATATGCATAAAGTGTGTTCCTGTGGAAATGAGCCATGAATCTGTAGGTCTACTCTAATGCAAGCTTGTAATACATTCTTCAATCAATCAATAACCGATGTCAATAAGCCTGACCTGCTATTGTTTTTTTTCCACGTAGGGTGCATTTGGTAATATACAATTCAATTCAAAGGAGCATTATTGGCATGAGAAAACATACGTTTACATTGCCAAAGCAAGTATCACACATACAATAAAACTAGACCAGGTCAACCTGGTTGTGCCAGACCCCCTGTCTGTCATCATCATTTATGACATCATGCCTTTTGTAGGCATGTCATCATCATGTCATCATCATATATACCCTTTATATAGAAAACCAGGACAGACAGACCGACATTTGCTTATGTAGGCCTACCCATTTCATGGGTCTGGCAAAAAACAGTTGAAAATGCTATGTCGCATTGTCATTGCCAGACCCATGAAATGGGTAGGCCTACATAAGCAAATGTCGGTCTGTCCGGTTTTTCTCCATAGATGGTCATGATGATGACATGATGATGACATGAGGGAGGGATAGACCGACAGACAAAGCCTTCATGTCATCACAATGTCACAAATGATGATGACATGAGGGAGGGACAGACAGCCTATAAAGGGACAGACAGCCTATAAATGTACATTAAATTTATAGGCCCAGAGGGTTGGCAGAACCGGGGTCTGGCACAACCAGGTTGACCTGGTCTAGTTTTATATATATACAGGGTACAAATAGCAGCATTATTTTCCTCATAGTACATAAAGGTATCAGCTCTGTTTCATACTGTATGTGCAGTAGGTCTAGATGTCAATCCATGGTTTGTAGTAGGTGTATGAAGTTCCTCCAACTTCTTCCAGTAAGAATACATTTCTTTATAGTTTAGTTTTTTATTGTGTGTGTATACCTAGATAGATAGTTTAGTAATACAATCAGTGTGTGTGTGTGTGTGTGTGTGTGTGTGTGTGTGTGTGTGTGTGTGTGTGTGTGTGTGTGTGTGTGTGTGTGTGTGTGTGTGTGTGACATAATAATCTATCAAATCGATCTCAAATCTGTATCAAATTTGTATCAAAGCAGAGCCTATAGAATTCAGTGGCCACGTATATATACATATATACATTTGAAATTATTTAGACTAGTGAAAACAGCCGATCTACAAGCACACAACGCCTCGCTTGTAGATCTGCTTTTTTCACTACTTTTGTGCGACAGCCTTTGCTAAAGAACATACAAATTATACAGAAGCACGTTCATTTAGTATTTTGTATTTATTTCTATCATATACAGGGCCCGTGGAGTCTGACTGGATGGAGGAAGGATGGGAGCCCGATCTGCAACCAGACCAATGACAACGCAGAGGACAGTATGATGGCGGAGATAGCGAGAGCGGAGGAGTCAGGCATAGGTCATACACACTGTAGGTTCGCTGCCTGGACCAATGTCACTCTAGGGGAGCTGAAGAACTTTCTGGGACTTCTCTTCCTCACAGCTATCGTTCACAAGCCGGAGATTGCCATGCAGTGGTCAAAAAAACATTGCCATGCCGTACTTTCCCAGAACAATGGCAAGGAACAGGTACCAGGCCATTTTGAGGCACCTGAGGTACACACACACACACACACACACACACACACACACACACACACACACACACACACACACACACACACACACACACACACACGGTGAACAGTACCATCTTTGACCTTTATTTGTGGTGCCTTTGACTCCTGAATGTTGGCTTGTTGAATGCCTTTTTTTGAGAATACAGTACAGTACAGTACTGACTTTTATATTATTTTATTTATTCTTTACTTGCTGCACATTTATTTTATTTTACTTTTATCCAGTTATATTTTATTTTTGTGAAGTCATATTTGTGATTTCTTTTTTTTGGAAATATTTGTAAATATTGTTGAACATAAATATGTTCATGCTGGATGTGTGAGGTACTCACCAGGGTTAGGGTTCGATGTTGCCATAAAATAAAAGGTTGACATCGCTTTTCTGACTTTTTGTCTTCCTGACCTTCTAGACCAGGTAAAAACACAGTGAATTCACAGTGCATAGTTCTATCAAAATGTAAGGCAATTTCTACCTTCTGAGTCATTTCATACTTTTTCACTTTGCCCCCTTGAAACTAGACGATGGTACAATATTTTTTTAACTTTTTTTGCACATAATGAAAGTAGGCATGTCATTCTTTCTGTCAAGGGTACTTGTGTTCCGTTACCATTTACCAATTTGTTGCTATGGCTTCCTAAAGTTTTTTTTCTTTGAACTCAAATATCTCAGAATCTAGATTTCTGAGGTTATTGACTGGTTTGCGCAGTGCGCACTCTCGAGCACCTATCTCCAAAACCGCTCACCGAAATCACTCCAAAATTTTTTGGGTAAAAAAAAAAATCCTCTTTTACCAAACCTCCCATTTTTGTTCCGATGTGAATATCGGATCATTTCCAATTTATTCCCTGGAATTGGGGCAGAAATGAATGGGACCTAATGGTGGCACTGGTAAGGGACGGGGGGCAGGGGGGGCTGGCACTCAAAGTGTTAAGCCACTAAGCGACACACTCAGAAAACTTGAAGATGAAGGAATCCTTGTGCAACCTGCAGGGGCATCTGAACCATTTCTGTGTAAAGTACTAACTATTGCAGGAACATGTGACTTGCCTGCGAAAGCTTTAGTGCTTAATTCAATGCAGTTCAATGGAAAACATGGGTGTCATAAATGTGAACAGCCTGGGAAAACTGTGAAGACTGGGGAAAGGGGACATGTTCATGCATTTCCATTCATAACTGAAGATCCAAAAGGGCCACCACGCACAGATGAAGGGTTTGACCTTCATGCTAAAATGGCAAATGACACCCAAACAACGGTAAAGGGGGTGAAGGGTCCCTGCGTGCTTAGACAACTTAAAAGTTATAAGCTAATCCAAGGCACTGGCATTGATTATATGCACTCAGCTCTTCTGGGAGTGATGCGCCTCTTGATGGCTCTATGGTTTTCTACAGAGTTTTCCTCTAAGCCTTTCAGCATCTCAAAACATAGTAAGGAAATTGACCAGAGATTTAAAGATATCCCCTCCATCTTTAACACGATATCCGAGATCAGTGTTATCACACAGAATGTTTTTTAAGGCATCAGAATACCGTGATCTTTTACTCTTCTATGGACCTGTTGTTTTCCGTGGAATCCTTGCAACATCGTACTATAATCACTTCCTCCTCCTAAGTGAAGCCATTTTCATTCTGTTGATGGAATCCATATCTGTAGACCAACTTGATCATGCTGAGAAACTGCTGTGGAACTTCTGTTCTCAAATGTGTGATCTTTATGGTGAGCGGTACCAAACTGCAAATGTGCACCTCCTAGTTCACTTAGCAGACAGTGTCAGGGCCCTTGGTCCATTATGGACTCACTCATGTTTCCATTTCGAAGACAAAAATGGCTATTTGTTGATACATGGCACTCAGAATATACCAATTCAGATGGTTTCTGCAGTGAAACTAGTTCAGGCTATACCTGTTATTTCACAAACCATAAAGCCAGCTGATGACATAGCTACATTCTACACTATGATGACAAAGGACCATAGTTTTGGTCAGGAAAACAATGATAAAAGAATAAGACTTATTGGCGCATCAAGTGAGGTTCAGCTGCAGGGTATTCACATGACTACCATGGAAAGACATGCTGGTCACAGCATAGATCCTAAAACAGTGAGAAGATTTGACAGGGCACAAGTTAAGAGAGATTATATCACGTCCATACATTATGGGAAAGGCAATAGAAGAAATAATTGTACATTTTTTTTTTCTAGTGGAGCAGAGATAAAATATGGACAGGTTGAGTTCTTCCTTACGTCTGTACAGTCCGGTGCCAAATGGGCCCTTATTAATGAATTGCAATGTGTGGATTTTACTTTGCTTAAAGATAGTGTCACAAATGGTACCTGCTATCATGTTGTGCCTCTGTTTGAAACCTCTGTTAATACAGTAGCAGTTTCCCTTGATGATATATTGGGAAAGGTTATTTTCATTGACTTGACCTCTATGCCTGGCATTGTCTTTGCAGCTCATTTTCCAAACACAATTGAGAAGTTTTAGATATGCTTCTGTTTTTGATTGATTGATTGAAGACTTTATTAGAAGTTTGCATAGGAAAAGGTACAGTTTCATGACGGTACAGTTCACTGGTACAAGGTCTACTAAAAGGAGATCCATGAAAAGACTAAGCTTATTTCCACTGGAAACCATTGAAGTATCTCATATAACATTGAATGACAGACAAATAGAACACAGTACTATGCAGTAGATATGTAAAGAAAAAGAAAAAAGAAAACAGTAAGTCTAAACAAACAGTATATACAAAGAAGGGGCAGGGGAGGGTAGGTTAATTGGGCTAGGTTCATTGCCAGACCCATGAAATGGGTAGGCCTACATAAGCAAATGTCGGTCTGTCCGGGTTTTCTATATAAAGGGTATATATGATGATGACATGATGATGACATGCCTACAAAAGGCATGATGTCATAAATGATGATGACAGACAGGGGGTCTGGCACAACCAGGTTGACCTGGTCTAGTTTTTTTACCAGTTGCGAACGGCTGCTGCCTGTAAGTGGTTTTTCAGGGCAATTTTAAAGGATGCTAGTGATCCACTCTCCTTTATGGCCTTCGGTAAGGCTTTCCACATTTTGGTGGTATAGCAGAAAAACGAGTTTGACCCTTTGTTGGTTTTTACTCTGGGTTGGAAGTGATCTGTGGCGCTGCCTCTGGTGTTATAATTATGGACATCCTTAATGTTTATAAAGTATTTTGACAGGTACTTGGGTATCATAGTGGTGTAGTGTATCTTGTACACCTTGTTTATTGTGTATCTTGTTTATACTGTGAATCTGTTAATGTATCTGTTTATACTGTGAGTGTCAATGAACAAACTGTACAAAATTAAAATAAATAAATGAAACATACAGTACATAATTCTAAATGTCACTTAATTTCTTTTTTTTAAATCTCATGTTCTACACCTTGCATTCTGGAAATCAAATGTAGAGGTCAGCTATGGAGATCTAGGTGATGATCCAGTGGCCTCCACGTGTGGATATGCAGCCGTCTTGATTTGTAAATTAATTCTATCTTGGCCATATGTGGACATTGCCAAATATGGGCTTAATATTGATGACATCATATGATATAGTCAGAATATGCTTTCTTGGTCAGATATAGAGTACGGTCCGCAATGCAATGTTAGATTTGTTACGGAATGGACCAAACTGACTGACAGGATCTGCAGGTTTTCATAACAAACTGTGACCTGCAGTTGTTGCGACCGTAGGTCGCATTTACTACCAAAACCTCCACCGGCTGTCTGTGGGTCAGTCAGTCCGTCCGTCACACTTTTGCCCTGCTCATATCTCCACAACCGTTGCCCCCATCCATGCCAAATTTTGCACACACACTCCTTGACTGCCAAACTACAACCTCCAAGGACCCCCGGAGCCCCAGGGACCCCCAGGTCCCTAGGTCCCTGGACCCCCAGGTCCCCAGGTCCCTGGGGGACCCCCAGATGTAAAAAATGACCAAATGTGCTCACACGTCACACTTTTTCCCTGCTTATATCTCCGCACCCGTTGACCCGATCCATGCCAGATTTTACACACACACTCCTTGCCTGCCAAACTACAACCTCCAAGGACCTCCGGAGCCCCAGGGACCCCCAGGTCCCTGGGGGACCCCCAGATGTCAAAAATGACCAAATGTGCAAAAATGACCACCCCAACGGGGCTGCTCACGGGGAATTCCCGGGGACCACCAACTCCTGGTGCTCCAGAACGGATGCAAAAGTGGTGCAGCCCCCAGTGGAGGACCCCCTGCCACTGCAGCGCACATAAAATGCCGTAACTCGGGCTAGGAGCGTCCGGGAGAGCCGGGGCCGGTACCTATTCGTCCGCCAAGGCAACGCGGAGACCCCACCCCTCATTTCTCACATGGCCCTATTCTAGCGCCACCTTCAGGCCGATTTTTAAAACACATTTTTGGACACTGCTCCTACAGTTTTTGCCCTAAAATCACGAATATCACTACACAGCATGTCTACACTCATGTCATCAACATGGATCAGGAAGATTTTGGAAAAACTAATTTTTGCCCTATTTGTGGAGATAAGCCACCTACGGTCGCTTATCTCCCGATTAGGGAGTCTTACTGGTAATAATAAAAATGAATAGCTGATAATCTCCTACAAATGGGCTCTATGCAATCACTCCCCTTTCGTCATTTTGACGCGTCGCTGGGCCGCTCCGTTGCTTTCGGTGACGTTATGGATGCGTTTGAAATTGTCAACACAGTGCGCTGTATAATTTTTAATTGGCCAGTAATTATAAAGATCGCCGGGTGTCTGGGGAAATTATGTTATCAGGCTATTTCATCATTTAAGCCTATTATTAATATTGTTATTTGGCTAAAGTAAAACAATCATTAAAATCTCATCATGGTTGATTTTTATATTTGTATCATTATCTGACAGCATAGAGTCTGACAGTCACTGCGGTGCGCTCTGCACTGTGGACGCAAGGGACTCCCTTTTTTGCAGGTGTTTCGATGATTGATTGATTGATTGATTGATTGAAAAAACCATGTGTCTAAAAAAAGATCATAAATATTTGGAATTGTCCTTGAGATTCGAAACCAATTCCATTGGATTCCCCATACTTCAAACATTGAGAAACAGTTTTGTTTAAGAAAAAAGGATTTTTTTTAATATTGTATTGATTTTTAGAACCGAAGGCCGCAAACGAAGCGTGCCAAAGGTCACGTGCGTAACCTTTGGGGGTTAGGAGCATCGTAGCCACTCGGGACCAAGTTCATCGGGTTCGGTATGCTCTGCAGTCATCGAATGGGGTGATTCATAGTAGATCGGGTGTGAGTTTTCTGTTATTGTGGGGAAAGCTTCTGCTGGAATGGAAAATAACTGATCGACAAGCTCACAACGCTACGCAATGCATGGCATTGTGAGATGGTGGATCTGCTATTTTCAATGGAGATGGTTAATGATACACAACATCATCTGATGAAAGCCTATTTGTTTTGTAAATAATACAAATCTATATTAAACCAGTAAGACTCCCTAATCGGGAGATAAGCGACCGTAGGTGGCTTTGCAAGAATTGGCCTGATGGTGGCGCTAGAAGAGGGCCATGTGAGAAATGAGGGGTGGGGTCTGCGCGGCGCCGAGGCGGACGAATAGGTACCGGCCCCGGCTCTCCCGGTCGCTCCTAGCCGGAGTTACGGCATTTTATGTGAGCTGCAGTGTAGGGGGTCCTCCACTGGGGGCACCACCACTTTTGCATCCGTTCTGGAGCACCAGGAGTCGGTGGTCCCCGGGAATTCCCCGTGAGCAGCCCCGTTGGGGTGGTCATTTGGTCATTTTTGCACATTTGTTTTTTTTTTTTACATCTGGGGGTCCCCCAGGGACCCTCCGGGGGTCCTTGGAGGTTGTAGTTTGGCAGGTAAGGGGTGTGTGTGCAAAATGTAGCATGGATGGGGGCAACGGTTGTGGAGATATGAGCAGGGGAAAAGTGTGACGTGTGATGTGTCACTCACGGAGGGACATTTTTGTACACCTGGGGGTCCCCCAGGGTCCTGGAGCTCCGGGGGTCCTTGGAGGTTGTAGTTTGGCAGGTAAGGAGTGTGTGTGCAAAATGTGGCATGGATGGGGGCAACGGTTGTGGAGATATGAGCAGGGCAAAAGTGTGACGGACTCACTCACTGACAGACAGACAGACAGACAGACAGCCTGTGGAGGTTTTGGTAGTAAATGCGACCTACGGTCGCAAACATATACTCAAAGTTACACAAAGATATATTCAATAAATAATTGTACAATAACAATAAATGAATTGTATTTTAATACAATTTACTTGACTAAGTCTAGTATTTACCCAAGATTGAGCTGTGAATGAAATACATTGAGATACTATAATGTCAGCTGGGTCGGGATTCGAACCCGTGGACACAAGAGAAAATGGTTTACAGACCCATATAACAGACCACTACACTACCAAGCTGTTGGAAAATTTGAGGGATGTGTCTTTCTTAAAATAACACAGGCTGACATTTTACAAAAAAAAATAATGATTACGGTAGCTAAAGTTTTAGACGTTTTAACTTAATAGCTACTATGATGTCTAGTGTTCTCTCACATACATGTAATATTACTTTTGTTGCAAAAAAGTTGCGACAATCAATCAATCAATCAGTCGAAATCTATTTAACGGATAAGACACTAACGGATAAGACACTAGTAAACAAAGCAAGATACGCAGGAAGTTTAGAAATTCATTGTATTTGCACTGAAAAAATGTCAGATAAAACCATTCAATTATGGAGAGAAATGGAAAAAAAGAAAAAAAAGATTCCCGAACCACTTTAAATTGTCTAGCTCCGCCCCCCGAGGACGCACAGACCCACGTAGATCGAGTGTGAGTTTTCTGTTATTGTGGGGAAAGCTTCTGCTGGAATGGAAAATAACTGATCGACAAGCTCACAACGCTACGCAATGCATGGCATTGTGAGATGGTAGATCTACTATTTTCAATGGCGATGGTTAATGATACACAACATCATCTGATGAAAGCCTAATGCTCTTTGTCTTGTAAATAATACGAATCTATATTCAAACATATACTCAAAGTTACACAAAGATATATTCAATAAATAATTGTACAATAACAATACATGAATTGTATTTCAATACAATTTACTTGACAAAGTCTAGTAATTACCCAACATTGAGCTGTTAATGAAATATATTGAAATATAATCAGATAGATTGAGATTCGAACTCATGGACACAAGGGAAATGGTTTATAAGCCCACATAACAGACCACTACACTACCAAACTGTTAGAGTATCAGAGGGATGTGTCATTTTTAAACTAACAGTCTGACATTTTACAAAAAAAATAATGATTACGGTAGCTAAAGTTTTAGACGTTTTAACTCGTCTTTCAATAGCTACTAATGACGTGTTCTCTCACATAGGCTACATGTAATATTACTTTTGTTGCAAAAAAGTTGCGACAATCAATCAATCAATCAATCAATCAAAACGACCGAAATCTATTTAACGGATAAGACACTAAACAAGGCATAAAATAGTGCAATATCGCCAGTTAAGTAAACAAAGCAAGATATGCAGGAAGTTTAGAAATGTGTTTTATTTGGGGTCCTACACTTTTTGAATCATTATGATTTCTTAATGATTGTACTACTTTAGGCAAATACTAATATTAATAATAGGCTTACATGATGAAATAGCCTAATAACATAATTTCCACAGCCACCTGGTGACCGCTGGGCGCCGGCCAATTAAACATGGCGCTTTGGTGTGGGCATTATTAAACAAATCCTAACGTCGCCAGAAACAACTGAGCGGCCCAATTAAAAACAAAATGGCATGTTTGCATAAAGCCCATTAGAATTCACTGCTGACCCACAAGTGAAAACATTTTGAGTTCATGCTTTAACTTAATGAAGTATAAATTTCTCCCATATATGATACTGATATAAAAAAGATCCTAGTGAGATGACTCAAACAGACAGTCTTTAAAAGAGATGTTGGTGAGATTATCTCAAGATCTCAAACAGTGATCGCAGATAGACAGAGCTGAGACTCTTTAAAAGAGATGTTGGTGAGATTATCCCAAGAACTCAATCAGTGATCACTGAAAGACACAGCTGAGACTCCTTAAAAGAGATATCAGTGAGATTATCCCAAGAAGTCAATCAGTGATCACTGAAAGACAAAGATGAGACTCTTTAAGAGAGATGTTGGTGAGATTATCCCAAGAACTCAATCAGTGATCACTGAAAGACACAGATGAGACTCTTTAAAAATATGTTGGTGAGATTATCCCAAGAACTCAAACCGTGATCAATGTGAGACTCAACAGTGTCAAATCTCAGGAGTTCAAATTGAGAAGAATGAGAAAATGCACTTTGGTCTCGGCTGGTGCTAATCTTTATCTAGCGACACAAATGATACATAATTGAGGTCTCATTTAGGATTTTCGCTTGCTATGGGACCACAAGTAATCTAAAAACACACATGAGGACTCATACAGGCAAAATGCATTTTTCTTGTACTGTTTGTGGTATTGGCTTGAATAGTGCAAGTCATCTTAAAAGACACATGAGGACTCATACAGGGGAAAAGCCCTTTTCTTGTACAGTTTGTGGTAAAGGCTGTCTTCACAAGGGTGATCTAAACAAACACATGAGGACTCATACAGGGGAAAAGCCCTTTTCTTGTACAGTATGTGATAAAGGCTTTAATCAAATGGGTAATCTAAAAAGACACATGAAGACTCATACAAGCGAAAGCCTTTAGTTTAAGTTAGTTCACACATACACAAAGGATTCAGTATAAGCCAGGATGACAATGAAAAGGACGCTAAAGCCGTGGAATCATATAATCTCAACATGACTGAATAAAATACACATTGATAGTTCATTGTGATGGATGTTGCTTTGCTTGCTCCAGAACAGTAGAACAGTGTTTGTCCACATTTGTCAGAACGTAATGAGTCATATTCATTGAGGTTAATGCAATAATTGTGTGTAGTTATAATGGGTGTTGTTTGGATTGTGAATTTGCCAGAGTATATATTTGGTAGATGAGTCTGGTGAAATCAACACATAGTTTTGATTGATTTAATACTTTAGCAGTTTGCAAAGACATGTACAGGGAAGTACAGTACAAGGTGTAAATTTTCTTTTTTTCTTCAAGAAAGCAAATGGCTTGTTTCCATTTCCATTGGCGGTCCTATTGTTGGATTACTTGTTAACATTCTACTACAGTGTTTTGTGTCTTTATAAAGTTTGCTTTGTAAACTCAAGGAACCCTCTTCATACCTGGGGGAGGGTGGATACTGATAATGCTTGTTTGATTTAAGGTTTCACCACTACATGTCCTCTGTCTGTGATTTATCATTACACAAAGCCATGTAAATCACACCTTCAATTACAATGTGTTTGAGCTGAATGTCTGACTGAATTACATCTGAGTAGCAAAGCAATAGACCAATCAATGATAAGGTTTCACACAACCACTTTTATCTACACGTTTGTGTTGTATTTTTTTTTTTTTATTATTATTATGTAAAAAAAAAAAAACTAATAGGACTATTGTGTAGTTATTGAGCCTTGTGGTTCATAGTATATTATAAAGGGTTAAATGTAGAATCTCAAACGCCTGTTACTCTATTCACTACGGTACAGGGGTGCTACAAGTGTAACTTGGGTCAAACAATGGTGATGACATACTTACATGTACCTACATTTAACAGATTTTTTTAACTACCAATAGAAACAATCTTTCAATCGGTCTTCACTAAGACATATCACTTACACTATCTTTAAGGACTGATTTAAAACTAATTGCTGCACCTATGATAAACATTATATGGCAACACATTAGTTATTTGACATTTTCTAGCAGCAAGAGTTATTAATTTGTCATATCATTTTTACTTTCCGCCATTACCAAATAATGTATTTGCTGTTGTAAGATCCCTGCGTGAGGCTCATCAACATGCTCAAACCAGACAAAGCTAAGACCTTCAATGAGTTTTCCAGCAAGATCTACACCTTTTATCATTGCAAAACTTGAAAGGGCCAACATAGTGGATGTTGTATGGGACTGCTATGAAGTTAACAGCTTAAAGTCCCAGACAAGACAGAAGCAGGGAAAGGGCACATGAACAAGTGTGGATGGAAAAAACAATATGCTACCAACCAACTGGAAAAGCTTCCTAAGAGTGGATGAAAATAAAACAGAGCTCTTTCACTTTCTGGCCAAGATCCTTATGGAAATTTCATCTACCACTTGTGAACCCAATGTTCTATCATGTCAGCCACAATAAACAGATCTGATTGCCTATTGCACACACGAAAAGGCTATTTAATCATTTTGGGGATGTTGATGTTGTCATCTGCCCATTTGTCGATTTGGTCAAAAGAAAGTGGTTGAACAGAACTCATATTTTGGGACCATCGCTCCATTTTTCACAATGGTTTGAAATGCAGGCTGCCAACCCAGGAAGTCATTTGATCCAAGATGGCCGCGGTGTGAATAAGGTCTATGGCATGCTTGTTAATGAAAGGCTAAAACAAATGTTATGGCTATATTGGGGCTATAACCGGGCCGAGTGGGTGTCCTAAAACTTTAGCGATTTAACAGTTAGGACAATTTTAAGATTTATTTTATAAAAAAAGTCACATGGTATAACTTTAACTACTGACTGTATTTTTTAAGATTTATTTTATAAAAAAAGTTACATGGTATAACTTTAACTACTGACTGTATTGTTTCATACTATTTTTCCTGCTGCAACAGCAAAAGGAACTAGAAAAGAAAATTTCTAAGAAATTTTAAGTGTGCCTGCAGCTCGCTAAGTCTGTGCAACCTTGTGTAGCGGTTGGTGTTAGCATTAGCGTTACATTTTTTAACATTAGCATTTTTTGCATAAGCTTTAACATTATGGTTCTTCATATGACACCACCCACATGTCTGTACGACAAACGGATCACGAGATAAAGGGTCACTTGGAATGGTGTGCTATTAACTTTCTTTCCAATCCGCGTTACCATGGCGAATTTTTTTTGAGATTGAGATTTTTCTCAAAAAAAGAATTTTTGAGAAAAAAAAATGTTTTGAGAAAAAAAATGTGAGAAAGAGATTTTTTTGAGAAAAAAAAATTTTGAGAAAAAAAAAATTTTTGAGAAAAAAAAAATTTTGAGAAAAAAAAAATTTTGATAAAAAAAATTTTTTGAGAAAAAAAAATTTTTTGAGAAAAAAAAATTTTTGAGAAAAAAAATTTTTTGAGAAAAAAAAATTGAGAAAAAAAATTTTTTGAGAAAAAAAAATTTTTTGAGAAAAAAAAAATTGAGAAAAAAAAATTGAGAAAAAATTTTTTTGAGAAAAAAAAAATTGAGAAAAAAAAATGTTTTGAGAAAAAAAAAATTTTTGAGAAAAAAAAAAATTTTGAGAAAAAAAAGAAATTATGACACCAGCCGCGAGTCTGTACGACAAACGGTTCATGAGTTATAGAGGCACTTCCTGTTTGGCAAAGGGCACTTCCTGTTATAGAGGGGGCGGGGCTTAATCAATTACAGCTCATCCCTATTGGCTGGAAAAAGACCAAAGTTGTGTGTGCATTTTAAAGTTTAAATCACGTTGCTAGGCAAAAGTATGGCAGAGTTATGTGGCGCCAAAGTTTCTGGTTTTTTTTCGGAGTCCCCCATTCAAAGTCAATGGGGGTTTTTGAGCGTAGTTTTTTGCGAATTACGTTGCCATGGTAACGCAGATCGGAAAGAAAAGTAATAGCACACCATTCCCGGCCGAGCCGCACATTTTGATGTATATATTGCGGGGGTGGCGTAAATCGTGCGGCAGTTATTACGTGCCGATATTTCCCCCATTCTAAGTCAATGGCGTTTTTGGGCGTTGTTTTTTGCGAATTACGTCGCAATGGTAACGCGGATCGGATAGAAAAGTAATAGCACCCCATTCCCGACCGAGACGCACGTTTTGATGTATATATTGCGGGGGTGGTGTAAACCGTGCGGCAGTTATTACGTGCCGAAATTTGTGGGATCGTCATTATTATTATTATTTTTATTAAGTATGGCGGATTACAATAAGTGTTTTGCCATTGCATGGCAGGCACACTTAATAAAAAAAAAAGATGTGGAAACTGTCATGACCTTTCTGTGTACTTTTATTGTTTAGTTATGTTCCTAGTGCATCCTGTCCACCATAGATGTTGCTACCTTGTCTCACTAGTCTCTATTTTGCAAATGTAGGTCACCTGTTAGTTCAACAGCCAATCATGTGTTGATTGTCGTAATGTTCACCTGTGTCTAATTAGTCTTTGTCTATTTAAAGCCTCTGTGTTTGGTCTTCAGGGCTAGTTGGTGGTAGTTGGCAGTGTGTGTGCATGTTCATATTTTGTACATGGATGAACAATTCAAAAGGATGCAAAATAGAAAATGAACAACTTTAAAGCTCTAAAACTGCGAGCTTTTCAGCGAGATTCTGTTTCTATCAAAAATAGATTGTGTTCACAAAATAAGTCTGGGGTATTTCAAATACAGGTTGTTGCTTGTATTGCTTGCTTGAAGAAAAACAAAGGCCACATTAACCAGTTAAACCCTCTAGCTCAGTGGTTTTCAACCTTTTTCATATAAAGGTTATTAAAGCAATAAGCCACAAGAGGCGAGTGGTTACCGGGGGAGTATACACCGGCTGAGAGGCGTTGGGAAACACGAGGCGCAGCCGAGTGTTTCCGACCCTCTCAGCCGGTGTATACTCCCCCGGTAACCACAAGCCTCGCGTGGCTTATTGCTTTTCTAAAACGGTCACAATATTGCAACATGAAAATCATAGCATTGCATCATTTAAAGAAAGAAGTACACTTCTCCGCCACCAGGAAGAGACATTTCCTTGCGTTTGCCAGCCACATACAGGAAAGGGACTCGGAAGCCAGTGTTTACAAAGTCACGTCATTCTTTTTGCCCAAAAAAATAGGGAAACAACACTTATGTCAGTCTCATGTTAAGAAGGTAAGAACCATATTCAATCCATAGACATGTTTATTTTCATCCAGATTTAGCTGCTATGTGGGTGAACATCACATCAAAACGCTAGCATAGCAACCTAAGCTAAACAGCCGAGTGGTGCCTGGAGAATAGAGGGCGCTTGTTGCCTTTACAAGCCCCGCCCGGAGCCATTCAGTCACTGTCCTATGCATGCGGGCGGTGCTTAGAAGCACCCGCACGGCAGGATTTGAGAGGAAATCAAACGCTCGCTTCTTTAGTTCAGCCTTACGGCACAGTGGAAAGAAATAACGCACCTGGCTTTGATATAAACTGATTCAAGGTATGGGTTACAGTCTCAGGTATACCATGGCAACCAGCCAATCAGAATCAAGGAATGGAACTAGCCGTTTTAGAATCATCATTTAACCACGGACCACCATTTGATGAGATTTACCCTCCCAGACACAAAACCTGACTAATGTTTTTGTGGGTTAAGATTTTGAATTCCACGCTCTGTATCTATGTGGATATAGGAGATAACAGGCTGACCAGGCTTTTTTATTGATTGCCTTGGCTTCTTGTAAATTAAGTAATGCTTAATGTAACTCTTGAGAGCGTAAAATGGACCGTTAAGGGTCCATTTGGTTACCACCACTCAGTCATTCAGCTGGGGACCACCATGGAATCCCTTCAAGGACCACTGCTCTAGACTTAGTAAACTGGACTGGACCTGAGTTGGCTCTGTACTTGGCCGCCTTTTTTTCAGTCTACACCAGGGGTCTTCAAGGGGGTCCTCAGAGTTACTACAGGGGGGCTGCCAAATCTTTGTGTGATAGGATCAGGTTTTTTACATTAACCAGCTTGTAGATCTGCTATTTATGGCAAAGAGGTTTGTAGAGGGAAAAGAAGAGCAGAGTATTTGACGGTTCAAGTGTCTGAAAATGTCTGAAAATACACATTACTCCAACATGATGACAGTGCTGTCAAACATGTCTAAGCTGTCTAAGAAATCTATGAACATAATCTGCAACACAATTTGATACAATACGTAGCGGGGGTCCCTGCTTCATCTCTCTCTCAGCTAAGGGGTCCTTGGGCTTAAAACGTTGAAGACCCCTGATCTACACCAAATCACTTTGCCAAACATAGCTTGTAGATCTGCCATTTCTTGTGAATGTTGCCCCCAGAACACAGAACATTTTATCATAGCATTGAATTTTTTCACAAGTTAACCTAAAACACTTAAAAAATACAGAAAAAATTACATTGTGAGGGCCAAAGCCTTCAAGTTCCCATGTCAAAAACAGTCATGCTCCTGCAACTCTGCAGCAGGGACGTGCAGAGAATGTTAGAGAGGCAGGGGATGACATTTATAAAAGGCCCTTTTGGTGAAAATATTGAAGATAACAGACCTCCAAGCTCACAACGCGACGTGTTGTGAGCTTGGAGGTCTGCTATTTTCAGTGCTTGATACCACACCAAACTAAGCTCAATCAATTTATTTCACCATAGGAGGGCAGAGGTCTGGAGAGGGCACTTTTTCCAAACAGGTAAAAGGGCAGGGGCTCAAGACCCCTTGTATGTGTGCACGAGCCTGCTATAAGGTACACATGTGGAGTGCAGAGCTGCCCTGCCAGTTGGTCTCGCTGAGCATCCCCACATTGTTCCCCCCTCACTGGACGTGGTGGAACCACAGCAATGTCCCCAACCATGGACGTGCAGAGAATGTTAGAGAGGCAGGGGTTGACATTTTTAAAAGGGGCTTTTGGTGAAAATATCGAAAAAAGCAGACCTCCAAGCTCACAACGCGTCGCGCACGCGTTATGAGCTTGGAGGTCGGCTTTTTTCAGTGCTTGATACCACACTGAACTAAGTATAATTAAGCCAATACTGGGGATGTGACATACGGCATGGATTTCAACACAGAGAGGGCAATTCTTTCAACATAAGATGCTGCATTCAAGTTCAGCAATTCTCTTGAATGCAGCCTTCAGGAATGGCATGGAAAGAGGGCATTTGCATTTCTTTCATCATAATACAAAAATGCATTCATGGTCTGGAGAGGGCACTTTTTTACAGACGGTTAAAAGGGCAGGGGCTCAAGCCCCCTTTGATGTCTGTGTGCACATGCCTGTCCCCAACATCCTCTGCAGGCTGGAGGACATCCCCCGCTGTGAGGCACGTGTTGTGGAGCACGCTGAGCGGCACAGGCGGTGATGACGGTGGGGACAAAGGTGCGGTGGACCTCCAGAGCCTTGAAGAACAGCGATCTCCAGCATGCCTTCAACCTGCCAAAGCTGTGCTCTATGATAGCACGGCCGGGGAGGAGCTATGTTTTGGGGTACAGAAGTACTCACAGTAGCAGCCTTACTTCCAGCGGCAGCAAACAGGGTTGACGTCTTCTAATTTGGGAACCGCTTTACAACTCCTGGATTTCGCTATTCATCAGATCTCCAATGTAGGTGTACTGGGCAAACTCCTGGTTTCCTGCGGTAGCTGTTTGTTGGTGTGTTGGTGTCAGGTTGGACTGCTGTGTGTGTGATGCTGCTGTTTGTGGTTGTGGTGCTTGGTGTGTTGGTGTGTGTGTGTGTTGAATGGAATGGGACCGGTGATGGTGTATGACGTGTTGGTTGGTGTGTTGGTGTGTGTGGTGACTGGAATGGGATCGGTGATGGTGTAGAACGTGCTGGTGTTGATGGGATCATCTGCTCATAGGGACCTGTGGTTGTGTATGGTGGTGGTATGGTGTACGACTGAGGTGGAGGCATGTATGAGGAGTGTGGAGGTGGCTGAAGGACCTGTCGGAGGATTGATAATCCGTCTGCAAGAGAGTTTGTCAGTCTGTCAATATGCTGTGTCAACTGAGCGAAACTCTCTGAAGCCCTCTTCTCCGATGTCTCCATCAAGTCAAGCATTCTTTTCTGGATCTCTTCTTCAGCTAGGGTGATCTCAGATGACACTGACAGCCTTCTCTTCATCTTCTTTTGCTTGTGTCCATCCAGTCTAGCCTTTAAAAAAAGATATACAAATGACAAATTGTATATAACAGTTAACAGTTCTGCTGCCGTTGACAATCCGCACCGTCATTGAAAGGGTTAAAATCATGGTGCCGTTGACGGTGAGGACTGTGAATCTTACTGTATTTACAGTAAAGGTATAATTACTTACAGTATGTCGCTCCGGTCCCGCCCGCATCGGTAATGTCCGCGATTTGTTTACAACGCACATCGGGCGTGCACGCGAAGTGAATAGGGTGGCCATTCGTCCGGATTTACGCCGGACAGTCCGTTTTTTGACCGTGCTGTCCTCCGCCCAGCACAGCCTCTGGCCGGACACCTAATTGTCCGGCTTTCAGAGGGATTTAGGCTACAGACAGTGCATGTGAACGCTTAATGGTTACATTTACATATCTCTGCAAATCTCCTGTTAAGCAGATATACAAGCTCACAGCGCGACACCGCACCGCAGCTTGTCGCGTGCTATGTGTGTGTATTTCGTTTACACACAGCAAGCACAAGTTGCACTACTCACACCGAACGCCGGTCCAGTCGCTCCTCCCACGCTTGTGGATAAAACCGACGGCGAGTAGTTGTTAGAAAGCCTGGTGAGACGAGGTTAAGTAGTTGTAGAAGATGAACTGCTGCTCATATTTGCCCAAAAGATGCCGAAACGAAACGTCATTTAGCCAACATGGAGCAAGGTAAATTAGTTAAAAAAAAGTATCATGCACTTTGCAGCACTGTGTGTAACGGCTTGATGTCAGCAAAGGAAAGGTAGATGCATGCGTTGATAGACAGGCAATAACTTAATGTTCTGCAGCAATAGGTTTTCCTCTAGTCTCTAGTAACAAAATAAGTGCAGCTGAGCTATCTATTACCCATATGTCCACAGGTCTCCCCTTCTCTTCCCCTCTCTCTGTTTTATTATTTCTGATGCCAGTCATGTGGAATAGATTTCAAATGGGACAATTTATCTCAAGAATAATTGCAAAAAAGATAGTGTAGGCATCATCAAATAAAATAATTCATGAAGGGTTGGGTGCATAAATAAAGGATGTGGTGCATAAATAAAGGATGTAGGCTACCCAGTCTTAGTTTAAACCACTTTAAACCTATTTTACACAATATTCGTAAATAGCCGATCTACAAGCTATGAACTTAGATTTTTTTCTTTTCTTTTTTTTTAAATCAAAAAGTGTACAAATTTTGAATAATATGTGGGTCCCTGGCTGGCACAAATTATTTTGAGAAGGGGGTCCGCGACTACATATCAATTTGGGGGTCCCATACAGTGCGCCATGGAAAAGTGTCCTCCTTTCTGAGGTCCTGCTGGTGGCCACCCTAGAAGTGAACGTCCTCCATAGTAAATCCATTGAGAGGCCCATAAAGAGACTTCATTTACTCATAAAGAGACATTTTTATACAAAGGGTGGTCTGCATACTGTACACAATAGACTCGGCTGGGCGCAGCCATGTTTCTCTTCTGGACCCACACTGTCATGTGACTAGATTACGTAATCGTTGCTGTCAAGGGATAATCCAAAAAAAAAAAAAAACAACCCCCTTCCGGCCCTTCAAAATAATAGCGGGGTCCTACGACAACAAATGTTCTCTTTTTAAACTGGAACCACACGTCTCTGCTCCCATTTCATTATTATCAAACCTGTTGCTGGGTATTCAATGTACATTGTGCAGTTTAAGGTATTCTCTGGGTGAAATTCCCAGAGTGGCGTTGTCTGGTTGCCTGTTTCCGGGCCTAAGTGCCCTGGTCACAACGGCATGCAGACTGTGCACGCCATGCAGGATGGACACACTGCAACCAATTTTCCTTATGAAAACACACAGTTCAAGAAGTTTGTATTCATATTACACCAACGTCCTTATTATTCAAGTCCTTATTACTAAAGTTTTCATGCTATTCCTTCATTCCAGATCAGTGTGTGGAGTCCAGTCTGCAGGTGAAGATTAGTTCTCCAGACAGGACTGTTTCTATTAAACAGGAACCTGAAGACCACCTTAAACAGGAACCTGAAGACCACCTTAAACAGGAACCTGAAGACCACCTTAAACAGGAACATGAAGACCACCTGGATCTCAGTAGGTTTCCAGCACTCTGTCTTTGTATTGTATTGGTGAAAGTGGGCTGGTACTGAAGGTGCTCACTAACCTGCTGTTACTTGTTATGCCTCCCCGCACACATTTGTGACACTGGTTATTTATACCAGTAAGACTCCCTAATCGGGAGATAAGCGACCGTCAGGTGACATGTATACACAAAGAGGGCTGTAAGTGGCATTGGTTCCTGAGTGTAGGGGAACGTGTAGACATAGTGTGTACCGATTTGTGTGATTTTAGGGCAAAATCTGTAGGAGCAGTGTCCAAAAATGTGTTTTGCAAGAATCGGCCTCATGGTGGCGCTAGAAGAGGGGCATGTGAGAAATGAGGGGTGGGGTCTCCGCGTTGCCTTGGCGGACGAATAGGTACCGGCCCAGGCTCTCCCGGACGCTCCTAGCCCGAGTTACGGCATTTTATGTGAGCTGCAGTGGAGGGGGTCCTCCACTGGGGGCGCCACCACTTTTGCATCCGTTCTGGAGCACCAGGAGTCGGTGGTCCCCGGGAATTCCCCGTGAGCAGCCCCGTTGGGGTGGTCATTTGGTCATTTTTGCACATTTGGTCATTTTTTACATCTGGGGGTCCCCCAGGGACCTGGGGGTCCCTGGAGCTCCGGGGGTCCTTGGAGGTTGTAGTTTGGCAGGCAAGGAACGTGTGTGCAAAATTTGGCATGGATCGGGGCAACGGTTGCGGAGATATGAGCAGGGCAAGAGTGTGACGTGTGAGGTGTGACAGACAGACGGAGGGACGGACGGACGGACGGACGGACGGACGGACGGAGTTACTTACACTTTGTGGTGGTTTTGATAGTAAGTGCGACCTAACGGTCGCAATGAATCGATACCTATACCACAACTGTATTTTGAGAATATTAATCTGACCCCTCACATGCTAACATGTCTCCAGACACAACTCTGTTATGGAGACTCATGTGTCACGTTATACTTTTTCTTAGACTTCCTGCATGTCCCTGTGTGTAAAGAGGAGGTTTCCCCTGAAGAAGAGTGGATATGCAGTCTGGTCCAGGAGGAACCACAACCTCCACAGATGAAGGAGGAACAGGAGGAGCTACTTGAAATACAAGAGGACGCTGGTTTGTCAATGTTGACTTTACTAGCAGTGAAAAGTGAAGATGATGATGAAAACAGAGACATAACACCTGTAGCCAGCACCTCAACTGAACACATGAAGACACAAGCTGATTTAGAAAACTGTGAAGAATCACAACCAACTAGTGATGACCAGCTCCTTTCTTCTGAATTGGACACAGAAGACAGCAATGAGTGGGAGGAGACCAGGGGAGATCAGTCTGCTTTAAACGCAATGAAATCAAACAAGACACACAATGTGGGAGGACAGCTGTCTCAGGACCTGAAATCACAGAAACAAACTCACTCCAAGAAGGGTCAGACAGAGAAGAAATGTTTTAGTACAGAATGTGACAAAATGTTTAATCTAAAGGCACATCTGAAGAGTCACACACTGACCCACACAGGGGAAAGGCACTTTACTTGTACAGTTTGTGGTAAAGGCTGTGTTAGCGCACACAGAAGATGATTCATACAGGGGAAAAGCCCTTTTCTTGTACAGTCTGTGATAAAGGATTTAATCACACAGATAATCTAAAAACACACATGAAGACTCATACAGGAGAAAGGCCCTATACTTGTACAATATGTGGTAAAGGTTGTCTTACCACATGTAATCTAAAAACACACATGAGGACTCATACAGGCGAAAAGGCATTTACTTGTACAGTTTGTGGTAAAGGCTTTGTTACCGCAGGTAATCTAAAAACACACGAGGACTCATACAGGCGAAAAGGCATTTACTTGTACAGTTTGTGGTAAAGGCTTTGTTACCGCAGGTAATCTAAAAACACACTCAAGGAATCATACAGGCGAAAAGCCCCTTTCTTGTACAGTGTGTGGTAAAGGCTGTCTTCACATGGGTCATCTAAAAACACACATGAGGACTCATACAGGGGAAAAGCCCTATATGTGTACCGTATGTGATAAAGGCTTTAATCAGATGGGAAGTCTAAAAAGACACATGAAGACTCATACAGAATTAAAGCCTTTAGTTTAAGATAGTTTGTTCACACAGACACATAAATGATCATTCATTCTAAGCCAGAATTACATTGTTTTCTTTTTTTCTTCAAGCCTATGTTTCCATTTCCATTGGGGTTCCTATAGTTCGATTACTTGTTTATATTCTACATTGTTACATTGTTTTGTGTCTTTATAAAGTTGCTTTGTAAACTCAAAGAACCCTCTTCATACACGGGGAAAATAATGATAATGTTTGTTTGATTAAATAAAGGTTTCACCACTACATGTTCTCTGTGTGTGCTTTATCATTACATAATGTTATCGGGATATACAATAATACAATACAATCACTGCCAAAGTTTGCAGCCTGCACATCTTGTGCTTTAATTATTATTACATGATGGAAGTAAGCATTTATTTTACAGTCTGCATAGGCCTACATAGTTTTTGTGGTTGCTTACAGGGCAACCAGCATACAATCCTGCTTTGTTAACAAACCCCCCAATGTCCATTGATTTCAATGGACTTTTTTCTGTAACTTTTTGTGTAACCCCAAAAGTCCATTTAGTTCAATTGACGTTTTCTATCCCTTTACAATATAATGGATTTGAGGAATGGTCAGGCTTCATGTGACATCAATTACATTTAAACTTCAAATGAGCATTATTGGCATGACAATGCATATACGTTTATGTGACATGGCCCAGGTTTAGTTTAGAACAGATTATTGATACACATGTGACCATAAATGATGGACTGACAAGGATTTCCCCCCAAGATTACGATGTTTATTAAATAGTCATAATACAAGCGATACTCTAAAAAAAAACAAAGGGAGTACTACAGGATGGTTTAGACACTACATTAGAGGAAAAGCATGCAAAGGTGAATGGATGCAAAATACCAAGATGTGAGGGAGTGGGGGAAAGGAAGCAATCTTTGGATTAATGTTTGCATGCCAATTTTTCAGAGCAAATACAATATTTGTTTACAAAATGTAATCTTTTGGTAAAATTATGGTAATGTTCACATCTGAAAATCAGCAATGTCATTTCACCAAAGTCTTTACAGGTGTGCCTGCATGCAAACATATAGGCCCAGTAGTGCTTTCGAGGCCGGACGTGTCCGAACGCCGTGTGGCCAATATTTCCCACATGCATGCGCACGGACGGCACGGAAAAGTGCTTGCGCGTGTGCATGCTAGAACTCCCCATAGATTCGAGCGATGACGCGCCATATAACCTACAGTCAGTTTCTAATGAAATGGCTATATTAATGTAGATCTGCTATTGT
The DNA here is from genome assembly GCF_963921795.1 of Nannobrachium achirus. Classification (NCBI taxonomy): domain Eukaryota; kingdom Metazoa; phylum Chordata; class Actinopteri; order Myctophiformes; family Myctophidae; genus Nannobrachium; species Nannobrachium achirus. Next base: position 499,405 of record NW_027664633.1, read on the forward strand.
TGTTAATTGTTGTTATTAATATATTCGGAGGAGAGCCGTTACACTACTCGTTACAGACAAAAGTATTATTATTACAGTAACGTTACTTGTAACGCGTTACACCCCAACTCTGCCTGTAAGTGGTATCTTTGAGGTGAGTCTGATACAGAAGGTTAAGCAGGATCCGAATTAGTTTGTTTTGGGCTTCATAAGCAATTAGCCTACCTTGTTTTCCTTATACAGCGCGGATAAGTTTGTCTGCATTTCCCTTCATTGCCCTTCCATATCTCCCAGGTCACGGAGGAACCTCTCCCAAAACTCAGTTATTTCCTCTCCAAGTTTTGGAAGTGTCTTGTTCTTGTCTCGACAGCTATACTAGAAACAAAAACTAAATATGAACATAATTATGTTTACATTTCACTATGATTCATGTTTGTGGACAATATGGAGTCAACTGGGCTATGATATCTGATCACCACACAGACGTTTATCATTGGTAATTACAATTGGAATCATAACGTGTTGCTTTATAAGCAGGGACAACTGCTCACGAAGAGCTTCACCTTCAGGTGAGTCTGCTGGTGGTAGTTTTGTTGGGGACTGGGAATCCATATTCATTGTATTTTCTTCTGTCTTTTTGGAGGTTGATTCTGATTGAATTCTGCGGGTCATTAGGCTATCTGGGAAATGGGTGGAGTTGTTTTGCAATATGGAAGTAGGAAATTCATCTTCAAATGATTTCATTTGGCACAATTTTTGGTGACTGCGTGCTTTTCGCCTTGTAGTGTCATTGGTTGAAAATGTAATTGAAGTATTTTGGCAATCAGTATGCAGTGACACTCAAACTCAGGCCCGTGGCCAGAAATTAAAGCTCTATTTCAACTTGCCAGCTTGTTATTTGTGTAATGTATCCCTGCTTTAATGTGAAACCAAACATTAATTTGTATAGATATAATATACAGTATATAGATATAAGATATTGCACCCTTGAGAGCAAAGGCCTGAGTTACAACGTTTTTCTTTTTCACATCATGACACCTTATGATGGTTTTAATAATAATTTTAAAATACATTCATTGAAGCCTATTTTGCATAAAAGTATAATATGCTTAAACATATTGTTTTTAAATTACATAATTCCAATCATGGAACATCACAAAAATGTATCATATCACTTAAAGCCATATTTTTCATAGCAGCATTGATAAGAAATAATGTCAATTCATAATAGTTTTTTACATTGTTAAACTTTTAGTTTGTAGGCATATTTGGCCAATAAATTAGTTGAATGTGTATGGTTGTTCATTGATATTCATTTATTTGATTTGATAGAGAACCCTATAATGTTAATGTCTTCTATCTATACTAGTCAATAGTGAATTAAACGTGTCTATATTAAGATAAGTGTGTATTTTAGTTTTCTGGTGTGTGAAATTGCAAGCAAAAAGAATCTACACATTCTAAAGTTGCAATATTTTTTCCATGAATTGAATACCAAGGCATTCTGATAAAAGACCAAAAGGACTGGTTGGAGAATGTTATATTTCAATATAATATTACATTACATATCATATATAATATAATAGTGTAAAACATTAAACACTGTATTCGGGAAAACATTATCTATGTCTTGTGTTAATACATTCGTCTATACCAGGGGTTTATTCAAAGTGGGTACCGGGGCACCCTGGGATGCTGTGATGGCAATCCAGGGGTGCCACGACATCATTTGATTATATTTGGAATTTATTTGGACTCAAAATGTATATTATCTCAAGGTTTTCTTTGCAACATAATCACTAAAATATAGTCACTGTCGGACAGAAACCTCGTATCTCCAAGTTTCAAATGTGTACGTCTTTTGGTAAAGCAAAGCCATCGTACAAGACTGTCGCACAAAACTAGTGAAAACAGCTGATCTACAAGCACACACCGCCTCGTGATGCAAGTTGTGTGCTTGTAGATCAGCTTTTTTCACTAGTTTTGTACATTTTATAGATGATAAATACAAAACGAACAGCTTTGGACATACAAGGTTTCCACCCGACAACGATGATATGCTATAAATATATGGTTCTGGGAGTGAAAATTATAATGTAGGGGTGCCTTGTATTAAAATAATATTTATGGGGTGCCCTGAGACAACTATTTGCAAATCCTTACAAAAAAATAGATAAAAGTTCAGAATTATAAGTTTAAAGACCTAGGGTGTTTAACTGTACTTGTATTCTACTACATGTTTTAATGTATTAACCATACTTGTTCTCCATTTTTGTCTGATAAAATATTCAAACAATCATTATCTATAAAATGTAAAAACAAGTGGCATTTTGAAAGAAAGACATGTTTGGATGTTGATATTTTTATTACAGATATTTTTTTAATTTCCTCAATTATTCCTCCAATGAATATGTCGTTCCCCAGGTCAGAGAAATGGATACCGTCATTCTTAAATAGGCGGTCATCTTTGTGACTTATATCACTATGTCGGATGACTCCACCGTTGAGCTGATGGATGTATGTGGATATTTCCGCATTTATCCACACTCTCGCCCAGTTTTTTTTTCCAGGTCGTCTGGCATATCTCCATTTCTGCCTTGGACAGATGGAGGAGAAGATCAGCTTTGTCTGTGGACACTTGTCCTTCAGCCATGCCAGGTCCTTCTTAATGTGTTGCAGCAGGATGTATCTCAGGGTTTTTCCAAGGTCGTTTCCTCCTGCATGGAGGACCATTATGTCTGGGGCACGTCTGGTGGCGAGTTCCATGGTCAGCTTTGGGATGACTTGATCCCAAGTCATCCCACCCTTCCCAAACCAAGACACATTTGCCTGGAGTCCCAGATCTGGGCCAACAGTGTGGCGAGCTCTGGGTTGGGCCCGGGCAATCAAACTGGATCCGATCACCCATACTGATGTACCTGTTAAATCAGAGAAGGTAGACATTTGCTTTTTGATACATACATGAATCATTTTGATTAGTTCTTGAAATCCTAATTGGATTAGATAAATATTATCCTATTTGTTCTGAGTAGTTTTACATATTATGGACCTTTGTTTGATCAGATTGTTGTTTTGGTATTTGAATGATTTATACCTAAAGAAACTACATAACTTACATGTTTCTGGGTGCTGAGAGACAGCTTTGATTGATTGATTGAAGGCTTTATTAGAAGTTTGCATAGGAAAATGTACAGATTCATGACGGTACAGTTCACTGGTACAAGGTCTACTAAAAGGAGATCCATGAAAAGACTAAGCTTATTTCAACAGGAAACCATTAAAGTATCTCATATAACATTGAATGACAGACAAATAGAACACAGTACTATGCAGTAGATATGTAAAGAAAAAAAGAAAACAGTAGGTCTATACAATCAGTAAGTACAGTATATACAATATATACAAGGAAGGGGCAGGTAACAGTAAGTCTAAACAATCAGTATGTACAGTATATACAAGGAAGGGGCAGGGAGGGTAGGGTTGGGCTAGGTTTTTACCAGTTGTGAACGGCTGCTGCCTGTAAGTGGTTTTTTAGGGCAATTTTAAAGGATGCTAGTGATCCACACTCCTTTATGGCCTTCGGTAAGGCATTCCACATTTTTGTGGTGTAGCAGAAGAACGAGTTCGACCCTTTCTTTGAGTTGACTCTGGGTTGAACGTGATCTGTGGCACTGCCTCTGGTGTTGTAATTATGGACATCCTTAACGTTTATAAAGTATTTTGACAGGTACTTGGGTATCATAGTGGTGTAGTGTATCTTGTACACCAGGCCCATTGCAAGTTGCTGTACTCTGTCATCTACTCTGAGCCACCCCACTCTTAACTGGTGAGTAGCGGTGAGGTGAGTCTGATTGGGAAGGTTAAGCAGGACCCTAATTAGTTTATTTTGGGCTGTTTGGAGTTTAGTTTTTAGGGCTTGTGGGGCGTCACGATACCATACGTGGACTCCATAGTCAAAGAGGGGCTGGATTATTGCACCAGCTATGGTCTTCAGTGTGTTGAAGTTGACCATTGGGGCGATCCTCTGTAGGAAACGAGTTCGTTGGTTGATTTTTTGTATTACTTTTGAAGTCATCTTTTCGCTGGAAAGATTAGCTTCAAGGATACATCCTAAGTAGGAGATTTCGTTTTTTCGTGTTATGACCTTGTCACCCACTTTGATTGTGAAGTTCTCTACCTTTTTGAGGTTATGATTTGATCCAAAGAGGATGGACTCGGTTTTGCCCAGGTGAATTGATAATTTGTTGTCGTTAAGCCATGTGCAGATCTTACTCAGTTCAGAGTTAAGTGTCTTTTCAACCTGCAAGTGGTCCTTGCCCGAGACTAGGAGAGCCGAGTCATCCGCGAACAGGAACAGGTTGCAGTCGCAAGCAGATGCCATGTCGTTCACGTATATTAGGAACAACAGAGGTCCCAGTATGCTACCTTGGGGAACTCCACAGCTTACTGGGAGGGGGGGGGACAGGGTACCGTTAATCTCCACCACCTGTTCCCTCCCCACCAGGTAAGATTGCATCCAGCTCACTGCTGCGCTGTCAAGACCGATGGCTTTTAGTTTCTCAATCAGAATAGCATGATCCACGGTGTCAAATGCCTTCTGGAGGTCCATCATGACCATGCCACTATACTTGCCCTGATCCGCTTCGCGTTTGATTTGGTCAGTCAAATAGAGAAGGCATGTGTCAGTGGAATGGGATTTTCTGAATCCAGATTGGAACTCATAAATCAGATTATTCTCATCGAGATATCTTGCAATCTGTTCGTAGACTATTTTCTCCATGACTTTGGATATGGAGCTAAGAATGGAAACGGGGCGGTAGTTTCCAGGGTCTAGTTTGCTACCTTTTTTATGCAGGGGGGTTACTTTTGCTAGTTTGAAGTCCTGGGGGACATGACCCTGTTCGATGGAAAGGTTAATTATGTGGGTAATGATTGGAGCAATGGTGGCGGCTGAATCTCTGAGAAATCTAGCTGGGATTTTATCAAGGCCAGTGGCCTTGTGTTGAGGTAGGGCGCTCAATTTTTTAAACACTTCATCAGTTGTCACTGTGGAAAGTTTAAAGCTGTCTTTACTGACGCCCAGTTTTTTGTAGAATGTATTAACAAATTCTTCACCATACCGCCCAGATGGAGCGACCAGTCTTTTGACCAGTGAACGGGCTGTGGTGGTAAAGGTTTTGTTAAAATGGGTAGCCACTTCACCTTTGTCAGAAATGAGAGCGGCGTCCGTTTTGATGTTTATGTTGTGGCATATGGTTTTTGATTTTAAGCCTAATTGGTTGTTAAGCAACTTCCATAGGTCTCGTGGGTTGTTTTTGTATTCATCGATTTTGTCGTTGATGTAGTTTTTTTTGGCGGATCTAACTAGGGCGGTTGTCTGGTTTCTAAGTCTCTTGCATTGAGCAGTAAGATGCTCAATTTGTTTTTTGAGGTCATGGTTGAATTTTTTCTTGAGCTTCTTGCAGCACTTTCGTTTTTCATCGTATTTTTTGTCTCTGAGTTTAGCTGATTCTGCAATATCTGAGTTATACCATGGCTCTTGGCGGGCTTTAACCCTGGTGGTATTCAAGGGGGCCACGTCGTCTAGAGCATCGGTCAATTTGGTTTTAAAACCGCACCATGCTTCCTCGACATCTGTACACTGCAGCTCTGGGGAAAAGTCTACACCCGCTAGTTTGAGATTAAAAGCCTCACTGGAGTAGTTCTTCAGGCTTCTAGCAACGACAGTTCTGTGGCCACTAGCTTTGGGTTTGTGTATTTTTCGGGTAGAGTAGATCATATAATGATCACTAAGACCGCATACAATAGCCCCGCTAGCGGTGACTTTGGACTTGTCAGTGGTTACGACGAGATCTATGAGGGTTTGAGAGTGCTCTGTCACCCTGGTGGGTACTGTGACAAGCTGAGTGAGGCTGTATTGATTGCATAACCCATCAAAGGACTTGAACATGGGTGCGTCTTTACGCAAAATGTCCACATTCCAGTCGCCCAAAATGTGACACTCAGTACCGTCCACCTTTGCTAAGCTCTCATCAAACAGCTCAAAGAAGTCATTCTGATCAGGTGGTCTATAGACAGCGCATACTAGTATGTTTTTTGCATGTTCAAAGATTACCTCAATCCATACAGTTTCAAGAGAACTGTGGTGTAAGTCTGGACGGGGCATAAAATTGACATCATTATGTACATACATGCAAACTCCGCCTCCATACCTGTTTCTATCATTTCTGATTACAGTATAGTTGGCAATTTCAATGCTAGCATCCGTAAACGAGTCATCAAGTTTAGTTTCAGAGAAGGATAAAATCTTTACCTTACCGTCATGAAACATTCCCTTAATTAACTCCAGCTTTTTGGGATTCAAGCTATTGATGTTTAAATGGACATGATGAAGACCTGGTTTAGCAAAAACAACAGAGTGCATGTTCTCTGTAGTGATCGAACCAACGTCGGAGCAGGGGGGCTCTTTGTCTTCGACCGAGACAGGAAAGTTTGTCGTGGGGGGGAGGTGGTCATCATAGTCCGGTTGTAGTTGAGACTGAAGTGTGGGGGGGGTGGGGGTGGGGGTGAGCTCAGGTTCCTGTGTTGACTGTGAGCTCAAACAGGAGGAGATCCATGCCTTTTCGACCGCACGGGGTGTCGGTGTGGCGGCGCCGACAGCTTCAAAGCCAAGATATTGCGCCAGCCACGACTGATCACGATCCCTGGGGGGTGGCGGGACCAGCGGGGGGGCATCCGGCTCGACGGACATCTCCGGCGATCCAGCGGCTGCGAGCTGATCACGATCCCTGGGGGGTGGCGGGACCAGCGGGGGGGCATCCGGCTCGACGGACATCTCCGGCGATCCAGCGGCTGCGAGCTGGGCACCAGCATCCTCGGTGACGAGGGGGGGCGGCAGGGGGACATCCAGGTCCACGTCGGCGCTGTTGTTATCGGGCGGCGGCTCGAAAACCACGGCCGCGAGCTGGTCACGAGTAGCCTCAATGTTGGAGCTTTGCTGTAGAGAGCCGCGTGGGCAGCCATAGCACTCGTCACCAGTAGAACCCGTGTCGATGTTTCCTCCGCTGGGGTTCTTTGTCTCGGAAAGCAGCTGTAATTCCCTCGTGAGACGGGCGGCTTGCCGAGTGACTACGGGACCTGGATGAACCTCAATATCACCAGAAAGAAGCAGAATAAAGTAAATGATGGACCGTCTGTCCATTCTGCCTATCTGGGGTTTGTTCTTAGTCAGCAGCAGCGTCCCAAGGACCGTCAGTTTACCGAAGCCGAGATGTTTTGGCTCCGATCCAACGTGAAGGAAAAAAAACACTGCGTGATTCCTCTCCATTCCGCACATAATTCTCCGTATATACAATTATGAGCGTTCCACGAGTCGGTAAACCATAAAAGAAACAATAGGAAAAAAATAAGAAAAAGTATCCTTCCTTTCCATTGTCCCTGGACGGAGCGAAAATGCGACTGCTCAGGTCGACTGCTCAGGTCACTTGAGTGGCTGCATCTGGTGTGTCTCCCATGTTGGTATCTGTGACAAATAAAATGAATGTGTTTAATCTGTGCATTCTTAAGTACATTGACAGTTCTAATGTTGTCCCCGAAAGCAAGTTTTAATATAGGCCTATACATATAACCCTTCTTTGCCTAAAGTTATTAGGTAGTGTAAAACCGTTTGTAATGGGCCTTTACAATGATTACCCAATGATGACTATAGTTACGTTTTATTGGCATATTGAACTGAACCTTTGTTAGTCAATCAAAGTTATATTTTTAGTAATCTACTGTTGTTGTAGAAATAGTTCAAAAGAATATTAAGGAGTAATAGGGGTGATAGGCCTATTAGGAGCTTGCAGATTGAGGAAATTAAGGATAAACAGGAAGAAAACAAGCTGGGGATTGTCTTTAACCCTTGGATGCATGACCAACCAATACCTACACTCTTCCATGAGTGGGGTCAAAAACGACCCCAATTAAAATCAATGTATTTTTGCAATAAACGACTTGCTCTCACACGTAACTCTGCCATACTTTTGCCTAGCAACGTGATTTCAACTTTAAAACACTCACACGACTTGGGCCTTTTTTCTGCCAATAGGGACAAGCTGTAATTGTTGAAGCCCCGCCCCCTCTGTCTACTAAACGCATGCAGCAGCTGTCACACTTTGCTCTCACACTTTTCTCTCACACGTAACTCTGACATACTTTTGCGTAGCAACGTGATTTCAACATTAAAACGCTCACACGACTTGGCACTTTTTCCGGCCAATAGGGACGAGCTGTAATTGTTGAAGCCCCGCCCCCCCCTGTCTTCCTATTGGCTGGGCTTTAAACAGCCATAACTCCAGTTCGCAGCATGGTACCGTCTTGAAACTTGGTGTCTGGACTTAATCCACCATAGGGATGAGCTGCAATTGTTGAAGCCCCGCCCCCTCTTGCCTCCTATTGGCTTGGCTATAAACAGCCATAACTCCATTTTGCAGCATGGTACAGTTTCGTAACTTGGTGTCTGGACTTAGACAGCCAATATGGACGAGCTGTAATTGTTGAAGCCCCACCCCCTCTGACAAGTCTGTTGTTTCCACCCGCCCTGACGGTCACTTCTCGCCCTTAGGGTGTCTTACTGGCAATAGTAGTAATAGTAGTAATAGTAGTAGTAGTAGTAATAGTAGTATTTGGACACAGCTCCTACAATTTTTACCCTAAAATCACACAAATCGGTACACACTATGTCTACACTCATATCATCAACATGTGACCTGACGGTCGCTTACCTCCCGATTAGGGAGTCTTACTGGTAATAGTAGTAATAGTAGTAGTAATAGTAATAGTAGTGATATCAGTAATAATAGTTAGGACCGTAGGTCGCAAGTTTAGTATGTGAACGGTCACAGCTTGTAGGTAGGTATGTATGTATGTATGTATACGTACTGTATGTCTCTCTGTCACGCCTGGCACTGTGGTTCTATGGGTTTGTCGCTCTGACATCATGCTCTGATGTCAATGTGATGTCAGGGGAACCACTCTAAAGAATGTGTTTGCCGCTCTGGCTTCACTGTGATGTCACACTAAACGTTTTTATGCCCATACATGGAGATCCCTGTCTGTAGAACCTGCCACACAGATATGGGATGTCTTGGCCTTATGTCTTGGCCATATATGGATTCTGTTAGTGTTGTATGTGGACGATGTGGTCTCCATATATGGGTATTCCCATATGAAGTCCTGTTAAATATGGGCTTAATATTAATGACTTCAGGGAACTCCATGTATGGGCATAAAAGGGATTCTGTTAGTTTGACATCATAGTGAAGCCAGAGCGTGATGTCAGAGCGGCAAACCCATTCTGTTAGAGTGGTTCCCCCGACATCACAGTGACATCAGAGCTTGATGTCAGAGCGACAAACCCATAGACCCATGCACAGTGTCAGGCGTGACAGAGATACATACATACATATGGACAAGCTTTGACCGTTCACATACTTGCAATCTACGGTCGCATCTATTATTACTACTATTACTTCTACTATTACACTATTACTACTTTTATTACTTCTATTACTACTATTACCAGTAAGCGGCTGTCAGGGCGGGTGGAAACAACAGACTTGTAAGAGGGGGCGGGGCTTCAACAATTACAGCTCGTCCATATTGGCCATCTAAGTCCAGACACCAATTTTCGAGACTGTATACAATGCTGCAAACTGGAGTTATGGATGTTTAAAGCCCAGCCAATAGGAGGGAAGAGGGGGCGTGGCTTCAACAATTGCAACTCATCCCTATGGCGTTCTAAGTCCAGACACCAAATTTTGAGACGGTACCATGCTGCGAACTGGAGTTATGGATGTTTAAAGCCCAGCCAATAGGAAGACAGGGGGGGGGGGGGGGCGGGGCTTCAACAATTACAGCTCGTCCCTATTGGCCGGAAAAAGTGCCAAGTCGTGTGAGCGTTTTAAAGTTGAAATCACGTTGCTACGCAAAAGTATGCCAGAGTTACGTGTGAGAGCAAAGTGTGACAGCAAAGTGTGACACCTGCTGCACGCGTTTAGTAGACAGAGGGGGCGGGGCTTCAACAATTCCAGCTCGTCCCTATTGGCGGAAAAAAGGCCAAAGTCGTGTGAGTGTTTTAAAGTTGAAATCACGTTGCTAGGCAAAAGTATGTCAGAGTTATGTGTGAGAGCGAAGTAGTTTATTGCAAAAATGCATTGATTTTAATTGGGGTCATTTTTGACCCCACTCATGGAAGAGTGGGGTAGTGATACAAAAACTGCAATTTCTTAAAGTTAATGAAAGGAATGATAAAAATGCAAATGGCCTCATGTCACAAACATGTTTTATGAGGAATACCTGGAATATGAAAATATTTAAACTTTTAATTTTAAAGATATTGAAGAATAACAACCCCTGGGGTCATTTTTGACCCCACTCATGCATCCTAGGGAAGACGAGTGTGAATATACTGGTATAGAGGTCAAATGTATGAATTCTGGTTAATTAAAAATGCATTTAGAGACATTTAAGCTATGTCATTCATCTATTTCAATTGAAATTCAAAGGGCTTTATCGGAATGCGAAAGTAGCCTACACGTTAATATTGTCAAAACAAACATCTAATATGCTAGTCCATTCTATCACGTTGCAAGTAGACTAAATGTGGAGAATTTGTGGGGTATAAATCTATGCAGAATAAAGAATCAAGTCTCCTTACGTTTTACAAAAAACACGTCCTGTCAATGGGTGATATGTAGGAGTCCGTGGTCTCTGTTGCAGTTCCTTCAAAGTTTGCGACTGAGGTGTTGCTGTTGCTTGAGTGAGTAAGTTGTGTCTGAATCTCTAGCCGTTAAAATAGGCGTGTCTACTTTACCAATGACCGGATTCTATTGGGTTCTTTTTTTCTTTTTTTTCAAATTTGGCGCAAGATGTAATGTAGGTCAAAGTATTTGAAAGCCATTGGCTTAAATTCAAAGATGATGTCATTAATTAGGCGGGTTTTACTTTATTTTTTTTTTGTCCCTAATGTTGTGTTGCCTAGCATCGCAGCGGAAGTGGTTTCCTGGTGGCTGGTGCCACTTAATTTCCCCCATTCATTTTCGCCTTAGACTTTTACAAAAATATTTATAAAATTATGTTAAAGGACAACTTTGTTTTTTTACAACAAGGGTTCATATTTTAGATTGTAATCTGAGAAAAGAAAAAGTGAGTGTTAAAATGTTTTCGTTTGCTTTGTTCTATTGTTTTATCGTGTTTACTGTGCTAAAATGCGGGGCATGCGTACGCATGGGGGCATGCGTACAAGTGGCTAAATATGTCTTTTTAGACACAATAAGCCAGCAGTTTCTTTATTGCTATTTACAGTAACACTTCTAGCTCCCATAAATCACATCCAACCATGAAAGGTTGCGTTCTATCTTGGGAATGGGCTTATTCTGTGTAAAATGACATATTTAGCCACTTGTACGCATGCCCCCAACCACTGAAATAAGAATCTCTAAAACGATAGAAAGAAGTAAATGAAATAATTTTAACACCCATCTTTTATATCCTTTAATTACAATCTAAAATATGAACCCTTGTTGTAAAAAACTAAAGTTGTCCTTTAAGCTTCGAACCAAGCCATCCAGGATTGGAGTGAATCATGACCATAAATCCTTTGTTTCTATAAAGAACATTTTTAAAATAGCTAAACAAAGGGTACTTATTAAATGTAGTATATCAAATAATTGAATAATAAATTATGTTTTCACAAAGGTTGTATGGTCATGATTCACTGCAATCCTGTATGGTTTGGTTCGATCAGGCTCAACATTATTGTTACGAATATTTTTGTAATAGTCTCTAGGAGAATATATTCACAGTTGCCATGGAAATTCGCCATTCTAGGTTGTTTTGAAGGAAAGCAATTTGAGTAGGCCTATGTTCTGTCTACGTTAACGATAGTAATATTTTCTTTCACTCAGGACAGATTTTTTTACAATCGTAATGTTTTCTCCAATACGGCGTTTAACGTTTTACAATTATATTAGATTGTAATGTATTGTCATTCTGTGACATTCTGCACCTTCTTTTTCACCTCCTGGGAATATATTAAACACCATGTATTGTTCTTGGTAATAGGCCTATCTCAAGTTATAATAGAGTAAATGTGGAAACAAGTTGAAGCCATGCATTTTCCATAGACCCATTGTATCATAGTTACTCCATAGATTCTCTCACACATAACTATTGCTTAATGGTGTCAATTCGCTGTTAGGTCCAGGTTCAATAGCTGCAATCATTTCAATATGTTAGAAACCAGTCCTAATCCTCGACTAGGTCGCTATATTGTGGTAATAACCCTAATTCACCATTTGATAACACAAGACATTAACATACTATTAGAACATTTACATGTTGCCAAGAGCTTATCTTGACATAATCATTTTTCACAAAGGCAGTTGTTTTATACATGCATACTCTATATTCGTTTATGGTAAGGCAAATAGAAACAAATTCTGACATTTTTGCATTTCAAGAAAGTTATGTGCGCCATTGATAAACTTGTTACTGGTTGGTAGACTGCCCAGAACACTTAAAGCCATAGTGTTGGGTAAAGTACTGAAATGCTACAGTTGCTTATACTGTATAGATTACTGTATAGATTATCAATGCTGCTGCAATATAGGTTAGTAATATCGTTGCCATTAGGCCAATTTTCCGCTATCAAAATGTAAAGGTACATTGTGTTAATCATCTTTAATTCTGCTCCTCCGGTTCTTTGTCTTCCGGTTCTTTGTCTTCCATCTCCTCCACATCCTTCTCTTTCTGCTGTGCGATTGGCAACTCTGTTGGGCAGCTGGGTCCTGGCTCCTCGACTGTGTCCATGTCTTCACATAATGCTGTTTAGAGGATAAAAGAGTATTGAAAAATCTTACTCAAAGTAAGAGTACTGTTACTTTTTTAGTAAAAGAGTAAAGTACTTGTCCAGGAAATTACTCATGAGTAAGGCTGCTGCAGCCACACCAAAATATCTATGAGAGTGGAATCTGCATTTTGACAATGCATTTCAATGAGAATGTAGTGGATTTTGCAGAAATCCTCTATTGGCATGAAAACGCTCCCGTCTCATTGAAATGCATTGGCGGAACGCAGATTCCACTCATAGGTATTTTGGTGTGGCTGCATCCTAAAGAGTAAAAAATAGCCTATTTAAAAACTACTGAGTAAGCCTATTTAAAAACTACTGAGTATTTTTTTTTTTTTTTTTTTTTTTTACATGTTACACTTAACCGTTACCCAAGCTGTCTCAATGCAATGTCATTAACCAGGAGGAGAAGAACACTATTCAGAAAACCCCTTTTAATATTTTTACGAAATTATTTATGCAAACTGTGTATAAACAATAGACACATATCAGGTATTGCAACTGTTGGAAACAAAGTACATAAAATGATAATGACATATAATAATAAATAACATTGAAAGTAATAATTTGCTAGCTCCATTGTCAGGAAGTTAGACACTATCCAATGAATCATTGTGAGATTCAGATTCATCCATTTTCTCCCAAATATATATCCCAAAATATTCTTACTCAAAGTCCAAATAAAAAGTAAAGAGTACAAGTAATATTTTTTAAAGTCAAAGGAAAGAGTAAGAGTAAACCATTTAAAAAGTACTGATCCTCAAAAAAGGCTTCTCTTGAGTAAATATTGTTTTAACTCTTTAACCTTAATTGATTTGTGTTTATGAAACGATATGGAATCTATTAAAAAAGTTGTGGGGGTCCCTGCTTCATCTCTCGCTCAACTAAGGGGTCCTTGGCCTGAAAACGTTGAAGACCCCTGTACTATACATTAAACAGCAACAGATGTAAGATATGAAAGGAATTCTAAAGGCTCTAACAGTTAACACCTTCTAAGCCAAGGGGAGCCCCTTAATGTTAAAACCGTACTATATCGCACACCCCCCCAGGGACTCTCAGTACATTCCCGGACTTTGTCTTTAAAACCGGAATAAAAGCTTTTGATCCGAAAATCGGCGATCGTCTAACCTTCCCTAGTCACCACTCGTGCACTGATAGCTCATGCAGACCGTGCATGAAGCAGAGGTGACGTCAGCGCCTCTCCTTCTCCAAGGCACCTTCCACCCATCCGTTTACTGTCTACACACTCGAGCTCCTCCTGCAGCCATGCTTGGGGCTATGCTAGCGAAACTTTTCAGTTCTGTTCTTCAGTCACACATGGACTATTTGCGGGGACATTTACGTGAAAGGATCGCGCACGCGAAACGCAAGGGGACATCGACGATCGGCCAAAACCCCCATTCTATCCCAACGGAAATCGAGAAAATCATGGTGAGTTACTGGCCTGGGGGAAAAAAAAAAAGAAAAAACAGCGGCGCTGTTCAAGATGGAGGGGCTGCGGGGTCATGTTTATAAACATAATATTATGTCTCAGATCACAATACAATAATAGAAATGTCACGGCTAATCTACCAACCACCATTCTATTTCGGACGTCAAGGTGTTAAGGGTGAAGAGCTATCACTTCATTGCAGTGTACTTTTAAACTACTTTACTATGGTAGAAGAAGTCGGCCCTGCGTCTTACCCTCATCCAAATATGAAGAACAATTAGGACAGCTTATTATGGTTTTGGGCGGGTGTTTCTCCAGGAACGTGATGTCCCGCTTAATGGCGGCATTGGTCCTGGCCAACTGCTCCGCCTGGCCAGCCAGCTGCCTCTTCATTTTCTCCACGTCAGTGCGTTTCACACACTTGTCATCACCACAGGACTACTGTTAAAAGAATGACACACACACACACACACACACACACACACACACTCGATAATATTATCAACATGCATTGCAGACATGGTTAAAACGTCGGCATTGGTGTCTTAATGAAGAACATTTTTGGAATTAACGTTTACAGGTTTAATGTTTAAACTTACAACGAGAAGTCGGAGCTTTGCACTCAATCTCCTGGCCTCCGTTGTGTTTCCTTGGGGGATAGCTGCCATGGCTCTTCTGGGATCTTCTCCGGACGCGAGTTTAGAAACTCTACACTTGCTGTCTGGGAAGGGAATGAATGTTACGCCGACTCGCCAAGGTGCATTCTGGTTATAAAGCGAAGGCTGAGGGCGTGTCTGAAAATTGACATCGACGTGGCTCTTTGCTGCCACCAAGTGACAATAAAGTAAATTTACAACACATATTTTCCAATGTTAAATATTTATTTCGTGGCATTGTTCAAGAAATGAGTTGGTATAGGCCATGATTTTCAGTGGTAGGTTGTTCATTGATATTCATTTATATTGATATAACATTATAATTACCTTATAATGTTAATGTCTTCTATCTATATTAGTCAATTGTGAATTAAACTTGCATAGGGTCAGTGTGTATTTTATTTTTTTTGCTGTGTGAAATGGCAGCATTCTGTCAAGAAAAAATAATCTAGGCTAAATCTTTTAAAGGTGCAATATTTTGTCCATGAATTGAATAAAGCACAGGACTGGCTGGAGTATGTCTGATTTGTGAGACACGATGTTACATTACAATAGCATAATATACGTGTAACACATTAAATATTGTAGGCCTATTGTGGATAACAGTACCCAATGTCTTGTGTTAATATGTTTATACACTTCCTTGCAAATCCCTAAAATAACAGATAAATACCCAGGGTGTTTGACTGTATTTGTGCTGTAGGCCTACTACATTTTTTATTGTATTGACATACTTGTTCTGTTCTCCATTTTTGTCTAATAAAATACTCAAATACTGGTAATACGTGAGTAAATCAAAACACTGTTTTGAGTAAAACATTACTGTATGTCTTCTTTATCTATACACACACACACACATGTATATTGATAGAATACCTTATAGTGTTAATGTCTCGTATTTGTATTAATCAATAATGAATTAAACTTGCCTATATATATTGTGTTGTGGAAAACATTAACCTATGTCTTGTGTTAATACATTTGTCTATAGAACTTCCCTTGAAATCCTGAAAAACAATAGATAAAACAGTTATTCTAAGTTTAGACACAAGTTTAAAGATGCAGGGTGTATAAATGTACTTGTAATGTACATTTTTATTGTATTGACTATACGTGTAGGCCTACTGTTTTCCTTTTTATTGAATAAATCACTCATTGAAAAGAATCAATATCTATAAAATGTAAAAACAAGTCAGTTTTTGAAAGAAAGACAACCTTTTTTTCACTACCTGAGAATATATTAAAATCTATGTATTTTTTTCGGCAATATCTCACATTATAACACAGTAAAGGTTGCCAGATGGTGGAAGCATTGCGTATGCAATGCATACGCAATGCTGCAACCATGTGGCGGAGTCACGTTAGTCAATATCCCAATGAAAAGTGATTGTTCAGCAGACATTGTGACAGCCGATATTGTGACAGATTTGACATCACCAGACAGGAGTTATGTAATTATGTTGTTTGCTTCACCATCTTCCACAAAGTACAGGGATTGAAGTCCATTCCATCCGGCAGGCAGGGATTGGTCACAAAGAACAATGTCAAATACAAGCTTTGATTCTTGCAAGGATCAAACTGTTGTGTGGATAAATAAATGAAACACACATTGTTGATAGTCAATAAATACAGGCAGATAAACAACTTTATTGTGTTATATTAATATAGGGTATGTGTATGGGCTTGTCCATAATAAGTTACATTTATTCCAAAGTTTAACTTTAACTGGTTAAGCATAAGTGGTGAAGAACCATTCTCATTGTCGATAGTAAATACCAAAACATAAGTGTTTTTCTTGTAAATGTTTGAGTACCAATAAGACTACCAGACATTGGGCCTCATTCATCAAGCACTTAAGATCAAAATAAGATCATATTTTGATCTTACCGGCATTTAGGACAATTCTCAAGTTCGGGGTCAAATTCATCAATGTGTTTTGGTCTTGGATTTGTGCTGGAAATACGATGGAAAATACACCACCTCCGACCATGGTGTAAATCTTTGCATATATTTAGGATTGATTGATTGATTGATTTTATTTGATAATTTCACATAGAATTATCTGGACAGCACAAAAAGTCCAAGGACTTAATTCCGTTGCGTATCCAAAAACAACAATTCATAGTAACTGGCTAATATGTCATTCTAAAAATCCCTATACTAAAACATAGTATAGGGATAAAACAATGCTTTTTTCGGTTGGGAAATAAGCCATCAGCCCACGGTGCATATTTAGAATGCTTTTTTCTTCATGCAAAATCAATTTTAAATTGTGCCAAACATCAAATAAAATATTTATTAGTCCTTTCTGCCCAACATGTGCCAACACATGTATTAAAAAAATTAAAGAATATGTCAATTGTCAAACAATTACATATTCAGTCGTGGATTAGCTGTCACTGAGTTTGTAACCAAATGGACCCGCCGATGGGGGACCACTCATGCACCGCATGATGACTGCCCGCACTCGTCCATTTGGTTTCATTTTAAAGAGTTAAGGATCTATAAAGGCCCAAGGGTCTGTTTGGTTACCAAATCTCCTTCATTTAGCAGGAGACCAGAACACTTGTAAACCCCAGCACAGCACTGTGGTCCCTGGACCACTGGTTGAGACCCACTGCACTACCTAGGCCTACTGTATTTGCCACTAGCCTATATTCTTACCTCTGATGAAGAATAGCAGCGTTTCACTTTGTGGATATTTCCACATCATTTTTAGTGCAGCCTATTATTCCGTGATGGATTGAACCTTGTAAACCACTTTATTCTATTATAGTCGACATTACGTTCAGCATCCATTTTGCAATCTGCAGGATCAGAACAATTTTAATTCATATCCTATGTTGTCAATGTGACACTTTCCTTTTTTTCCTCTGTTTTTTGACGAGACAAGTTGAAGTTTTTATATGCAGCAAGTCCAGGTTCAAGTTCCGTCTGCCGGCGAGAAGATGGGGGGTGTCGCGACCCTCCACTAATTAGGCTTTAATTTATAATAGACTAGGCTACTGTTGGCCTATTGATCACATCAACATATAACGCTACACTCAAAAGCAAAATAACTCTTACCTTCGGTCTGATAAGGATACTGGTGGCTTTACAGGACAGTGTTGAAATATTAATTCAAAAAAAGAATTTCCCCTCAGTATAATATAAATAAATAATAAAGCTCGCGACCTGGTCTGGTCCATATCGGAAAGCAGCGCGTGTCACAGCTCATACTGTATATTCCTTCAACATTATCTTTTTGGCAATGTTCAGTAGAAAAGGATTATAATATCCATCCCATGTTTATTATTTTGTGATTGAGGACTCGTAGCCTTGTAAATGTGCCGATCTATAGAGAAGAAAAAATAGGCAGCCTATTCTTTTTTTTCTCTCTCTCTCTCTTTTTTTTTTTTTTTTTTGACAAGACACAATTAAGTTCAACAGCATAACCAAGTTTAAGTTGTGATTAATTTCTAGTAGCCTATGTTGTGAATGGGTTCCCAGAGCAGAAAGCGCTTAGTCATGCTCTCTCTACCAGGGTTCGAGTTATGTGGGTGCCAGTAGGGGCTTAGCCCCCATAGATAAAGTCTGGGACCCCATAGTCAAAAACCCCTATGGGGTCTCTTTTTTTCCCCAAGTGTGTTTTTTTTTTTTTTTTTTTTTTTAATTATTATTTTTTTTTTACTGACAGTCCCACATATCATACCTAAATGTCCAAATAGATAAACGTATTCCCACCATACATTGCCGGCAAATATCGAATTTTCATAACACAAGGATTTTCAGTTTCACAGTGCAAGGAGTGCAGTTAACATAGGTGCAATACAGCCAGCCGCCTGCAGTGTTTGTAGCGGGGGCGCTAGCGAGATAGAGGTAGTTGAGAGGACTGAATTTTGCACAGTGAGGAAGAAGAGAGACGAACGCTCCGTGCAGTGAGCAGCTGAGGAGAGGGGACTGGAGTGGACTAGTGGAGGAGAATACGTTGAATCTTGTCTTCATTTTACAATGTGAAGTTAATTTGAGCAACACAGCACTGTTTGTGTTTAGTGGACACACATACTGTACACATGCTGTTACCCAAACCACGCATGCACACCCACATTAATACATAATTATGAGAATAAAAGTAGGCTATGTAATCATTATTAAAATTATAATCATTATAGGCTTCACTAAATGGTCAGTCCATAAATGTAGGCCTATTTGCAAATGGAAAGGGGGGAAAACAGCTCGTTTACAATTCACTTTTGCTACCTCTGAAAGAAGTAAATATCATGGAATTAAATTTATATTGGAGGTGAGTGAGAAAAGGAACAAATATTGATGGTTAAACTTAAAACTTAAAAGTAAGACTGAACAATGACATCACACCGTTTAATCCTACTATTAAACGGAGGGAAGTAGGGGTGCTGGGGGTCCGGCCGCACCCCCTCCCCCACGTCCCACCGCACCCCCTAAAGGGGTGTTGGGGGGAAAATATTGCCGATCGGCAAGTAGAGGCTCTGACATCAGTGGCGTGAAGTAGGAGCTATTGGCTACTTCTATTTCCAGTACAATTTCAAAATAAACATGTGTTGAATGATCGATTGTATAGACAAAAAAAAAAGAAAGGCTCTTGTTTTGAAATGTGCTTCTGGGCACTGTTCAGAGAGGAAATGGCTTTCAAAGGACTTCCCTTTTAACTTGTCTGTCTGAACGTCTGTCTCTCCGTGCGTAACTGATGCGTCATGGACTCGGTGGATTATAACAATATGGCCATAAAGGAATATACAGAACACCAAGACAACACAACCTAGGCATTAAACATCGCCCTCTGCTAGCCCTGGCGTCCTCACTGGTGAGTCGTGGGCTCGTGGCTATAGACTTGTAATGATGAATGAATGCTATGTTATGCTGCTGTGCTGCCTGGCTAGGCTAACGTTTGGGCTAGCTAGTGGCTAATGGCTATGGTGTACCAGAACCATCGCCAATGAAGCCTGGGTTTCCGAGGCTAGCTGTTTCCTAACACTGGGGTCTGGACCGATGTGGCGGACACGTTGTATGGGTCACAACGCACTGAACACAGTGCGAAGCAACTCGTTGTGAGCTTGTACATCTGCTATTTTCACTACTTGTTTGGTACAAGGTAGTAATGTCTCTTGGTTCACGGGCTAAAAAGTTTGGGAACCATCATACTTGCTGTTGTAGACAGGTTCACGGGCTAAAATGTTTGCTTGCTGTTGTAGACAGTGGTGTAAAGTAACTAAGTAGATTAACTGAGCTCTGGGAACTGAATGATTTTATGAAACTGGCACTTGTTGTCTGACTGTTGGTACCAAGAAATCCAGACTATATACCGAAAAATACCTGATTTAATATGATTTAATATAGGAAAATACTCGTTTTAGCCGACTTTATACCCGAAAAATAGGGCCCCCATAACTATGGGGGCCACCCCCATAACTATGGGGGCCCTATTTTTCGGCCGCTAGAGGGACCCCATAGCTCTCGGAGTATAACTCCAACTCTGCTCTCTACCATATATGGTCCAGCCATAAGTACTATGGAAGCTGCTCTCTCGTTTTTACCCTTGTTTTTGCACTTAAATTTACGTGCAAATTCATCATGACATACACCTGTGGATAAGCACAAAATGGGATATACACACTGCTTGATGAATTTGACTGACGTTTGGACTTACTGAAATTTAAGATGAAATTTAAGGAAAAAAATACACCCTATTTAGGACCAGACTGATGAATGAGGCCCCTTGTTTCTATTTTGTAGTTCAGGGGTACATAATCTGCATATAACTCAACATTTATTCAATTCAACTCAAAATATTTCAAAATGTTTGATGGCAACATTAAAATATCTAGACATGGCACACTGACTGACCATTTCCAAAAGGTTGCTGAAACTTGTCAATATAGGGATATGCTTTCCCCACACTTGTATTAATTTATGTCCAATTATGAGTATGAGATTCAGCACCTTTTTTTTCCTGGGCTGAGAATAGATATAAAATACCCTGTATTGCACTTGGGAACATCTCACCTTAGTGGAGCCATTGTTGAAACATGTTGAAGAGTTTAGCAGCTGGGTTGAAGCCATAACTTTTGTATGTTGTATGATAGATATTGCTCAGCATGTCAGGCACATTATTGAATGGTGTGCAGGAAAGTCTCCTTGATGTCAACCACCTCTCATTGAGGACTATTATTGATGGTACATTTTCCTTCATCTGATATGGATTCATGTTATGTTGTTTCAACTTATAACCACATCAGTATTTTGGATTCATATTGACATGTATTTTCAAACTCTAAACTAATTAAAACTCAAACACTTGATCATTGACTCTGTTCTTACTGTACTGATGTTTTTCTCCCTCTACAAATAAACCTCTTTGCCAAAATGCAAAAAATAGCCAATCTACAAGCTTACAGTGCAATGTGCTTGTAGATCTGCTATTTCCTGCAAATGGCTCATGGGATACATTCCTATAGAAACAGTATGTAGATTCTGTTTTGTTTGCAGCTTATTGTATTGTAATGCAGAATTAAAGTACAGTCCTTAAAGTTACAATATGTGTTTAGGAATGACAATTATTGTTGTTGACATTTCTTTATTAAATATTCACAAACATGTTTCCAGTCCTTTCCTTATGTTATTGATGAACAGGTCATTTCCAATGTTTGTGAAATGTACTCCATCAGCACACAGATGCGTTTCATCCTGGCAATGAATGTTGTCGTGTTGGATGATTGTACCCTTTACGTGCCCCATGAATGGTGTCAGTTGCATGTTGATCCAGGTCCTGGATTTGTTGAGTTTGGTAGGTTTCCTCGCATAGCGCCACTTCTTTCTTCCCACAATGGCAGAGAAGATGAGCTTTGTTTCTGGGAGGGTCTGGTGCAGCCAGGAAAGATCTGTCTTCATTTTTTTCACCAGTGTCCACTGTTGGATTTTTCCCAAATCATTGCCACCGGCGTGGATAACGAGGATGTCAGGGGCAGAATGGGTGGCAAGTCTCTCTCTCATTTTTGGCACGACTTGAGACCAGATCATCCCACCTAGATAGATAGATAGACAGATAGATAGATAGATAGATAGATAGATAGATAGATAGATACCTTTATTATATCAAGGGGGAAAATCAGTTGCCCAGCAGTTTACGGTTATTTACAAAGTTACAGAGAAGTAATAAATAAAGAACAGAGTACAGTAAAGAGCAAGGTACATCAATAAAGGGAATATATGGTATATATATATATACATACATACACACTATATATATATATATATATATATATATATATATATATATATATATATATATATATATATATATACACTATAAACAAGTATCTCACCCACCTTTCCCTAGCCAGGAGATCTCTGCTTGAAGAGATAGGTTTTTTCCCAATGTAGTTTGGGCCCTTGGTTCTGCTCTGGCGATCAAGCTGGATCCAACAATCCAAATAGATTTATCTGTTAAGGTAATGTTGGTTGTAATTATTAGTACCTAAAATTAACATGATTCAATTGTAATTTATAATTGAATTTCAAAACCTTTTGCTGGCAGTACCCCATTTCCCTGCTTGACAATAGTATTGTGCTTATAAATTGTACATCAAAATGTCAGTTCCAATACCAATTAGGTTCAAAATAAATTAAGGCATTAAGGCAATTAAACATTGCTTTCTAATCAATAACAGTTGTAAGGTCAAGGTATTGATGTAATTTGGTTTAACCATCTGTTAGCTGCAAATTAGCGGCCAATTCAGCATTACATTACAATATAGGGGCAGACCTATAAATTATAGAAATACACACTTACTACCACTAAGACTGCCAAATCGGGAGATAAACAAGCTCACATTGTGAGCTTGTAGATAAGCTATTTTCAGCATGCAACACCTGAGAGCAACCAAACATAAAATGACTC